>NC_134353.1:365111773-365426773 GCF_048569485.1 Anomaloglossus baeobatrachus
CTCTCTTACGAGGTATTATTTTACCCACCCAGGGACTGCTTTTGGACGTCCCAATTGTCTGGGTCTCCCAATAGAGCGAAAAAGAAGAAGGGAATTTTGTTTACTTACCGTAAATTCCTTTTCTTCTAGCTCTAATTGGGAGACCCAGCACCCGCCCCTGTTTTTTTTTGTGTACACATGTTGTTCATGTTGAATGGTTTCAGTTCTCCGAGTTTCCTTCGGATTTAAGTTAAACCAGTTTATAATTATTTTTTCCTCCTTCTTGCTTTTGCACCAAAACTGAGCAGCCCGTGGGAGCACGGGGGGTGTATTGGCAGAAGGGGAGGGGCCTAACACTTTTAAGTGTAGTACTTTGTGCGGCCTCCGGAGGCATAGCCTATACACCCAATTGTCTGGGTCTCCCAGTTAGAGCTAGAAGAAAAGGAATTTACGGTAAGTAAACAAAATTCCCTTCTTTTCAAGGGAAAGAGACTTTTCATTGTCAAAGTTGACCAGCATGTACAGTGTATTGCAGTTATTATAGGTAATGTGACTGCATGTTTTTGCTACATAATCTGAGCAACATAATGTAGGGGCACAGACCCCCGATTCCAGCAATGTCACATATTAGTCTCTGTAATTGTTTCGACAAAATCAGTATTTTGTCAGCGGGAGATTATCTCTACAGGACTAGCTACCTTGTAATGTAGCCATGCCACCGCCAGTGGCAGCTTTCTGAGTGTACACTGTACATTGATAGAAAGCTGGTAATCAGTGGTGTGGGCGGAATTTTACAGGGCTCAGCATTTTGAGTGTTGCTAGATCTACAGCAGAGAAAATACTGGTGATATCAAAATGACAGCTTCAAAATGCGTAAGTGACACATTGCTGAAATCAGGATCTCGATCCTTACATTTGCTGCTCTCAGATTACAAAGCAATAACCTGGTGACAGCTTCAATTTAAACACAAAATAATGGAATGCTTTAAGCCAAGATTTGTCAGGTGCTACTGAAGATCTAAAAGATGATTTAGGATGTATTTAGACTGTCCGATTATTGTGAACACTCCTAAGAATGTTTATTTCCCGATAATTGAGCAATGTAAACAGAATGCCTGATGAATGAGCAAAATGCATGTTTGTCAGCTGAAATGATTGTTCCGCTTTCTTAAAAATCCTCGTTTTCAGCAGCATTTTCATTTGTAAACAAAAAGTGCTGCCGTTAAGAATGGTAGCTTAAGTTTTCAGATCAGTCCATCGCTGATCGTTCTGTGTAAGGCTAGTTTCACACATCTGGCATTTCGCCGTATCCGGCACACTCCAGTACAGTGTTAATACTGTACAATGGCATCGCGGCAAGCTCTTGTCACATGCTCCGGTCATATGACAGCATGTGACCGGAGGTTGCCGCGATGCCATTGTACTGTATTACACTGCACTGGAGTGTTCCGGATCCGGCAATCCGGCGAAATGCCGGATGTGTGAAACAGCCCTTAGTCTTTTTAAACAAATTTTGAAACGATCGTTGATCAGTGCTTGTTTATCTGTCTCAATCGGCTAGTGTAATTAAACCTTAATGAAAACAGAACATTGTAAAGATGTGCTTTACCAATTATCTGTAAATAATGATGTGCAGATAAGGTTGCAGATGTAGATGTATCTTCTCTGCATGTCCCTAAGCCTTTTCTTTACATAAGAATTACATGATGTCACAGGATCCTGGAGTAGCCTCCTAAACATTATAATTGTCTTCTGCGTTCAGGGACACAGTGCTTAAGGGGTTCTTGAAGAATTTAATAGATTGGCCCCCATCCCATAATTCAAACGGCAGCTCATCCTAGTCACTTGTCAAGATGGGCTATATGCTAAAGAAGTATAGCTCCTGAGACCTCTGTCTCAACTGACAGAGGAACTATATAGTAAGCACACAACTGGTGAGCTGCAGTAGAGTGGCTGATACAGAAGAAGAAATAAATCTTCTCAGCTGATGGAGGTCTGAAGCTGGAGAGAAATTCCTTTGTGCTCAGTCCACTGAGGAGAATATTTTTCTTCTCCTATCTCAGTCATTATCTGCCAGCTCACCAGATGCGTCTTTATGATACAGCTCCACTGCCAGTTGAGACTCTAATCTCTTAAGTTGTTTCTCCAGACTGCAACCCATCCTTATACGTCACTAGAACAAGCTGCAGTGTGAATTCCATGACTTGGCTATTTTATTACACTCTTGGAGAACCCCTTAATATGGAGTTTTAGTGTAGTCTTAGTACAAGGTTGGGTTGTCTCTGTAACAAGGCCGATCCTGACTGGCGGTAGCATGCATCAAAATTAACTACTGAATTAATAGGCTTCTGTCATGAGTATAGGAATAAAGGAAATGATTCAATTTTTACCATTTTCATTTCTGCTTATTTCTCAGGGTTCAGTGGAAAGTTATCAATTCAATTTTAAAAGAAAGGCGCGACAACCTTGTTGTCATGGCAACAGGTACTCAATCTTTGTCTTTTAGATATCTTGTTCATTCTTCGTTTGTACTTTACACATATTTTATAAGTGGGGGGAACAAGGCTGTGTTGCAATGCTTGACTCCAATCCATGGACAAACTAAGAAAGAAAACTAAAACATATTTTCTTTTGTAATACTGCCCCCTTGAAGTACTTTTGTGCTGTCTCCTTGAATTTACTAAAATCTATTACGTTATCTAGATTCAGTAGGCGTGACATTCACATATACTGTGTATTAGGTGCGGTTTTGCATTATTAACATTCATACATTTATAATACAAGCAATTATACATGTAGAAAATAGCCGTTATGGATGAAATGCTTAAAGGATATGGATACCCTTTGATGGAATGTATTTACTTACATGCATGTATTTTTGGCTACAAATCATTTTTGCCTTTGGTCTCTTTTAACCCCTTTACCACCCGGCAATTTTCTGTTTTTCAATTTCATTTTTTCCTTCCCTTCTTCCAAAAGCCAAAACGTTTGTTATTTTTCCATCAATATAGCCATATGAGGGCTTGTTTTTTTTTTTTTGCAAGGCGAGTTGTAATTTTGATTGACACCATTCATTCTGCCTCATATTGTACTGGAAAATGGGTAAAAAGTTCCAAGTGCGGTGAAATTGGAAAAAAAAAGTGCAACTGCACTATTGCTTTTTGTTTTTTTTTATTTACCATGTTCACTATATGGTAAAAATGACCTGGCAATATGATTCCCCAGGTCAGTACAAGTTTGTAGATACCAAACATACATATTTTTTTTCTTTTATCTAAGTGGTGAAAACATTTCAGAAGATTGTAAGAAAAAAAAATATGAAAAATTGCATTCTCATTTTTCGGTATCTGGGGCTGTGTGAGAGCTTAGTTTTGCATCTTGGGCTGACGTTCTTAATTATTCCATTTTTGGGTACATATGATGTCCTAGTCTCTTGGTATTGTATTTAAATGCAATGTTGTGGCAACCAAAAGAACAAAATAATGATGTTTTGGGGATTGTTTTTTTCTTGCTACACCCTTTACCAATCAGGTTAATTGATTTAAAATGTTGATAGATCAGACATTTCTGCATGCAGTGATACCAAATGTGTTTTGGATTTTCTATTTTGTTTTCAATTGTGCAAAAGGCGGGTAATTTGAACGTTTTAGTTTATTGTTTTGTTTATTTTTTTTCATATTTTTTTTAAACTTTTTTACTTTTTACATTTTTTATTGATTTTGCTAGAGACTTTATGCCTTCACACTCCGATTGCTTCTCCTGATCAGAGCGAAGCTTCAGCATCGCTCAGATCAGCAGAAATACTGTTCTCCTGTGAGTGTTGGCGCTCTGCCAGCATTCACAGGAACATCTACCGTGTTCTATTTCAGTAATGGGAAAGTCTTCACTGAATACAGATTTTACCTGAGAATTGAGAATAATGATTGATCAATTCTGGCAGAGAAAAGCAAATTTCTCTGATAAGATTTATTACAACGTTGCTTATGTTTGAGTACTTTGATTTATGAAATAAAAATTAAAATGACAATTACTCTTTAAATATTGTGCACCGTTTGCCGTTAATAGCCTTTGTGTTTCCAAATGTATTATGCAGCCAGCAGTAGACAAACTGAGAATTGTTGAGTTCCTTCTAACAGAAACATTTATAACTATCTCACTGGAGTTTCCTGCTGACAAAACGGGACATGATTACTAAGCTTTATGGATGTAAATCAGTTGAATGGTGCTCAAAAGAACAAAGATACGATTTATAAACTCTCCCGTCAGAAGGATGTCACTGACAGATTCTCAGTTAACTCATTCTGCAACTAGCAATAAACAGTGCAACAGTAGAATGTAAAGGTTGCAAAATTTTTATTTTTAGTCAAAAGTACATGCATCTTAGTAAAAAGAAAAAAAGTATCTTTCCCAAAGGTGTCTATATCTTTTAACATGCAGATGGCTACTAAATAGAAGAAGCAATGCTAAACATATTTGTATAACATGTCTCTTGATTTTATTAAGGCTACGGAAAGAGTCTCTGTTATCAGTTTGCTCCAGTGTACACTTCCTGCATTGGCATTGTGATCTCTCCACTTATTTCACTCATGGAGGATCAAGTTTTACAACTTACGTAAGTGTCACTGTATAAGGTCTACAACCTGTATAGGTTGTTTTGTTTCGCCTCCTTCAAATTTATTTGTAGCTGCTGAAAATTTATAAAGGACTTAAAAATGTTTTAATACGATTTAAAGGGAATGTGGTCACGTGCGCTATTAACCTTCAGATATGGATTTATTTGTAGGTTAGTAACATTAGGTTAGTAACATTTGGAACCTGTCAGGCGCCTGCACATCAATTCCTGCTGGCGAGGGGAAGTTAACTTTATTGCCTCCGGCAGTGTTTGGCTTTCAGGATTGGGACAAGGATGGACACAATACTACAGGATGGGGACAAGGATGGGGCACATTACTACAAGATTAGGATAAAGATAGGGCACATTACTACAGAATGTTGACAAGGATGGAGCACATTACTACAAGATGGGGACAAGGATGAGCACATTACTTTATGATGAGGACCAGGAAGGGCACATTACTACAGGATAAGTACAAGAATGGGCACCTTACTACAGGATGGGGACCAGGATGGGGCACATTACTACGCAATAAGACAAGGATGGACACAATACTACAGGATGGGGACAAGGATGGGCACATTACTACAAGATATGGACAGAGATGGGGTACATTACTACAAGAAGGGGACAAGGATGGGGCAAATTAAAACAAAGTGAGGACCAGGATGGGCTGATTACTACAGGATGGTGGCAAGGATAGGCACATTACTACAGGATGAGGGCAAGGTTGGGCACATTACTACAGGATGAGGACAAGGATGAGGACAAGGATGGGGACATTACTACAGGATTGGGACAAGGATGGCCACATTACTACAGAATGAGGACTAGGATGGGAACAAGGGTGGGGCGCATTACTACAGGTTGGAAAAAAGGATGAGCACATTTCTACAAGGGGAGAAAGATGGGCACATTACTACAGAATAAGGAGCAGGATGGTGAACATTGCTACAAAAAGGGGAACAGGATGGGGGACATTACTAAAAGATGAGGACCAGGATGGGAACATTACTACAGGTTGTTGACCAAAATTACTATAAGGTGCTAATTGTAAAACTGTATTACTTACAAAAAGGGGATAAAATGTAAACAAAAATAAAGCATAATTTTATTTTTTTTAAGAAAGCGAAAATGTTTTTATTATATATGTATAATGGGTTTTTTATACAAAAAAAATGCACATTTGTTATATTAACACTAGAACTACTGGACTCGTGACACCTATATAGAAATACATAGTGCAAAGTAGTCAAAATGACTATCTCAGTAGTTCTAGTGTTAAACGAAAATTTTTCAAAAACAGTGATGGAAAGGTGTATAGAAAAAAATATGGTAGCAATAAAAATGTCACTTTGTCCTGAAAAGAATGCAGCCCCCAACATTTTTTTTCTATGTGCGCCCTTATACCCAGCCGAGTTTGTGATACCTGGTTTAAACCAATCATAGGTACCTTTGCCCTGGCCCAATAAGTTAGTGCACCTTCCAACCAACCTGTTTTACAACGGGCTCTACCCGTTCTTATTTGACTGCTCTGTCTTTACAAGATGAGTGGAGCAATAGATAGAAAACAAAGGGTTGGTAAGGTTCTCTGAGCAATTGTGCTTAGATTGAATAGACGTTTTGTGGTGACAGACTCCCTTTAAGTTGGCTGTCTAATGTCTTGGAATATTTTCGTTTAATATTTCTTTATTATTTCAAAAGTTTTAATATAACAGAAGATAAAAAAAATGCATAAGGGTCTTTCATGTTACCCAATGTTACCAAATCATCTGTAAAACATCCTATAGAACATCTTAATTTTAACATGTAATAATCTTCTATCTTTATATTTATTCCGTGTAAAGTGTTAAAGGCAACTTCCTTCTGTATAGTCTGGTTCAATAGGTATGAAAACATGACCCTATGTATATCAATTAGGTGAGAAAGAGATATAGAGAGAGGGAGAGAAAGATAGGTAGAGAAAAAGGGAAGGAGGGGAAGACATGGGGAAATGGGGAGGGGGGGGAGGAGAAGGTCTGTATTGTGATGCCGCGCCACTCCTGTGTCCGGGAGCCCATCCCAGCTTCTTGAATATTTATTGTGATAGAGCGCCTGTGAGTAACCAGATTTGGAATTGCTGTGTTTCTCTATACTGAAGCCACGGATACCAAACCGAGAAACACAAGGATTCTTTCCCTTCGTCAAACGCTCTCAACTCCTCCAGACGCCGCAGGCCATCCATAGCCTCTACCCAGTCTGCTCTCCTCAATGTACAGGGGGATCTCCAATGTCTCGGTATGATTTGCCTCATTGAAATCATAAAGTACGAGAGCAAGCCTTTCTTCGCCTTGGAGACTGCCCCTGTATACATTGATAAGAGGGCCACTTCCGGTGAGGGTGTCACTTCCGTGTGATGTAAATGGTTATAGAGAGCAAAGACATCTTTCCAAAGACCCTGTATCCCTGGGCAGGTCCACCAGATATGTAGCATTGTGCCCACTGAGGTCTGGCACCTCCAACAGGCGTCCGATACCTCTGGGAACATTTTATGTAGTCTGGCGGGTGTCCTATACCACCGTGAGAGGATTTTATAATTGAGTTCCTGCATTCTACAAGAAATGGTGGATTTATGTGTTAGGTTAAATGACTTACACCATTGTGCCTTGGGAAAAGTCTGGGACAATTCTGTTTGCCAATGTCTAACGTAGTCAGGCAAGTCGTCTCCTCCACCCCCCTCGGGCACTGCTATGTTGTAGATTATTGAGACTATGTGAGGGGGTGTTTCTCTAAGGAAGCATAATTTTTCAAATGGAGTCAGATCCTTATGTATCTCAGATCCCGGAGCCAGAGAATCTATGAAACTACGTAGTTGTAGATATTGGAACCAGTAGCCTGGTTCCCGTGGCCGGTCTCCAAGCAGGGATATCAGTGGTTTGCATCCCTGTTGGGTAATTACGTCTTTAACTCGTGGAATCCTTCCCATTGGCGTTGAAATCAGTCTGGGATGAGGTTCGTGAAACCAGCATTGAAACGCGGGGTTGCCCACCAGAGGCGTCATAGGACCCGGTTCTCCTGTCAATCTATATTGTCTATTAGCTGTCCTCCACGCTGTAGCCAGGGACAAGAGGATTGGGGAAACTCCCAGGGTCCCAAGGTTAGTTCTAGATGACAACCAGAAGATTCCGTGTGCCATATTCGGGCATAGGTCACATTCAATCTCCACCCACAATTTTCTGTCTTTACTGTGCAGGAGATCCAATATGCAACCACCCACCGCTGCTGTGTGATAAGCTTTAAGATCCGGGAGCCCCGCCCCTCCGTCCCAGCGAGA
This sequence comes from Anomaloglossus baeobatrachus, assembly GCF_048569485.1. Taxonomy (NCBI): domain Eukaryota; kingdom Metazoa; phylum Chordata; class Amphibia; order Anura; family Aromobatidae; genus Anomaloglossus; species Anomaloglossus baeobatrachus. The sequence goes on from NC_134353.1 coordinate 365,119,681, forward strand.
TTTAGTCAGCATTGAGTATTTCAGTCGGGGTTTGGTGCCACGCCATATAAAATTGCTGATCATCTTCTTTAACTTGAGGAAGACATTTTCTCCTAGGTTCAGTGGGATAGTTTGAAACAGGTATAGTATTTTAGGTAGGACATCCATTTTAATTGTATTGACCCTGCCGAACCAGGAAATGGGGAGGTTATGCCATGCTATGAGGTCTTTGTGGATATTTTTTAAAAGGTCTGGGAAATTGTAATTATATAGATCTTGGTGGTTGGGAGAAACCCTAATCCCCAGATATTTAATGTAATTGCTGGCCCACTTAAAGGGGAAGGCGGGTTTGAGAGTATTCTCTTCTACGGATGGTAGCGATACATTTAAGATCTCTGTTTTTTGTAGGTTTACTTTAAAATTGGAGAGTCTGCCAAAGATCTCAAACTCCTGCAGTATGTTGGGCAAACTAGTCTTCGGCTGTGTCACATATATCAAGAGATCGTCCGCAAATAGTGCTAATTTATGAGATGTTTGTCCTATCTGTATCCCTTTTATCGAAGGGTTTTTCCTGAGTGCATTTGCCAGGGATTCCATTACCAGAATGTAAAGGTATGGCGATAGGGGGCATCCCTGTCTGGTACCGTTTCTAATATTAAATGGAGCTGACAGGTGTCCGTTCACGCCCACTTGTGCCGTTGGTTCGTGATATAATGCTTTTATCCATTGTAGTAAGCGCGAACGGACGCCGATTGCCTGCATCGTGGCTTCTAAAAAAAAACAATGGACTCTGTCAAATGCCTTTTCGGCATCGACTGTCAAGAGGCACATTGGGATTTGACGCTGACGTGCCTGGGCCACCAGGGACAGGGTTCTAATAGTGTTGTCCCGTGCCTCCCTCCCTGGGACAAATCCCACCTGGTCTTTGTGGATTAGTTTGGGTATGAGGGGGCCTAGTCTCAGGGCTATCATTTTAGAGTACAATTTAATATCCACATTTATTAGTGAGATAGGTCTGTAATTAGAGCAGGTCAGTGGGTCCCTGCCAGGCTTGGGGATTACAGTTATTCGTGCTTGGAGTGTCTGTTTAGGGAACTGGCATGTATTGGTTATGGAATTGAAGGCTTTCAGCATTATAGGGCTGCAGGCCCCTCCACATATTTTGTAGAACCGGGGGGTGAACCCATCAGGACCAGGGCTTTTACCCACTTTAAGGGTTTTAATGGCATCGCTTAGCTCTGTGTCTGAGAAATCCTCGTCTATGTCTTCAGCTACCGCATCTTCAAGGGGGTCTGGGGCATATTTGTTTAAGTATTCCCAAATGTCGCGATGTCTCGCATCAGGTGATGGGGCATGTGGGGATGGGATGTTATAAAGTTTTGTATAGTAGTTTCTGAATTCTTCTAATATGTCAGGGGTGGAATGTATCTGGGTTCCTGTCTGTGAGTTTAACGCGAGTATTGGGGTTTGTGCCTGTCTGGGGTGAAGGGTCCTGGCTAACAATCGTCCACTTTTATCTCCAAACTCAAAGATATTCCTACGAAATTTATCTCTGATACACAGTGATTTTCGGTCAAGGATAGATAATATTTGGTGGCGGATAGTAGAAATTTCCGTTTTAATGGTGTCACTGGATTTGGTTTTGTTTATCGTTTCTTTATGGCCTAGTTGTGCTAACAGTTCTTTTCGTTCCCTTGCACTTTCTTTTTTAATTCTGGATCCATGGGATATGCAGACCCCCCTGATCATACATTTCAACGCTTCCCATTTGACCGGGGCAGGTGTGGGATCTGCCATATGATCTATTTTGAAGTTTGCAATGGTTTTATGAATATCCTCCAGGCATTGCTCATTCTTGAGCAGGTTGTTGTTCAGTCTCCATGTGTGGCCCACCCCCCCATATCTCTCACCCCAATTTCCCCATATACTGGTGCGTGGTCCGACCAGAGAAAAACATCCATTGAACAACCCGGGGATTTGTCTAGCAGGTCGTGGGATATGAAAATGTGGTCTAGTCTGGTGTAGCTATTATGAACTGTGGAATGAAAACTGTAGTCTCTGACTCCGGGATGTAAGACCCTCCAAAGATCGACTAGTTTAAGGGATGTTAGTTCTCGTTTTAATCTGCGTAGTGCCGAGGAGGGGATTGCAGACCTACCAGAGGACGAATCCATGGCTGGATCCAACACAAGGTTGAAGTCTCCTCCCAAGATGATACAGGTGCCACCCGCAAACTCTGCCAGCTTCTCCAGAGTCTCCACTCCAAAGGATACCTGGTCCTGATTTGGGAAATAGATGTTAGCGATTGTATAAGTATTATTCAGGAAAGATATTTTAAGAAATAGCCAGCGTCCCTCCGGGTTAGTGAGCGTGTCGAGAACTGTTGGCTGGAATGTCTTGTGAAAAGCAATGGAAATCCCACATGCCTTGTTGTTGGGGTGTGGGCCATGGAACCATGTCGGGTAATTCTTGGTTTTACAGTTGGGAGTGTTGGAGGCTATGAAGTGTGTCTCTTGAAATAGGGTTATTTTAACTCCCTTCCTGTGCAGGCGATATAGGATCTGACTTCTCTTTTCGGGTTTATTTAAGCCTTTAGTATTGTAAGTGCAAAAGGTGAGGTGCGACATCACAGAAAAGGGTAGGCAGGGTATAGGGAAAACCAAGGAGAGAAGAGAGAGAGCAGAGATAAGATAGTGGTGAAAGGTAAAATTAGATAAGCTAAGTAGGACTAGGGTGCCTACTGATCTTAGGTATCTACTGGTAGACTATTGTCTAATGTGGCACTCTGCCACGTCCCTAATAGAGGTGCGGGAAAGCCTACGGTCTTTCAGGAACTCCCCTCCGCGGCGAACGCCCACAAGTAATATGAATAACAATCAACGTATACAGTCTAGTAGTGATTAATCACTTTTCCATTCCCCTCCCCCACACCCCCAATTACTTGGTGTGTTTTCGGTATGGATCGCACATCGGGAGTAGAACACGAGGCTATCAACTCAATATAAAATGCCATTAAACCAGAGCTCAGTATCAGATCCAGATGTAAAGAATGAAAGGGGGAGGAATGAGGAAGGGAGAGGGGGGGGAGCAACAGATTGAATGAGACAATAAAAAAAAAATATAAAAAAATAAATAAATAAATAAATAAAAAATAAAATATGAAGTGGTGTAGGGCAAAGGACCAGGGGGGAGGACGTGGGGTGAAGTGGGAGGACAGAGTGTAGGAGGCGTATGGAGGGGTGTATGTAGAGAGCATGTCTAAGAGGGGGGGAGAGGAAGGGGGTAGAAATTAGTGTAGGGCATGTGTCCTTCGTCAGTATGTGTGCAGGGGAGGGGAAGATGGGTTGAGTAGAGTTAGTTTGTAGGAAGTAGTGCGCTCATAAAAGGTGTGTGAAGAGGAAGACGCAAGGTGGGAATGATACGAAGGAAGAGGTATAAGGGGAGGGGAGAGGGGGCGAGTGGAGGGGAGTAGGGAGAGAGAGAAAGAAAGAAAAAAAAAAAAGGGGGGGGGGAGTAGGAAAGTAAGCGTGAGGAGAGAGGATACTGATACATGACGCTCTATAAACTGGTAAGCAGTCCAATGCAATCAATTTATATCTCGCCTCCTGGTTTTCCAAGAAGTTTTGTCCTTTTTTTTGGATGGTCAGCGATGTTTAGCGGTGTATATCCCGGGGGGATCCTCCACCCCTTCTGTTCTGGACTTGTCGCCAGTGCTCTCTTGGTGGCAAGGGTGCAGGGCCTCCCGGGGTTGGCCAATCTGGCAGGCTGATCATAGGCAGTTCAAAAGTCCCTAGGAAGTCGGGGAGGTCTCCCAAGGACCGGAAGACCGCCGACTTCCCATTTTTCTTTGCTGTGAGCTGGAACGGATATCCCCAGCGATATGGAACATCCTTATCTTTGAGGCATTGGAGTAGTGGTCTTAAGGCTTTGCGTAGTTGCAGTGTCCTCCGTGCTAGGTCTGGTAGGACAATCAGAGGTGTCCCTTTATATGTACCCGCTCCTTTCTCTCTGCATCTTTGTAGTATGGCCTCCTTTTCTTTATAGAAGTGGACCCGACATATCACATCTCTTGGTCTGGCCGGATCAGGAGATTTGGGGCATAGGGATCTGTGGATGCGGTCCAGTTCTATGCGTTGTTCTGGGTCGCGTTGGAGGAGACGGGTAAAGAATTTTTGTGCCCATTCATCTAGCTGTGGTGGTGCCACTGCTTCTGTGAGGCCTCTAATTCTTAAGTTATTACGGCGATGTCGGTTTTCAATATCGTCTAAGTGGGTCAGAATGTCCTGTATCTGGGCCATGTGCTCTGATAGGACTTATTGATGTGATTCTATATGGGAAAATATCTGTTCCTGCACCTCTTCTGTAGCTGCTACACGCTAGCCAATTTGTTTGATCTCTGATTGTATAGAGGCCATGTCTTGCTTATGGGATTCCCTTAGTTTCCCCAGCAAAGAGTCCATTTCCTGCCTGGTTGGAATTGATCTGATATGTGCTTTCCAATCCCAATCTTCTTCTTGTTCCTGTGTCTGGTCTGATTTATTCTTCTCTCCCTTGTTTCTGCGGGTGGAGGTGTTGGAGGTGGGGAGTCTTTGTTCTACAGGTGATGTGTGCTGTTGTTGTGGTATTACAGGCTCCTCTCCGGGTGTCACAGATCTGCTTCCCATGGCTGCTGGGGTCTGCTGTATCACAGAGCTGGGGCCCTGCTCTGCCTGCAGTTCACCTGGGAGTCGATTTTGTGGCTGGGACAGGGGGTTTTCAACACTCCCTTCTGTGGTGTCCTGCTGTGCCTTATCTATGTTTATGGCTGAGCTGGCTGCTGTTATGTGAGGAGGCAGTGAGGTCGCTCCCTTGCATGTTTGCTGAGCGTTATCTCCTGCCTCAGTGTCTGCCGGCGCCATGTTGGAGAGAGCAGAGGTGTCAGGCTGGGAGGCTGAGGTCCCGAAAAAGCGGGCGATATCTGTACCTTCCCCCTCTGGAGTCTGTACACTCATCGCCCGTCCTCTCCTGCGTGCCATTACTGATCCTGGACCCGGTGAGTGCCTTTGAAGTGTGAGAATTCACCGCGGGTATGTGTTAGCTCCTTCTTCCAGCGTCTCAGTGTGCCATCGGCTAGCTCCGCCCCCCCTCTTGGAATATTTTCAACATAGTATCCAATTGCATTGTGTGTGCGTTAGATCTTCCTGCTATGCTCTAGGATTACATTAAGTATTTGTTCTATGCTGTAAACTCATACAATATATTTTACTTTTTTTGATACTATATTATCATTCTTAATCTGACATCTACCCTATACTGTATGTACGGTGCAAAGGTATGAAGAGGACTCAGGATCTAAGTCTGTTATATACGGCTGATATCGGCTATATTATACTCTTTAATTCCATTTATAACAGCTGCAATCAGTACTAGAGCTAAATGTAGCAGTTTAAGCTTTTAGATGGCACAGTCTTTGGCGACCAAGGCATTTAAGTGGTCAAACAGACAAGAGCAGGATTTGCAGTATATTGTTCAAATGTTTGCAGGTTCAGAGAACTAAAAAGATGTAATAAATAATTTAAAAAGTTTCAGAACAGATATTCTGTAAATAAAAAAAAATAAGATCTAAAAATTAAAGATATGGTATCACTTAGCATGGCAAATGTTTCTTCTTTTATCATTAGGATGTCAAATATTCCAGCCTGTTTCCTTGGATCTGCACAGTCTAAAAACATATTGCCTGAAGTGAAAGGGTAAGTAGTTAAAGGATATTTCCTGTTATTAAATTGATTTAGTTCATTAGACAGTATGCAGATAAGCAAGTTTGCAATTGACTTGCTTTTTCTCTTTGCTGTCATTCTGGTATGACAACTTGTCCAAGTCCAATAGTTACATTTCAGGACATGAGTTAAGCCGAGGCCACACGGTGATTACTGTGAGTCCTCGAATGACACTTGGCTCACGCTCGCAGCACAGTGGGAGCCAAGTGTCATGTGAGTGTCATGCTACTGTGGTCCGATCGTGCAATCAGACCACAGCTGCTGAGGGAGGGCCGGCGCTGCGGAGGGGAGGGATTTATCTCCCTATCTCCTTCATTGCCGGCTGATGCGAGAATCACTCTGTTCTCGCGTTACACCGGTGTAGCGTGAGAGCAATGCGATGTTCCTCTCGCCCCATAGAACTTGAATGGGTGCGAGTGAAACAAGCTCGCATTGCACTCGCAGCATGATGCGACTGTTTTCTTGGTCCGATTAAGGCTGAGAAAATAATCGCTCATGGGTGCTGCCCCATATAGTAATATTTGTTCGAGTGGATTGCGTTTTTTTTTTTTTAATCACATTCCACTCGCACCATTTTTCTCGCCGTGTGTCCTAGGCCTTAAAGAGGTCTGAAGGCAAGACTAATTTCTTCTAAAAATTTCTTCTTATCTATCTAGTGTTGTAATCTAATCTAATTTCTAATATACTTGCATTTAAAACTTCTCTCCATCCCTAAATATTCTAACTGCGATTGTGTGTTTTTTGTTTTTTTTTAACTACTTCTCTGATGACGCTTAGTTTGAGAATCCTAGTGCATGCTGAGATACATGACCTAAGCATCATCATAGGCAGAGGCTGTGGTCATTGCCACAGCCTCTGCCCCCTCTTTGAAACAAAGCATCATCAGTGACACTCTTTTCAGGGGCTGGGCTAGTTTCTGGCCACCACGTGATGTGCACCATGACAGCGCGCTTTTTGTTGTCGGCTCACATCAGCAGTAATAAGTCAGCAACAGAGTCAGAATATCCAGGGTGCAGAGGCCAGGGACACCCACACAAGTGACATCACTGGTTTCTGCACGTGACTCTGCTCTGCTGCTGGATTGTTACAACTGATCTGAGCCGACAACTGAGAGCACTATGTCATTGTGCACATCGCTTTCATTCAGGGAGGGGGTAGATGCTGTGGCAGTGAAGTGCAGTCTCTGTCCCATGATGATGCGTCATTTGAGTATGCCAGCATGCACATTGAATGTGGAATGACGCGTCATCAGAGAGTAAGTAGGGGGAAAACAATAGCATGGCAGTTAGTGTACTTGGGGAAGGAGAGGGAACTTTTTAATTCAAGCATATTAGAAATTAGTTAATATTGCAGCAATAAATAGATTGGGATTTAGACAAAAATTACTTTGGCCTTGGGACCCCTCATTTAACTCTTACTGTTCCCACAGCACTCTCCAGCCCATTGGATATTATACAGCAGTTAGCTGCTGACTTCCCTACTTCCTCGCATTAATATGTTAATCTATTTTAAACAATTGTGTTGATAGTTCTATAATTTAAGCTGTGGTGAGAATTTTTTTTGTTCTTTTTTTGCTTGAATACAGATCTAATTTTTGCTTTTTGATTTTACAGAGGAAAGTTTAAAGTAATTTATATGACGCCTGAATTTTGTTCTGGTGGAATTTCTTTGCTTCAAGATCTAGATAACCAGTATGGTATGCTATTATTTTATGTCGTCATTTTGGAATTTCTCATCTTTATTTTTGAAAGGGAGTCTGTAACTAGGATTATGCTTCTCCATTTGTACAGTATTTTATGCAGCCTGAGATTGTTAGGCAATCAAGTTTTCCATTTAAAGGGAATCTGTCAGTAGGATCAACCCTTGTAAGCCATCAATATGGGCATGTAGGTCATAGAAAGTTGAATAAAATGATACCGCGATATCTGCAATTCAATGTTTTATTCCAAATAATTCCACATTTCTTTGTCGCTCCATTGGGAGACCCAGACAATTGGGTGTATAGCTACTGCCTCCGGAGGACACACAAAGTATTACACTTAAAAGTGTAAAGCCCCTCCCCTCTGCTATACACCCTCCCGTGCATCACGGGCTCCTCAGTTTTTATGCTTTGTGCGAAGGAGGCACACATCCACGCAAGCTCCACAATTTGGTCAGCAGCAGCTGCTGACTAGATCGGATGGAAGAAAAGAGGGCCCATAACAGGGCCCCCAGCATGCTCCCTTCTCACCCCACTGAGTCGGCGGTGTTGTTAAGGTTGAGGTACCCATTGCGGGTACACAGGCAGGAGCCACATGCTGTTTTCCTTCCCCATCCCTTATGGGCTCTGGGCGAAGTGGGATCCTATCCGGTCATCCAGGCACTGGGACCGGCCTCCATCCGCAGCCCCTGTGGGATTCTGCCGGACGGAGACGGAGTATCATCAGGGACAGGGCCCTGCATCTACAGGTACTCTGTGTCCCCTTGGGGACGGTGCATAGAGCACCTTGGCCTCAGACGCTGCAGCGCCCGAGGTGATTCGTATGACGCCGGGACTACCGCACCTGCCTGCCGGCCGCGGTTTATAACTTTAGTCCCCGGCTTTTGCGGCCTAGTGCCTTTTCACTCCCGCCCACGGCCCTGCCAGTCAGGGGGAAGGGCGGGACGGTCGGTCTAACGCCGACAGTCAGAGCTGGAGCACACTTCGCTGTCCTCCATCACCCTCACTATGCACTCCGCGGCGCAGAGGTACTCAGTGTCCCCGTGGGGACGGTGCATGGAGCACCTTGGCAGATTGGGCAGTGACTGCTGGGTTGGTACGGTACTACCGCGCCGACCGTGCCTGCCGGCCGGCCGCGGTGTTTAACTTTAGCACCCGGCTTTCGCGGCCTAGTGCATTAATCTCCCGCCCCCGGACCTGCCAGTCAGGGGGAAGGGCGGGACAGTCGGGCTGACGCCGACAGTGAGGGCCGGAGCACACTTCACTGTCCTCCATCACCCTCACTAAGCTCTCTGCGGCGCAGAGGTACTCCGTGTCCCCTTGGGGACGGTGCATGGTGCACCTTGGCAGATTGGGCAGTGACTGCTGGTTGATACGGTACTACCGCGCCAACCGCGCCTGCCGGCCGGCCGCGGTGTTTAACTTTAGCTCCCGGCTTTTGCGGCCTAGCGCCTTTAACTCCCGCCCCTGGCCCTGACAGTCAGGGGGAAGGGCGGGACGGTCAGTCGGAGGCTAACAGTGAGGGCTGGAGCACACTTGGCTGTCCTCCGCCCCCCTCACGTTTTCACTCAGGGCACCAGATTCCCGCACTTTTGGGGTTACGCCCACGGCTCCCCCCTCCACTGTATACGCCGACAGCCATGTTTTAAGCAGCACATACTGCTTCAGGGTCGGTACGCCAGGGGGCTTCTTCTTGATGCTGGGCCCCCTAGAGTGATGAAATGTATATATGGATATATATTTTTGTATGCAGTTTCACAGTTCGGCTGTACATATGTATCCTCAGTGATCGCTGTGACATTGCTCGGGCCATGTGGCACTCGCTCAGCCGGAGCCGGGGGCACTGGTTGAACTCCGCCGGCGTTACCTGTCCAGGCGGCAGGGACAGAGTTGCAGCTTTTGCTGAGAAACTCTGAGTCATTTTCACTATCCATGTCTCAGGCTATGGACAAATGGTCGGCTAAGAGACTAGGTGTTTGCAGTCCAGACCGGTCCCTTACACAGGCCCCGGGCACTGCGGGATCGCCCCAGGCCTCTATCGGTCTGCGACGAAGCGTGTTCCTGGGGTGGCCTCTAGTTATGACGTGGGGTACTCCAGCACGAACTGCAGTCCCAGTCCGGCTAAGCAGCCTTGCTTGGAATCTTCCCCGACTTCTTCAAGGGCCTCAGCTTGAGGACCCTCTAGAGGATGGGGCGGAGGTCGCAACCCAGGACTCTGTCCGGACGTGGCTCTAAAGGCTTCACAGATACTGTACAGAAGCACACCTTCCCGGACAAGCGTTTTACTGAACGCCTTATAACACACGTGGTCCCTTCCCCTCTGACGTTGTTAAGGTTTGGGCTCAGTGTCATAAGGTGCCCTCCAGTCTCTTGACTGGCGGCTAGATCAGTAGTAGCAGTGGCTGACGGGTCCACGCTCAAGAATGCCACGGACAGACAGATAGAACTCCTAATGAGATCCATCTATGAACCCATAGGCGCGTCCGTTGCACCAGCCTTTGCAGGGGCGGGCACTCCATGCTATCTCAGCTGCTCTGTCTCAGATTAATGCGGTCTGCTCCGCATTTAGCGTCTTTGACGTCTCAGGCGGTGGTATTTTCATCCTCCGCCGTGCACAGAGAACCTTTTCTGTATGGCGGTCCAGGTCAGGGGAGTGGTCCCCACGTGTCCAAGACCGATGTAGGAGACATTCTGTCTTACGGTCACAGGATAGAGCTCAGTTCTCGTCCTCCGACTCGTTGCTTCAGAGCATCTCCGTCCCCCGAGCGAGCCGATGCATTTCCAGGCGGTGAACACCAGATAGGACGGATCACTCCACCCCGTTCTGGACTTCACACTGCTCAACGGACAGAGAACCTGACGGTTCCGGATGGAATCTCTCCGCTTTGCCATCGCCTTTGATGGCCCAAGGAGGCCTCCTAGCATCAATCGACATCAGGGATGCTTATCTCCACGTGCCGATTGTACCAGAATTTCAGCGCTTCCTGCGCTTCGCCATAGGGGACGAACACCTTCAGTTCGTGGCACTAACTCTCGGCCTGGCGACAGCCCCACGGGCCTTCACCAAGGTCATGACAACGGTGGTAGCGGTCCTACACTCTCAGGGACACTCGGTGATCCTTTACTTAGACTATCTGCTGGTCAAGGCTCCCTCTCGGGTGGCATGCCAACACAGCCCGAACATTGCTCTAGAGACTCTCCAGAGATTCGGGTGGATCATCAATTTACCAAAGTCAAGATTGACACCGGCCCAATCACTGACATATCTCAGCATGGAGTTTCATACTCTCTCAGCGATAGTGAAGCTTCCGCTGGACATACAGTGGTCACTACAGACAGGGGTGCAATTGCTCCTTCGAGCCCAGTCACCCCCTTTGAGGCGCCTCATACACTTCCTAGAGAAGTTGGTGGCAGCAATGGAGGCAGCTCAGTTTGCGCAGATTCATCTGCGCCCACTTCAATGGGACTTTCTCCGCAAATGGGACAGCAAATCGACGTCCCTCGACAGGAACGTTGCTCCTTCTCGGGCAGCCAAGGCATCCCTTCAGTGGTGGCTTCTTCTCACTTCTTATCGAAGGAAAAATCCTTCCTGCCCCCAACCTGGGCTGTGGTCACGGCTGACGCGAGTCTGTCAGGGAGTCTTCCCCCGCCACAGGGCTCAGGGGTACATGGACTCAACAGAGTCCTCCCTCCAGATCAATGTTCCGAAGGTGAGGGCAGTGTATCTAGCCCTAAAAGCGTTCCAGCCATGGCTGGAATGCAGGCAGATCCGATTTCAGTTGGACATCGCCACGGCGGTGGCATACATCAACCACCAAGGCGGCACAAGCAGTCGGCAAGCCTTCCAGGAAGTCCGGCGGATTCTGCTGTCGGTGGAAGCCACAGCCTCCACCATCTCCGCAGTTCACATCCCGGGCGTAGAAAACTGGGAAGCAGTCTTTCTCAGTCGCCGGGCATGGACGCAGGGGAATGGTCTCTTCACCCGGAGGTGTTTCAAGAGATTTGTTGCCGCTGGGTGAAGCCGAACGTCGACCTATTGGCGTCCCGGCACAACAACAAGGTCCCGGCATTCATGGCACGTTCTCAAGACCAGATTGGTCGCAGTTTCCACTGCCTTACGTATTTCCTCCTCTGGCGATGCTGCCCAGAGTGTTACGCAAGATCAGATCCGACTGCCGCCGCGCCATCCTCGTCGCTCCAGACTGGCCGAGGAGGTCGTGGTACCCGGATCTGTGGCATCTCACGGTAGGCCAACCGTGGACACTACCAGGCCGGCCAGACTTGCTATCTCAAGGGCCGTTTTTCCATCTGAATTCTGCGGCCCTCAACCTGACTGCGTAGCCTTTGATTCCTGGATCCTAGCGTCTTCAGGGTTATCTCAAGAGGTCATTACCACTATGAGACAGGCCAGGAAACCAACGTCCGCCAAGATCTACCACAGGACGTGGAAGATCTTCTTATCCTGGTGCTCTGATCAGGGTTTTACTCTGGCCATTCGCCTTGCCCACTTTTCTGTCCTTCCTTCAATCCGGAATGGAAAAGGGGTGGTCTCTCGATTCCCTTAAGGGACAAATTTCGGCGCTTTCTGTGTTTTTTCAAAAGCGTCTAGCCAGGCTTCCTCAGGCACGCACGTTCCTGCAGGGGGTTTGCCACATAGTCCCTCCTTCCAAGCGTCGGCTAGAACCCTGGGATCGGAACAGGGTGATACCGGCTCTTCAGGAACCACCCTTCGAGCCAATGAGGGATATTTCTCTTTCACGCTTTTCGCAGAAGGTGGTCTTCCTAGTGGCAGTCACGTCACTCCGCAGAGTGTCTGACATAGCAGCACTGTCATGCAAAGCCCCCCTTCCTGGTGTTTCACCAGGACAAGGTGGTTCTGCGTCCGGTTCCGGAATTTCTCCCGAAGGTGGTATCCTCTTTTCATCTCAATCAGGATATCTTCTTACCTTCTTTTTTTGTCCTCCTCCAGTTCACCGATGTGAAAAGGATTTGCACTTGTTAGGTCTGGTGAGAGCACTCAGACTCTACATTTCTCGTACGGCGCACCTGCGCCACTCGGATGCGCTCTTTGTCCTTGTCGCTGGCCAGCGTAAAGGGTCGCAGGCTTCCAAGTCAACTTGGCTCAGTGGATCAAGGAACCAATTCTTGAAGCCTACCGTTCTGCTGGGCTTCCGGTCCCTTCAGGGCTGGAGGCCCATTCTGCCAGAGCCGTGGGTGCGTCCTGGGCATTGCTGCACCAGGCTACGGCTCAGCAGGTGTGTCAGGCGACTACCTGGTCGAGTCTGCACACTTTCACAAAGCACTATCTAGTGCATACCTACGCTTCGGCAGATGCCAGCTTAGGTAGGCGAGTCCTTCAGGCGGCGGTTGTCCACCTGTAGGAAGGAGCCGTTTTACGGCTCTTTTACCGAGGTATTCTTTTACCCACCCAGGGACTGCTTTTGGACGTCCCAATTGTCTGGGTCTCCCAATGGAGCGACAAAGAAGAAGGGAATTTTGTTTACTTACCGTAAATTCCTTTTCTTCTAGCTCCAATTGGGAGACCCAGCACCCGCCCCTGTTCCCTTCGGGCTGTTGTTTCTTTGTGTACACATGTTGTTCAGATTGAATTGTTCTTGGTTATGGTTTCAGTTCTCCGAACATCCTTCGGATTGAATTTACCTTAGACCAATTTATAAGTTTCTTCCTTCCTGCTTTTGCACCAAAACTGAGGAGCCCGTGATGCACGGGAGGGTGTATAGCAGAGGGGAGGGGCTTTACACTTTTAAGTGTAATACTTTGTGTGTCCTCCGGAGGCAGTAGCTATACACCCAATTGTCTAGGTCTCCCAATTGGAGCTAGAAGAAAAGGAATTTACGGTAAGTAAACAAAATTCCCTTCTTTTCTTGTATATAAATGAGCTGTTAAGATCTATGAGCCGGACACAGATCTGCCTGAGAATCTGTATCCAGAGCTTATTGTAAATGAAAGAGGGCATTACAAGTGTGAGACATGAAGATCAAGAGAGCATACTGTCAGTCATTATATGTTTCACAGTGGTAACTCTTATTTTATTGAAAATAAGCTCTGGAAACAAATTCTCAGGGAGAGCAAAGTCCTGTCCATACATCTTAACAGCTCATTTACATGTAAGAAAAATGTGGATTCTTTGAGAGCAAGATATCGGATCACTGATATCAAGTTATCATTTTATTCAGCTTGCTATGACCTGCATGAACATATAGAGAGCTTAGAAGGGATGATCCCAATGACAGACGTGGCCCTATCTTGGATCTCCTCATACTTAACCAACCGAACTTTCAGCGTCTCCCACCTTCACACCACTTCCTCATCTCGCCCCCTATCTGTCGGTGTCCCCCCAGGGTTCAGTTCTTGGACCCCTGCTGTTCTCCTTTTACATCTTCGGCCTGGGACAGCTCAGAGTCCACGGCTTTCAGTATCATCTTTACGCTGATGACACACAGATCTACCTCTCTGGACCTGACATCACCTTTCTACTAACAAGAATCCCACAATGTCTGTCTGCTACTTCATCCTTTTTTTCTGCTTGATTCTTAAAATTGAACATGGACAAAACAGAATTCATTGTCTTTCCTCCTCATCACTCAACACCCCCACCTGATATATCCATCAATGTCAATGGCTGCTCACTTTCCCCAGTGCCACGTGCTCGCTGCCTGGGAGTAATCCTAGACTCTGATCTCTCTTTCAAGCCACACATCCAAGCCCTCTTCACCTCCTGCTGCCTCCAACTCAAAAATATTTCCCGGATCCGTACATTCCTTTCCCAAGAAGCTGCAAAAACCCTAGTACATGCCCTTATTATCTCCCGCCTGGGTTATTGCAACCTCCTGCTCTGTGGCCTCCCTTCTAACAATCTCGCACCCCTACAATCTATTCTAAACTATGCTGCCCGGCTAATCCACCTGTCCCACCGCTACTCCCCGACCTCTCCTCTCTGCCAATCCCTTCACTAGCTTCCCATTGCCCACCTAACCATGACCTATAAAGCCATCCACAACCTGTCTCCTCCCTACATCTCTGACCTAGTCTCTCGGTACTTACCTGCACGTAACATTCGATCTTTACAAGATCTCCTTCTCTACTCCCCTCTCATCTCCTCTTCCCACCATCGCATCCAAGATTTCTCCCGTGCCTTCCCCATACTCTGGAATGCTCTGACACAACACATCAGACTCTCGCCTACCTTGACAAGTTTCAAAAGGAACCTGAAGACCCACCTCTTCCGAAAAGCCTACAACCTGCCGTAACCCTCAGTCTGATACAGCACCGCACAATCAGCTCTACCCTAACCTTCTGTATCCTCACCTCTCCCTTGTAGACTGTGAGCCCTCACAGGCAGGTACCTCTATCCTCCTGTACCTGTCTGTGTCTTGTATTGTTTATAATTATTGTACTTGTCCCTATTATGTATACCCCTTTCACATGTAAAGCGCCATGGAATTGATAGCGCTATAATAATAAATAATAATAACTTCATTTCTCAGTCGCTTCATAGGGGGACACAGAACTATGGGATAATCTGCTGCCACCTGGAGGCTGACACTGATATTACATTGCATAAAAAATGTACTCCCTTCCCCTCAGCAGACTATAACCTGCCTACTGGTAATTGGCGTCCTCATTTTTTTCTGTGTCAGTTGGAGGCAGGGTCAGGGTCTGTTTCAGACCAGTCTTAGATTTTAGGTTAACCATTTTTTAATTTATTTTTTTTTTAAGAGTTTCTGGGTAAGAGTGTAATTGCGCACTCTGTTTCACCTACATGGTGACGGAGAGTACAGTCTGTGCCGTTTAGTCTGTATCATGTCACATCTGTTTAGCTGGAAAAAGGTACTATGCCGGATTCAGATATGGTGCTGTGGTCCGTTTGCCAGTGCTCTTGTCAGTTTACATGTGCATAAAGCAGAAGATTGTTTGTCTTCAGGACAGCTCTCCTTTCTGAACTTTTTTTCCTATGTTCCTGCTGTCTGCCCATTTCTGCCAAGGAGAGAGAGCGAAGTCCCTTGCTGCTGGGGATTGTGGCGTTGGCGCATTTCGGTGGAAGCGGAGAGCGATTCGCATGACAAATGAGGCTCTTTTGCTATAATGTTTCATGGACTTCACTTCCCTCCAGGTTTTGGTGGCTGCGGCTTCACTCCCGGGTGGGGGCGTTTTCCGGCCATCAGCCCCATAGTCATGCTTGATCGATCAGTGCGACGGCTGCCTGGCACACGAGGATTTCCTGGACAGGTGCCCTTCATCTAGCACCTTCGGTTCCCGCCTCTTCCAGCGGTGGCTCCATTTTTGAGTATGTGCCTTAGCTGGTTCCTGGAATTTGGATTGCTTACCTCTATGTCTTCACTGTGGAGTCTGCTGTGAAGTCTTATTCACATCACAAGGGCTCTTAGTGTACTGTGAGCTGGGTATGGCTGTTTCTACTTGGGGCTGATATTTGCTGCTCCTCTGTGGCGGTCCTTCACTGCTCACTGCCAGTCTTCTTTATTCCTCACTGTTCCTGCTCCCTCTGTCTCTCTGATATCTCAGTCAAGAGAGAATCATGGCACACCCTCCGACCCAGCTGGCACTGGTCACTTATTATGCATGTGCTGCATGTGGTAGCAAGTTTTCTACCTGCCAGTCTATACCCTTTTGTGTTGCTTGTACTCATTCCTCCTTGCAGATGCCTGCTCAGGGGATTGCAATGGTTTTGGAAGAGAGTGTGTCTTTTGTCGTCTGTTATTCAGACTATGATTAAGGCACCTACAACTGTAAACGTTTGGTTTTCTTTTTATTGTGATACAAACAATAAATAAGACAAAATAACTGAAAATTCAGTGTGCATAACTATTCACCCCTTAAATTCAGTACTATTGTAGAGCCTTCTTTTGCTGCAATTACAGCTGAAAGTCGCTTTGGATAGATTTCTATGAACTTTCCAAATCTTGGCACTCTGAGTGGGAGGATGAAAGGGAAAAAAAAGTTCTGCTGCTAAAAATCCACTGATCCAAGGATGGTAAATTGATAATTTTTTATCTGTTAACACGTTTGAGAATCAATCTCCTTCATCAGGATGAAAAATCACATTGAGCGATGTAGTTTTGTTTTTTTTTTTGTTGTCCTGATGAAGGAGATTGATTCTCAGAAACATGTTGACAAGTAAAAAATTACCAATTCACCATCCTTTTTTTTCAGCGGCAGAGCATTTTTTTTCCCTATATCATCTTCTCCTGGGATACTGCAGCGGCCATTTACATACGTCAGTAGTAGTTGTGACTCTCACAATTACTCAAGGTGAAACCTTGCAACTTACTTTAACCTTCCTTTTTTTTCTGAGTAAGACTTTATTTGTGCTCCTTGTCTTTTCAGTTTTTTTATTCCACATCTTGCCACTGGGATTTTTGCACATCTCTCCTTAAACCACTCAAGTGTTGCTTTAGCAGTATGCTTTGAGTAATTGTCTTGGAAGAGGAACCTTTGTTCTAGTCTCAAATCACTGACAGATTGAAAGAGGTTTTGCACAGGAATATCCCTGTGTTTCACACCATCCATCTTCACTTCATCTGAAACTATTTTACCTGTCCCTCTTGCCGAACAACATCCCCACAGTATGATGCTTCACCGTGGGGATGGTGTTTGTGTGGTGATGAACTGTGTTGATTTGGCACCAGACATATCATTTACCATGGTGGTCAAAAAGTTAAATTTTAGTCTTATCTGACCATAGCCCCTTCCTCCATACATTTGAGGAGTCTCCCAGATTTCTTTTGGCAAAATCAAAATGAGCCTTCCAGTTTTTGACTGTAAGTAAAGTCTTTTTTTCCTAGCCACTTCTCCATAAAGGCCAGGTGTGTGGGGCTTATGGTGTGTGTGGCTTATTGTGGTCGAATGGACACATACTGCAGTCTGTGCTTGGAAACTCTGCAGCTCTCAGGATTACTTTGGTCTCTCTGCTGCATCTCTGATTAATGTAATACAGCAATCCCAGTATCAAATATGTAAATATCAGCATAAAATTCAATCCTTTATTAGTAATAATCTAAAAAGAAGAACACAAGTTCTTCTAGATCATGAAACAACAGCTCACAAATCCATCACCATGTGTGATTGGTTACATAAATACCCGGTCAATTATTCAGCAGACCGTGCTGCATTCAGGTATACATAGTGGTGGCCACTAGGTCAAACAAAATTAGGAAAAATAAACACCACAAACAAAACAAAAAAGTGGTAATGCTAAGGTCAAAGGGCAATGGTCCAATTTGATAGAAAAACTTAGCATAAAAAATTAATATACCTAAAAAAATGTTATTGTTTCACACTCAATCGCAATATTAGATGTGGTCCGTCCTTGTCAGGACGGGAGTCTGGGGCGGCAGGAAGTTTTGTTATTTTTGGCCTTATGGTTGGATAGGGAGAGTGAATGCTGAACCAGCATACTGAACCCAGAATTCCGAAGGAGAGACTGCTTGCCCTTTTGTGAAAGGATGTGGTGAGACCATTCCTTTTTTATATGCCTCAATATATGTTAATTTATTCTTGTGTCTGACCATTGTCAGCATTAGTGTGAAACAATAACATTTTTTTAGGTAAATTAATTTTTTATGCTAAGTTTTTCTATCAAATTGGACCATTGTCCTTTGACCTTGGCATTACCACTTTTTGTTTTGTTTGTTGTGTTTATTTTTCCTAATTTTGTTTGACCTAGTGGCCACCACTATGTATACCTGAATACAGCACGGTCTGCTGAATAATTGACCGGGTATTTATGTAACCAATCACACATGGTGATGGCTTTGTGAGCTGTTGTTTCATGATCTAAAGGAACTTGTGTTCTTCTTTTTAGATTATTACTAATAAAGGATTGAATTTTATGCTGATATATATAATATATATAATATATTGTGATTAATGCCCTCCTTGACTGAGCAGAGAGTTTTGGTGGGAAGCCCTCTCTTGGCATGTTTGTTGTGATACCATGTTCTCCCCATTCAATGGATTTGATGGTGCATCAGGGGATCATCAGAGATTGGGATATTTTTGGAGAGCAAACTGTCACTGGTGTGAGTTTATTGTTACTGCGCAGATGTATTTTTCTTTGCCAGCACTACTTTCCTTTTTGCAGTTTAACTCCCTTAAAGGCTATTTTGTTTCAAATGAATTTGACCGCAAAGCCATAGAGCAAGACTTTTCTCCATGGAGTGGTTCATATCAGGCTTTCTTATTGGCCACCCTCTAGTTCCTGGGATCTTATGGTTCTGGAGGTTCTTCAGTTTTCCCCCTTCAAACCCATCAGAGATATTCCATTGCTTCTAATGTCCCAAAAGGTGGGTATCATTACAGCCATTACCTCCATTGGAATGGTTTTGGAGTTTGTGGCGCTTTCTTGCCGCGCACTCTACCTTGTTCTTCATCAAAATAAGGTTGTGCTATGGCTGGTTCCAACGTTCCTCCCCTAAGTCGTTTCTTCTTTTCACCTTAATGAGAACATTGTTTTACCTTCTTTGTGCCACACTCCATCTCATCTGAAAAGACTGTATAGTCTGGATGTGGTGAGGGCCCTACATTATTGTCAGCCACTGCTCCCTTAGGCTGTCCGATTCCTTATTTGTTCTGCCTGTCGGGCTGCTTCCAAGGCAACGGTTTCTCACTGGATTAAAGCAACCATTGTTCAGGCTTGATTGATAAGCATGGTTTCCCCATTTATCATCAGGGCTCATTCTGTGCTGGCGGTGGGAGCTTCCTGGGTGATTTTATAATCAGGTTTTGGCCCTTCAGCTCTGTAAAGGTACCGTCACACTAAAGCTGGTGTCACACTAAACGACAGCGACAACGACGTCGCTGTTACGTCACCATTTTCGGTGACGTAACAGCGACCTTGTAAGTCGCTGTTATGATCGCTGCTTAGCTGTCAAACACAGCAGAAGCAGCGATCATAAGGTCGCTGTGCTACATGTTCAGAGAGCAGGGAGCCGCGCTTAGCGCTGGCTCCTTGCTCTCCTGCAGCACACATCGGGTTAATTAACCCGATGTGTGCTGCAGCTACATGTCACAGTGCAGAGAGCAGGGAGCCGCGCGCACTGCTTAGCGCTGGCTCCTTGCTCTCCTTGCTACAGTATACATCGGGTTAATTACCCGATGCGTACTGCAGCCACATGTCACAGTGCAGGAGCCGGCACTGGCAGCAAGAGCGGAGGCTGGTAACCAGCGTAAACATCGGGTAACCAGGGAAAGGTCTTCCCTTGGTTACCCGATGTTTACGCTGGTTACAGCTTACCGCAGCTGCCAGTGCCGGCTCCTGATCGCTTCATTTCGTCGCTCTCTCGCTGTCACACACAGCGATGTGTGTGTCACAGCGGGAGAGTGACGACCAAAAAATGAAGCTGGACATTCAGCAACGACCGGCGACCTCACAGCAGGGGCCAGGTCGTTGCTGGATGTCACACACAGCGACAGCGACGGGACGTCGCTGCAACGTCACAGAAAATGGTGACGTAGCAGCGACGTCGTTGTCGTCGTCGTTATGTGTGACACCAGCTAAAGTGACGCTCCAGCGATCCCACCAGCAACCTGACCTGGCAGGGATCGCTGGAGCGTCGATACACGGGTTGCTGGTGAGCTGTCAAACAGGCACATCTCACCAGCAACCAGTGACCAGCCCCCAGCCAGCAGCCACGCGTGGAAGCGATGCTGCGCCTGGTAACTAAGGTAAATATCGGGTAACCAACCCGATATTTACCTTGGTTACCAGCGCACACCGTTTAGCGCTGGGTCCCTGCACTCCTAGCCAGAGTACACATCGGGTTAATTACCCGATGTGTACTCTGGCTACGTGTGCAGGGAGCCGGCACTGACAGCGTGAGAGCGGCGGACGCTGGTAACGAAGGTAAATATCGGGTAACCAAGGAAAGGGCTTCTTGGTTACCCGATATTTACCTTGGTTACAGCGTCCGCAGAAGTCGGCTCCCTGCTCCCTGCACATTCAGTTGTTGCTCTCTTGCTGTCACATACAGCGATGTGTGCTTCACAGCGGGAGAGCAACAACTAAAAAATGGTCCAGGACATTCAGCAACAACCGGCAACCTCACAGCAGGGGCCAGGTTGTTGCTGGATGTCACACACAGCAACATCGCTAGCAACATCGCTGTTGCGTCACAAAAATCGTGCCTCAGCAGCGATGTTTCTAGAGATGTTGCTTAGTGAGACATGGCCTTAAGGCAGCTACCTGGGCATAAGTACATACTCTTTTGAAATTTTACAGGCTTCACACCTTTGCCTCAGCAGATGAAGCTTCGGCAGGAAGATTCTGCTAGTAGAAGTATCTCAAACCTCCTCTTGAGCCTCACCAGTAAGTTCTGTGATTTCAACAGAATATTTACTTTTTTTTCTTTTCCCACTCCTGAGACAGCTTTAGGGCATCCCATGGTTCTGTGTCCCCTAATAAAGCAACCGAGAAAAGTAGACTTTTGATGCTTACCATAATGTTTCTCTCTAGTCTTCATTGGGGGACACAGCTCCCTCCGCTGGGTGCTCGGTTGGATGTGTATTTACATTGTTCTTCTTTTTTTGGTGTTCTGTTTTATTGTAACTTCTTTTATGCTTTATTTATTTGACTATTACTTCTCCTACTGCTTTCTCAATTAACTGTGGCGGACGGTTACCACCAGGCCAGGCATCAATGTCAGCCTCCAGGTGGCAGCACCAATGGTGTGAACAGGGTGCAAGACTCAAAAATATACAACTAAACAATAGGATAAAGAGTTGCACACCAGTCACAATGTATAGGGGAATAATGAAAAGCATAACTGCTATATGAATACTAGACTGAAAAATACAATGGACTATCTGAAATAAGTGAAAAACATGAAAATGGTATCTGCATAACTGCTATGAAAAATAGAAATGAGAGATATTTAGCCATTGTATTGATCAATGCAAAGGAGCCCCAAAACCAAACGCCAAGGTAATCTCTATTTTTGGGGTCCCTAACCTATGTGTAACCTCACCTGCAGTTAAAAAACTTGCTCTGTATGGGAAGCAAGGGACCAAGCTATATATGTGTGAAATAAGAGACATGGCTATGGGTGGGGCAGGGTTCTCAGACAAAAAGTGCATACTAACTAAAGAATGTATGTCTGGAACACCAATGGTGTGAACAGGATGCAAGACTCAAAAATATACAACTAAACAATAGGATAAAGAGTTGCACACCAGTCACAATGTATAGGGGAATAATGAAAAGCATAACTGCTATATGAATACTAGACTGAAAAATACAATGGACTATCTGAAATAAGTGAAAAACATGAAAATGGTATCTGCATAACTGCTATGAAAAATAGAAATGAGAGATATTTAGCCATTGTATTGATCAATGCAAAGGAGCCCCAAAACCAAACGCCAAGGTAATCTCTATTTTTGGGGTCCCTAACCTATGTGTAACCTCACCTGCAGTTAAAAAACTTGCTCTGTATGGGAAGCAAGGGACCAAGCTATATATGTGTGAAATAAGAGACATGGCTATGGGTGGGGCAGGGTTCTCAGACAAAAAGTGCATACTAACTAAAGAATGTATGTCTGGAACACCAATGGTATGAACAGGGTGCAAGACTCAAAAATATACAACTAAACAATAGGATAAAGAGTTGCACACCAGTCACAATGTATAGGGGAATAATGAAAAGCATAACTGCTATATGAATACTAGACTGAAAAATACAATGGACTATCTGAAATAAGTGAAAAACATGAAAATGGTATCTGCATAACTGCTATGAAAAATAGAAATGAGAGATATTTAGCCATTGTATTGATCAATGCAAAGGAGCCCCAAAACCAAACGCCAAGGTAATCTCTATTTTTGGGGTCCCTAACCTATGTGTAACCTCACCTGCAGTTAAAAAACTTGCTCTGTATGGGAAGCAAGGGACCAAGCTATATATGTGTGAAATAAGAGACATGGCTATGGGTGGGGCAGGGTTCTCAGACAAAAAGTGCATACTAACTAAAGAATGTATGTCTGGAACACCAATGGTGTGAACAGGGTGCAAGACTCAAAAATATACAACTAAACAATAGGATAAAGAGTTGCACACCAGTCACAATGTATAGGGGAATAATGAAAAGCATAACTGCTATATGAATACTAGACTGAAAAATACAATGGACTATCTGAAATAAGTGAAAAACATGAAAATGGTATCTGCATAACTGCTATGAAAAATAGAAATGAGAGATATTTAGCCATTGTATTGATCAATGCAAAGGAGCCCCAAAACCAAACGCCAAGGTAATCTCTATTTTTGGGGTCCCTAACCTATGTGTAACCTCACCTGCAGTTAAAAAACTTGCTCTGTATGGGAAGCAAGGGACCAAGCTATATATGTGTGAAATAAGAGACATGGCTATGGGTGGGGCAGGGTTCTCAGACAAAAAGTGCATACTAACTAAAGAATGAATGTCTGGAACACCAATGGTGTGAACAGGGTGCAAGACTCAAAAATATACAACTAAACAATAGGATAAAGAGTTGCACACCAGTCACAATGTATAGGGGAATAATGAAAAGCATAACTGCTATATGAATACTAGACTGAAAAATACAATGGACTATCTGAAATAAGTGAAAAACATGAAAATGGTATCTGCATAACTGCTATGAAAAATAGAAATGAGAGATATTTAGCCATTGTATTGATCAATGCAAAGGAGCCCCAAAACCAAACGCCAAGGTAATCTCTATTTTTGGGGTCCCTAACCTATGTGTAACCTCACCTGCAGTTAAAAAACTTGCTCTGTATGGGAAGCAAGGGACCAAGCTATATATGTGTGAAATAAGAGACATGGCTATGGGTGGGGCAGGGTTCTCAGACAAAAAGTGCATACTAACTAAAGAATGTATGTCTGGAACACCAATGGTGTGAACAGGGTGCAAGACTCAAAAATATACAACTAAACAATAGGATAAAGAGTTGCACACCAGTCACAATGTATAGGGGAATAATGAAAAGCATAACTGCTATATGAATACTAGACTGAAAAATACAATGGACTATCTGAAATAAGTGAAAAACATGAAAATGGTATCTGCATAACTGCTATGAAAAATAGAAATGAGAGATATTTAGCCATTGTATTGATCAATGCAAAGGAGCCCCAATGGCTAAATATCTCTCATTTCTATTTTTCATAGCAGTTATGCAGATACCATTTTCATGTTTTTCACTTATTTCAGATAGTCCATTGTATTTTTCAGTCTAGTATTCATATAGCAGTTATGCTTTTCATTATTCCCCTATACATTGTGACTGGTGTGCAACTCTTTATCCTATTGTTTAGTTGTATATTTTTGAGTCTTGCACCCTGTTCACACCATTGGTGTTCCAGACATACATTCTTTAGTTAGTATGCACTTTTTGTCTGAGAACCCTGCCCCACCCATAGCCATGTCTCTTATTTCACACATATATAGCTTGGTCCCTTGCTTCCCATACAGAGCAAGTTTTTTAACTGCAGGTGAGGTTACACATAGGTTAGGGACCCCAAAAATAAAAATAGAGATTACCTTGGCGTTTGGTTTTGGGGCTCCTTTGCATTGATCAATACAATGGCTAAATATCTCTCATTTCTATTTTTCATAGCAGTTATGCAGATACCATTTTCATGTTTTTCACTTATTTCAGATAGTCCATTGTATTTTTCAGTCTAGTATTCATATAGCAGTTATGCTTTTCATTATTCCCCTATACATTGTGACTGGTGTGCAACTCTTTATCCTATTGTCCAGGTGGCAGCAGACTGTCCAATGGTTCTGTGTCTTCCAATGAAGACTAACGAGAAACAGATTTTACAGTGGGTACCAAAAATCTACTTATTATAGACCAAAGCATGCCCACTATTTGAAACACACCAAGGCGATGTAATATGAAACTGAGTAAGGTGAAAATCTTCAACCTATTATTACTAGTAGAATCACTTCTCCTGTACTATTTTGGGATTTGATATTCCCTATAGCTTTTCTGCAGCCTTAATAAGATACTTAAATTGAATAAGACTGGTGTTTCACACAGCAGTGGAAAAAAAAATGCTGATGCGAATTGAGACAAATTTATTTAAAGGCACACTCCTCCTAATATATCTGGCACACTTTGGACTGTCTGTAGATCTTCGCCTGCATTTGCACTGTTTTCTAACTTCAGTGTAAAAGGGTTTGTCTCATTCTAGTTCTTCAGGAGCGCATTACTCCCCACCTTCGTGCTAGGTGGGTGATTGATTGAAAGTTCGACCATAGGTGCAATCTTAGTTGTACCGCTGAACAGAACTGTCCACTCAGTAGCATCAGAGCAGTACTGGGATACCAAAGCTGGCTGGATTCAGCTTGGTGCACATCAGTGCTTACAAGCTTTGTCCGAGAGCTTACAAGCACTATACTCCTTGCCTAGAAGGCCAGCCATCACTGATAGACTGCAGATATGGCTAATTATCTCGACAGCGAGCAGTACAAAATAGGCTTTAAAATAACTCTATTCTTGAGAACAGCGAAGATTTTTTTAATAGGAGTTAAATTGCAAAGTTGCTTGTTTTTTTTTCACACTTTGCAATTTTAACAATTTATAATATTAAGACAAGCCCTTTAATAAATAGCCATATTTTCGAATAAGTGTGCTGTGCATGTGCGCGGTGGACAGCACACTGGTCACTATAAATCTGTATGCTAGTCCACACAAGGGATTTATCTGTTCATGTGGAAAAAATGTCAGCATTCTTGTCTGTTTTCTACACCAAAATAATTCCTGAAATAACAGGCAACATCAAACCTAGCCCCACTGCAGACAAGCACACAATGCTGCAGATTTCATATAAGCCTGCCTCCTCTTTAAAGGGTTTTCCCCATTTAATAAGTTGATTTTAATTAATAGATCTTGAAATAATAATAATTTCCACAATCTTATATATTTGTCCCTGTTATCTACTGTGTAATGGCCAAGACTGACCGTACAGGGACATGAAGAAAAAACTTGGCACACCAAAATGAATATAAGGACTTTATTATACGGGCAATCACAAAAAAATCCAATTTGTAATGTTTCAACCCCTATATTTAGGTCTTCATCAAACGCAATAGATTCTTGAGTCGCAATATGCCTTTATGATGGTGACAGAGTCAAAATCACCATGAGATCTATTGAAAAATCAGATTGCTGTTCTGTATAGATATAATAGCGCAGTGTAGCAGAGCGTCTTACTCGCAGGGGGCTCTCCTCCCTGCGTGTTAAATTAAATACCTGAACATGAGGTTCTTAGTTCTGTTCAAAATGTATGAAGCCCACTGCCATGTCACGGTGAACCTCTGAGTGGGTCCCTAATCTATGCCTCAAAAGTGCGGCACCGTGCACCAACCGCTTCAACGACGACACTGCACCAACAGGGCAGGTGACCTGATGCCTCATAACACCCATGCTGCAAGGCAGAGTCCCCATGACTGTAGGCCATACTGACCCACCGACACAAAACCACCACAACAATGGCCGACACACAGTACCAGCACTCTGTGAAAGGAGCTGTACACTCACTTTCCGCAAGCTCCCAGTGTGTGAACTGGGAGCAAAAATGGCACAATCCCTCTTTGCAGTCTCCTGCTACTTAAAAACGCCTGTGCCAAATGGGAGGAGTGCTGATCCAAGGAAAAAACAGAGGGGGATAGAATGCAAAGTAGCACAACTGGAAAAAAAGACATGAATCGCACATCCCAAAATCATACTTTGATCTAACGTCGCTAGGCAAAAATTAAAATTAGCACCCCCCAAACCATTCCACCTACGGTAAATCTAAACTCTACAATAGCTCTCCTTCCCTTCTGAGCTTTGCACTGTGCCTCATAAGTAGTTATCGATTACATGTGGGGTATTGGGGAACTCTGAAGTAATTGTGTAACAAATTCTACTGTCCATTTTTTCCTTTTTACCTTTTTTGAAAATTAAAACTTTCAGGCCAAAACAACATTTTAGTGGAAAAAGCAAACTTTTTTAAAATCACGGCCCAACTTAATATAATTCCATGAATCACCTAAGGGTGAAAATTGCTCACTTCATGCCTAAATGAATTTCTTGATGGGTGTAGTTTCCAAAATGGTTTCACTTGTGGGGCGTTTCTGCTGTTTTGATATGTCAGTGATCTTCAAATTGGACCTGGCATCCGCAATCTGTGCCAGACAAAAT
Organism: Anomaloglossus baeobatrachus; assembly: GCF_048569485.1. NCBI lineage: Eukaryota > Metazoa > Chordata > Amphibia > Anura > Aromobatidae > Anomaloglossus > Anomaloglossus baeobatrachus. The sequence continues at coordinate 365,146,329 of NC_134353.1, forward strand.
AGTGCTGTCTACCACATATAGGGGTATCCGTATACTCAGGATAAATTGCACAACAAATTGTGTGGTGCAATGTTTCCTGTTACCCTTGTGAAAATTCAAAATGTAGGGTTAAAGTAACATTTTTGTGGAAAAAGTAAATTTTTCATGTTTTCCTTCTACATTGATTTAGTTCCTATGAAGCACCTGAAGACTAAATAAACCTCTTGGATGTAATTTTGGGCAGATTTTGAATGGTACATTTTTAGAATGATGTCACTTTAGGGTATTATTTGTTACCTAGGCCCCTCAAACTCAGTTTCAATGTGATGAGGTCCCTAAAAAAATGGTTTTGTAAATTTGATTGGAAAAATTAGAAATTGCTGATAAACTCCTAACTTACTAACAAAGGAAAAATGATTAAAAAATGGTGCTTATGTAAAGTAGACATTTAAGAAATGTGATTTATTAATTTTTAGTGTGACATAGCTCTTTCGTTTAAGGGCATAAAAAAAAATCTAAATTTGAAAATTGCTACATTTTCCTAAATTGTTGCCAAATTTCTGATTTTATTTTTTTCCACAAACAATATCATCCTAAATTTACTACTAGCTTGAAGTATAATATGTCATGAAAAAACAGTCTCGGAATCATCTGGGTCTGATGAACCTATCATAGTCCAGATAATAATACTGTGGAAAAAGGAAGCACAATAGGGTCTTACCCGGTAGAGAAATCAAGCCTCGCAAGGGTTAAGGTACACTCATCTTTTCAGGTTGTGAGAGTCACAACCCCTATGAAGCACATGTAATGGTGGTATCATCTGCAACCCCGAGGTGTAGACCGTATAATACAGTAGAAGAAGAAATCAGGTGTATGCCGCGCTAATACTCCAATCCAAATTAATATAATATTCCTTTATTTGTACAGGTCGACGCATTTCAAAGACATCCGTCTCCTTCAACAGGACATAAAAGGAACAGTATCTGTTACTGTTCCTTTTATGTCCCGATGGAGGTAAATGTCTCTGAAACGCGTCGACCTGTACAAAGAAAGGAAAATTATATTATATTTTGCATTGGAGTATTAGCAAGGCATACACCCGATTTCTTCTTCTACTGTATTATGCGAACCTGTGATAGTGATACTGGGCAGAATTGGAAAATTGGCTTGGTCAGGAAGGTGAAAACAGGATGGGTGGGGAAGGGGTTAAACAGTGCCCAACTGAGCCTAGCCAAAAAGTTTTCAGCCAAAGAAACTTTTTCTGGGCATGTTTACTGCATATTTACCGTATTGTTCGGACCATAAGACGCACTTTTTCCCCCCAAATGTTGGGGGAAAGTGGCAGGTGCGTCTAATGGTCTGAATGTAGGGCATGGCTGCGGGGAATGAGGATGCTGCGGTGGAGCGGGTCATCGGGGGCACGAGCAGGCTGAAGCAGCGCCTACCGTGACCACGTGGGCCTGCTCATTACATATGCACGCCCATCCTCCCGCCCATCATCTCTCAGCGCCGAAGCCGGGGCTGATAGGTAGGCGGGATTATAGGCGGGGACGCGCCCATAAACAGCCAGCCGTGATCACCCCTGGCAACTACAGCCTGGAGTGATCATGCTTGGCTGTATTCACTGCTCCCTGCGCATCATCATCAGCGTGGGGTGCAGTGAATCAATGTACTCACCGTTCCCCTGCAGCATCGCGATGTCCTCCAGTCTGCAGGCCGCGCTGTGTGGACTGGAGACTAGCGGTGCTCACAGCGATGACGTCATCGCTGTGCGCACGTGTGTCTTCACAGCCGCGCCGGCAGACTGGAGGACATCGCAGTGCTGCATGGAACGTGGCCGGCTCAACACAGCACTGCCGGCACAGACAGGAGGAGGAGCGACGCTGCGTGGAACGAGGAATAGTGAGTGTAAACGTTTATTTTTTGTGTGTGCCGGAGGATGGGGGTATATGAGCAGGATGATGGGGGTATATGAGCAGGATGATGGGGCCATATACCAGGATGATGGGAGTATATGAACAGGATGATGGCATATAGCAGGATGATGGGGGTATATGTGCAGGATGATGGGGGTATATGAGCAGGATGATGGCGTTTATGAGCAGGATGATGGCGTATATAGCAGGATGGGAGCACATACCAGGATGCAGTATATAGCAAGATGGGGCTATACCAGGATGAGGGACGTGTGTGTGTGTGTGTGTGTGTGTGTGTGTGTATATGTGTATATATATATATATATATATATATATATACATACATACATACATACATACATACATACACATATATATATATATACACATATATACAAGGCAGGAGGATCATTACCAGGATGGGCTACCTTAGTAGAGAATTTGGGGACATTACCTCCATGATAGTGCCAGCAGCAGATCCTCGCCCCATAACAGTGTGTCATGACCACATTTTTTGCTTAAAATATTATTTTCCTATTTTCCGTCTCTAAAACCAGGGTGCGTCTTATGGTCCGGTGCGTCTTATAGTCTGAAAAATACGGTACTTAGTTTCCAAATTTTGGGTGAGAATAATATTTTCCTTCATTTACATAGTGTTTTTTTTTTTCTTTTTTTTTGCTTGGTTTACACCAGTAAATGGTAAAAAGTGATTAAAGCCTCAGCCAAAAGGAGTGTTTTGAAAGTAGTGTTTTTTGCTTTCACATGAATATGTTGTAAATTGAGTTAATACTAGTAGTAAAGAAAATGGTGTGCACACAGTATGGGTAATGGAGGTGCATGCAAATTGGGGTCCTAAATCCCTTCAAATCCAGATCAATGTAAAATGCTTCACACTCAGTTCAAAATTGCAATCTCTTTCTTACACACACAAAACAGCGACTTAACTGTGACGTTTCAGTGTCGAAACGTCAGTTAAGTCACTGTTTTGTGTTGCTGTCCTTAGCATTTGTGTGTGTAATAAAGAGATTGCATTTTCGACTGAGAGTGTGCAGCATTTTACATTGACATAAACTGAGTTAATGGCTGGGGTTTTTTTTTGTTTTTTTTGTAGTTTGTGGGCTTAAACTGCATGTATGACCTTCCCCAGCAAAGTCTGAGAAAACCGAAAGGCTGTGCGCACGTTGCTTTTTTTTTTGCCTGCAGTTTTGGGTGGAGAAAAAAGAAGCAGCATGTCACTTCTTTTCAGCGTTTCTCCCTGCATTTTTCCATTGAGAATGTTAAAAAAATAAGCAGGGGCAAAAATGCACCAAACCGCGGTAAAAACGAACGCGTTTCGCTGGCCAAAGGTGCGTTTTCTGCCAGAGGGTGCGTTTTTCACTGGAGAAACAAAACTGCAGTGTGCGCACATAGCCATAGTATAACTTTTGAACTAGACTTATATCTTCAATAAAAATATTTTCTGTTGTTTTTTTTCTGTTTATTTTTTTTTCATGTTGGGACACTGTAAAATGTAAGAGAACAAGAATGCAATGATTTGGAATCCTCTTAAAGCCATGTTTAATTCACAACAGAACAAAGATCACGTATCAAAAGTGTAGACTTTTTCCATTTAATTTGAAAGAAATTAACTTCTTGAGAAATTGATGGCAGTAACCCATCTCAAAAAAGTAGAGGCAGGGCCAAGTCTACCTTTTGTGTAGCTGCCTATTTTCTTTTTACAACAGTCTGTAAATGTCTGAGATGTAAGGAGACCAATTGTTGGAACTTGGAGCAGTGGTCAGTTATGCACACTGACCTTCCATTCTACATTTATTCCTTATGGCTTATGCTGAGCACTACTTTCAGCTTTTTCTGGCAGCCCCATAGAGATTAATTAGGCGTCCAAGCTTCCGTGCCATTTTGTAACAGGGATAAAAAATCCCCGCACTGACGAACTGCCTGTCCCAGTAGTGGGACACCCTACAATCAGCACGTTATCCAGTGGATAGATGATAACTTGTTTTCACTTTAACACTGTTAGTTTTAAAGATGCAACACTTTGGAATTTCCAAGAAATCCAGATTTCTCCCTCATACACAGCTTCAATTTTCAGGAGTACAGAACAAATCCTCTTTTATCTCTTTTAGGTATCAGCCTTATCGCCATTGATGAGGCACATTGCATTTCTGAATGGGGTCATGATTTCAGAAGTGCTTATCGGTGCCTTGGAAAACTCAAGAAATTACTTCCTTTGGTAAGGACTCCAATTTTTACATTTTCTAACCGAGAACTTATGGTAAAGCAGATGCAGAAATTTGGTGGATTTTGGAATTTTTTTTTTTACACTGGCATCGAACAGATGAAAATTTGTGCCATTGTTTGCACTATTTTTATTTATTCAGTTTATTAATTGTGATTTAAAGGGAATGTCTGAATGAATGAAAAACCTGCGAATAGACTGCAATACAGCTAAAATATAACACATGCTTGCCCATGTTATCCCTGCTCTTCTCCTAGTTTCTCCGCTGGTCTTTGCTTGACTTGTATAAGTCCATAGTATCATAGTTTTTAAGGTTGAAGGGAGACTCTAAAGGGTACTTTACACACTGCGACATCGCTATCGATCCCGTTAGCGATGTGAAATTCTATATCGCAAGTGCGATCTTTCGAGATCATACATAGGTTATTTTACGCATGTGCGATCTCGAAAGATCGCACTTGCGATCTAGAATTTCACATCGCTAACGAGATCGATAGCAATGTTGCAGTGTATAAAGTACCCTTAAGTCCATCTAGTTCAACCTGTAGGCTAACATGTTGATCCAGAGGAAGGCAAAAAAAACCCCAATGTGGCAAACAAGTTCCAATGGGGAAAAAATGCCTTCCTGACTCCACATACGGCAATCAGACTAGTTCCCTGGATCAACACCCTGTCATAATATCTAATATACATAACTGGTAATATTACATTTTTCAAGAAAGGCATCCAGGTTCTGCTTAAATGTTAGTAGTGAATCACTCATTACAACATCATGCGGCAGAGAGTTCCATAGTCTCACTGCTCGTACAGTAAAGAATCCTCGTCTGTGATTATGATTAAACCTTCTTTCCTCAAGACTTAGCGGATGCCCCCGTGTTCCAGTCGCAGGCCTAGGTGTAAAAAGATCTTTGGAAAGGTCTCTGTACTGTCCACTCATATATTTATACATTGTGATTAGATCCCCCCTAAGCCTTCGTTTTTCCAAACTAAATAACCCCAAGTTTAATAACCTGTCTTGGTGTTGCAGCCCACCCATTCCTCTAATAATCTTGGTGGCTCTTCTCTGCACCCTCTCCAGTTCAGCTATGTCCTTCTTATATATCGGTGACCAGAATTGTACACAGTATTCTAAGTGCGGTCACACTAGTGACTTGTACAGAGGTAGAACTATATATTTTTTCATGAACACTTATACCTCTTTTAATACATCCCATTATTTTATTAGCCCTGGCAGCAGTTGCCTGACACTGTCCACTAAAGTGAAGTTTACCATCCACCCATACACCCAAGTCTTTTTCTGTGTCTGTTTTACCCAGTGTTCTACAATTAAGTACATAATTATACATTTTATTTCCTCTACCCAAGTGCATGACCTTTCATTTATCTACATTAAACTTCAATTGCCACTTCTCAGCCCAATCCTCCAATTTACATAAATCTCCCTGTAATATAAAATTATCCTCCTCTGTATTGATTACCCTGCAGAGTTTAGTATCATCTGCAAATATTGAAATTCTACTCCGCATGCCCCCAACAAGGTCATTAATAAATATGTTGAAAAGAAGCGGGCCCAATACTGACCCCTGTGGTACCCCACTATGAACTGAGACCCAGTCCGAGTACGTAACATTAATAACCACCCTTTGTTTCCTATCACTGAGCCAGTGTTTAACTTAGTTACACATATTTTCCCCTATCCCCATTATTCTCATTTTATGTACCAACCTTTTGTGTGGCACCGTATCAAAAGCTTTTGAAAAGTCCATATACACAACATCCACTGCATTTCCCTGGTCCAGGCTTGAACCTACCTCTTCATAGAAGCTGATCAAATTAGTTTGACAGGATCGATCCCTCATAAACCCATGTTGATACTCTGTCATAAGGTTATTTTTCTTGAGATACTCCAGTATAGCATCTCTCAAGAAACCCTCAAGGATTTTACCAACCGTAGAGGTTAAACTTACCGGCCTATAATTTTCCGGCTCAGTTTTTGTCCCCTTTTTGAATATTGGCACCACATTTGCTATGCGCCAGTCCTGCGGTACCGACCTTGTTATTAAGGAATCTGTGAAGATTAAAAATAATGGTCTATCTATCACAGAACTCAATTCCTGTAGTACTCTGGGGTGTATGCCATCCGGGCCCGGAGATTTCTCAACCTTAGTGATTTCGAGGCGGCGGCGTACTTCCTGCTGGTTTAAGCAGGTAATATTAAAGGGTGAATTTATGGTATCACTGGTCATGTCATCTGCCATGGCATTTTCTTGTATAAAAACCGTAGAAAAAAAGTCATTCAGCAGGTTGGCTTTACCCTCATCCCCCTCCACCATTTCACCAAGACTATTTTTAAGTCATGTGACCTCTGCAGCCAATCATTTCCTCATTACCCTCAGTAGTGTGTGTGTGTGTATGTATCTATATATATAATTGCCTTATTCTGTCTGTCTGTCTGTCTGTCTTGCTCCAAAATTGTGTCCTTACCGTGACATGTCCTTACGGTGACAAACAGCGGATTGGCCGCTGGCCTCGCCATGGCCCCGCCCCCCCGCACGGATTGGCCGCTCGCCTCGACTCCTCCCCCCCGCACGGATTAGCCGCTCGCCTCGCCTCGGGTCCACCCCCCCGCACGGATTGGCCATGTCCTTACGGTGACAAACAGCGGATTGGCCGCTGGCCTCGCCATGGCCCCGCCCCCCCGCACGGATTGGCCGCTCGCCTCGACTCCTCCCCCCCGCACGGATTAGCCGCTCGCCTCGCCTCGGGTCCACCCCCCCCCGCACAGATTGGCCATGTCCTTACAGTGACAAACAGCGGATTGGCCGCTGGCCTCGCCATGGCCCCGCCCCCCCCGCACGGATTGGCCGCTCGGCTTCACGGATTCGCCATGGCCCCGCCCCCCGCACGTATTGGCCGCTCGCCTCGGCTCCTCCTCCCGCACGTATTGGCCGCTCGCCTCGGCTCCGCCCCCCCGCACGGATTGGCCGCTCGCCCAGGCTCCGCCCCCCACACGGAATGGCCTCTCGAGGTGAGCGCATCAAGGTCCTGCAGCGGCGGACACACACACACACACACACACACACATCAGATCACACTCTCTCACACACCTCACACACACATCAGATCGCATCCACGTCCTGCAGCGGCGGAACACACACGCACACACATAAGAACAGACACACACACACACATCAGATCACACTCACTCTCACACACACCTCACACACTCATCAGATCGCATCCACATACTCACAACATCCCGTGATATCGCTTGCTTCTCGGCGATCCTGTGCGTGCTTCCAGGACCTGCCGGAGGATCACATGGCCGGAAGCTTGTGGTATCTCCGGATGTTGTGATTGTGTCAGCACGTATGTGCGATATCGTCAGTGTGTGTGTGTGTGTGTGTGAGTGTATGCGATCGGATGTACGTGAGTGTGTTCTGATGTGTGAGTGTGTGTGTGAGTGTATGCGATCGGATCTGTGAGTGTCGGCAGAGGAGCATGGCGTGCAGCACAGCTGCTGGGACCGCACACTGGTAGGCACAGGGAGAAGTGGGGTGTGTGTGTGTGTGTGTATGCGATCAGATGTGTGCGTGTTTACTGTCTGATGTGTGACTGTGGAGCACGATGGGGGGTGCGCAGCATGGGGGATGGAGCACGATGGGGAGTGCGCAGCATGGGTGATGGAGCTCGTTTGGGAGTGCGCAGCATGGGGGATAGAGCACGATGGGGAGTGCGCAGCATGGGGGATGGAGCACGTTTGGGAGTGCGCAGCATGGGGGATGGAGCACAATGGGGAGTGCGCATCATGGCGGATAGAGCACGATGGGGGGTGCGCAGCATGGGGGATGGAGCACGATGGGGGTGCGCAGCATGGGGGATGGAGCACGTTTGGGAGTGCGCAGCATGGGGGATAGAGCACGATGGGGAATGCACAGCATGGGGGATGGAGCACGATGGGGAGTACGCAGCATGGGGGATGGAGCACAATGGGGAGGGGGGATGGAGCACAATGGGGGGTGCGCAGCATGGGGGATGGAGCACGATTTGGAGTGCGCAGCATGGGGGATTGAGCACGATGGGGGGTGCGCAGCATGGGGGATGGAGCACGATGGGGGGTGCGCAGCATGGGGGATGGAGCACGATTGGGAGTGTGCAGCATGGGGGATGGAGCACGATGGGGGGTGCGCAGCATTGGGGATGGAGCACGTTTGGGAGTGCGCAGCATGGGGGATGGAGCACGATGGGGAATGCACAGCATGGGGGATGGAGCACGATGGGGAGTACGCAGCATGGAGGATGGAGCACAATGGGGAGTGGGGATGGAGCACGATGGGGGGTGCGCAGCATGGGGGATGGAGCACGATGGGGGGTGCACACCTCCCCCCAAAACACACACACATACACACACACACACACACTGCCACACACGCACTGCACAACACACCACACACACACTGGGAAACACAAACACTGCCCTACACAGACACCCATACACACAGACAACGCCGCACACACACAACACCCAACACCCAAACACCGCGGCACACACAAATATACGCACATACCGCACAACACACACATTGCACAAAACATACCTCCCCCCAAAACACACACCCCACACCCACACAAACCGTGCAACACACATACACAACGATACAGACACACAGCGCTCCACAAATAACGACACACAACGCAACACACAAACACCGCTCTCACCCCCCGCCACACCCAGACATCACCCAGAACATGTACAGCCCCTACACAAACACTTGGTAACTACAGACAACAACATCTATATATATATATATATATATATATATATATATATATTATATATATATATATATATATATATATAACAAAAATCATACATTAACTACACAATACGTAAATTCTAGAATACCCGATGCGTAGAATCGGGCCACCTTCTAGTAATATATATAATCTCTAATATATAAAGCTGAGTGTATGTGTGTGTGTGTATGTATGTATGTATGTATGTGTGTATGTCCGCTAAAGGAATACGCACCGTCGCATTTACAATTATGAAATTTTGCACAGACACCTCATGTGACTCAGGGAACATAACAGACTGTTTTGACCGGAAAATTTAACCCCGCACATTAGTTACTCTCCAAAAAGCATGCTTCCATTAGAGTCAATGGAGCTGGAAGCCACATGTTATTATTAGCAGCTCTGATTGGTTGCTATAGGAACGAAAGACATTCATAGTATAACAAGCTTATGTGTGAGGTAATATGATATTGGTGGGGAGACAGAGAGAGACAGACAGAGGCAGACAGACACAGACTGGGAAAGAGACAGGCACAGACAGGGAAAGAGACACAGACGGGCAAAGAGACAGGCGGGCAAAGAGAGACAGAGAGAGAGACAGACATACACACACAGACACTATATGGAGATAAGGTATGCACACCAGTGACTATGCAAGGGGAATACATGTAATAGCAGAAACTGCTGTGTGAATACTGGCCTGAAAAATACAATAGCTACATGCAAAAATGAAAAAATGAGAGTGGAATCTGCCATGAAATATGAATAAAGACAAATTTAGCTATTGAATTGATCAATGCAACAGAGCTCCAAAACCTCTTCACGGTATTCTCTTATTTTTGGGGTCCCTAGCTAATGTGTGTCCTCTCATGCAGTTAAAAAACTTACCAAGTATGGGAAGCTGAGACCCAGGCTGTATATGTATAATGTGGACTGACTATTGGGTGGGGCCGGGTTCACAAACGAAAGACTACTAACAAATAAAGAAATAACGTTTGGAATACCATTTTAAGTCTGAACTGGGTGCAAAAACCTAAACAAACATCACTATATGGAGAGAAGGTATGCACACCAGACAGACGGGCAAAGAGACAGGCGGGCAAAGAGACACCGAGAGAGAGACAGACATACATACACAGACACACAGAGCGAGAGAGAGAGAGACAGAGAGACTGATACAGAGACAGACCGAGAGACACAGACAGACACACAGAGACAGACAGGGAAAGAGACAGACAAACAGAGACTTGGAGAGAGACAATTGCTATCACAGGGTGCGAAACGGTACCGTCGTCCTCGTGCTCCCCTCCCTTCACTCCCTCATGTCTGTTACACCTGTCAGCATCGAAAAATAAAGCTGTCTGAAGCTACCTGCAGAGTGCTGCCCGCTCTTTTATTTTCTATGTGCACACTGTCACAATCCCCTTGTATTCCCTTTGTGAGTGGGAAGTCACCCTATCGATTTGCATACTTGTAATCACTTGCTGACTAGGCTCCTGCGTTTTTTTCAATTTACTTTTATTGAGAGAAAGCAGGTGAGACGATTTAGTACATGTCCGCAAATAAACAGATTGCCCACTACAATGGGGCATACAGGGTAGTCATGACTGTGTATCGCACACTGTCATGATTCCACAGTCTGTAGTCTCATATAGTGACTGCAGACCTTGCTACTTAAAGCAGATAATCCCTTTAAGAACAAAGCTATTTAGAGTTCCTTCAAAATGGGCAATCGGTATTGGCTCATGGGGACTGATTGACAGCTGCTTTTCCAGTATGCTTATACAAGATAACGTGGCACTCCACCAAGTGCTGCAGTCATTTGCATGATCAGCAGGCACAGCTCAGCAAATTTTTTTAGTGACCAGCCAACAAAATCTCTAGGAGACTGGAACCAGCCATGTCATAATAAAGATGAAAATCTGACCACTCTAATAAAAAAAAAGTGCAACTATAGGGTAAGTGTTTCTCCAATTAAAATTATATTATGCATACTCCCCTCCAGTACAGGCGCTGTTCCAGCGGTGTTGGCACTGGGTCTCCCAGGGCTTGCGTGACATTATTATGTGGCCATTTTACTTTCCCCTCCTTAAGAAGTGAGAGCTGTCTGCTCTGTGACTTCCTCCTGGTGTCTGATGTGTCCGAAGAAGGGGACATTGAAATGGCCACTGATTTGCTTCAGAGATTGCATGATACAATATCATGCTAGCCCTGGGAGAGCCAGTTTTGATACCTTTTGGAATTTTTTTTGCCCATTTTGTTTGAGGAAAACAAGTCGCCTAATATTTCTGTGTTGATATCCTTAGGACACGTACTCCATTACACAAATACACATTACCTAATATACGTCGTCCAATAAGCATTCAAGTTTATACACCTTGGAGTGGAAAAATCTGCATAAAAATGATATGGGCAAATACTACAATATGTGCATAATTATTGGGCATTTCCGTATGATTGGAGACCAGGAAACCCATGCTTTTTGTACACTTATTATACTTGTTGCACGTTTGGTTGCTCCTATGGGTATGTTTTCTATAGTTACATAATACAGTATTACAAACCTTTACTTTTTGATTTAATACATTTCTTCAGTAATACGTTTGGTCTGATACTCTTAGGTCCCTGTGGTGGCTTTGACAGCAACAGCAAGTCCTTCAGTACGTGATGACATTTTGGCATCCTTAAACTTGCGTAACCCACAGATCACCTGTACAAGCTTTGATCGCCCAAATTTATACCTTGAAGTCGCACGGAAAACATCAAATATGGTTCGAGATCTTCAACAGTTTCTCATTAAAAAGCAAGGGTAAGACCTATATAAACTCAGAAATAAGGTGCTTTAAACAACTAGCAGCCCAAAAGAAACATTAAATCAGTATATGGTTATGCATCTTTGTCTTGTTCATGAATAGTCACTCATCTGTGGATGGCTGGGGCTGCACAGCAATCACAGCTAAAATGGAATTAATCTATGACTTAAAGGGAACCTTTCAGGTCCAGTATGCACCCAGAACCACGAGCAGTTCTGGGTGCATATTGCTAATCTCTGCCTAACTGTCCCTGTATACACTAGCATAGATAAAGGGATCTTTAGAATAGTATTTGTAAAGATCTCTTACCGTATGCTAATGAGTGCGAGGACTAGTCCCCTGGGCGTTGGATCCCCTGGCTAGTTGGCCCCATTAGCATGTTAGTACGTCCCTGTGGGTGTGCTAACATGCTAATGAATACGCAGCATCAGAGGATGATCTCACTCACCTCTCCGCCGCCATTGCATCTGACGCTGGATTTCGGCTCAGTGCGCATGACCCCGGAGTTTCGGTCATGTGCACTATGAAGTCGGGTGTACGCGTCCTGGCTTCAAACTGAAGTAGTGTGCATGACTGAACCTCCGGGGTCATGTGCACTGAGCCGAAATTCAGTGTGGGACGCGATTACGGCAGAGAGGTGAGTGAGATCATCCTCTGACGCTGCACATTCATTAGCATGATAGCACACCCACAGGAGCGTACTAACATGCTAATGAAGCCGACTAGCCAGGTGAACTAATGCCCAGGGGACTAGTGCCCGAGCTCATTAGCATACGGTAAAAGATCTTTAGAAATACTTTATCCAAGATCTCTTTATCTATGCTAGTGTATACAGGGACGGTTAGGCTGGGATTAGCAATATGCACCCAGAACTGCTCGTGGTTCTGGGTGCATATTGGACCTGACAGGTTCTCTTTAAAGACGTTTGTTTTTTGTTTGTTTTTTTGCTTTAACTAGTTTGACCAAGCCATTTACACACATTTGTGGCAAAGCATATTTTCGTGTTTTATCATGCATTTTATTGTACTTGTAATGGATCTTAATTTTTTTCCTGGCTTGTATTTTTAATTAATATTTGGATTATCTTTTTCATGACTTTTATATCATATATATATATATATATATATATATATATATATATATATATAAAATCTTTTTTTTTTTTTCTCTGCTGTAATCGGGGGAAATATAAATAAAAATAGGGAACACTGTCAACTTTTGATTCTTTAATTTTTTTTGAAGGCCACAATGGGCCACTAAAAGCATTTTAAATTGTACAAGTGCTTCCAAATCTATAGACACAGCATTGGTTTAGTTCTTTGTATACAGACATTTGAGAAGGAAAACATGTTTGTTTATCTTTTCTCTCTGGGAAGTCTGGCTGTGCCTGACAACCAGTTTCCCTCCTCCAGAGCTTCCCGATCTGGTAACAGCTGCTTAGATTGCATTGACGTTTTAGAACGTCACTGCAGGGATACAAGTGGACTGCTCAGACTTCTAAAGTCTAAGGACAGTCCAGAAGTACTTAAAGCGTAACTGATGTTTTCATTTTTATTTTATAAATCAATAGTAAACATGAAAATAAATAACTTTATTCTCATCTCCCACAACCTACGCACAACTCTACAACCAGACATAAATTACTAGAGGTATTAGACCAGAAATCCAGGGGCTTAAGAGAACGTCTCAAAAGCCGCTTTTATCAACTGGGCAATAGAAGTGAGAAGCTTCTTGCAAGGGCCCTCCATCCCCGCTCCATGAATACTTACATCCCTTTCATAAAAGATCCAGGAAGTGGTGGTCATTTGCATAGCAACCAATTACTAGAGGTATTAGACCACAAATCCAGGGGCTTAAGAGAACGTTTCAAAAGCCGCTTTTATCAACTGGGCAATAGAAGTGAGAAGCTTCTTGCAAGGGCCCTCCATCCCCGCTCCATGAATACTTACATCCCTTTCATAAAAGATCCAGGAAGTGGTGGTCATTTGCATAGCAACCAGGACATTTTAGCAGGCTTCCGCACATACTACAAGGCGCTTTATGATATTAGGGGACAATCGGGACACATAGCGACATATGGGACTCAAGATGATGTTAAAGCTTACCTGAAATCCCATAATCTCCCTTCCATCTCGAATGATACCTTACTGGAGCTGGAAGAGGACTTCTCCCTGGAGGAGGTCAATGCGGAAGTGTCAGATTTGAAGTCGGGGAAAGCCCAGGTCCAGACGGGTTCTCAGCGGGTTTTTATAAACAATTTTCAGAACTTCTAAATCCACTGTTCCTATCGGTCTGTAGATATATATCTGCAGGGGGTGCATTCCCTCCTCAGGCGTTGATGGCCCACATCACAGTTATACCCAAACCAGGGAAGGACGCATCTCTTTGTTGCAACTATAGACCGATCTCACTCATAAATCTAGATATCAAGCTTTATTCTAAAATGATATCAAATGGGTTATGAGACCTTCTTCCCAGACTGGTAAATCCAGACCAGGTGGGTTTTGTGCCCAGAAGAGAAGCAAGGGACAATCTCCCTGATCGACGGCGCAAGACGTCACAGGATCCCCATGTGCATCCTGTCGGTAGATGCAGAGAAGGCGTTTGACAGGGTGCACTGGAGTTTCCTGTTTCAGGTCCTTAAAAACATAGGGTTGGGAGAACACATGATGAACAGAGTTACAGCACTCTACTCTTCGCCCACAGCACGAATCAAAATAAATGGCTCCCTCTCAGATTCCTTTACAATATGTAATGGAACAAGACAAGGGTGCCCCCTTTCCCCATTATTATATATTATGACCATGGAACATCTGGCGGTGGCATTGAGGAGCAATATATCAATTAAAGGGGTTTCATTTCACAAACCGGCCCATTAATTAGCTTTATTCGCAGATGATCTGCTCCTGTACGTCACCTCTCCACTCATTAGTCTACCCAACATAATGGCCGAATTGCGGAGGTTCTGATCTCTTGAGTAATTTTAAAATAAATACTCATAAATCCGAAATACTGAATATATCTCTTCCTCCAATGCTCGTGACTCAGCTCAAAGCCACTCTCCCCTTCAAATGGCAGGTGGATTCATTGACATACCTAGGAATTAAACTGACGGCAGATCCCCTTGACCTCTTTAAATCAAATCACCGCCACAGTTCCAGGAAGTTAGAATTAGACCTCAATAACTGGAACAAACTCCAGCTTTCATGGTTTGGGAGGATAAATGCGATCAAAATGGACCTGTTACCGAAGCTGCTTTATTACTTCCAAACAATCCCCTTAGTGTTGCCGGCCTCTTTTGTTTTTTTTTTTTTCTCACGTCTGAAATCTAACATAACCAAATTTGTCTGGTCACATAAACGCCCACGTATTACCCACAAAATATTGAGTAGATCAAGGGATATGGGAGGAACTGGACTCCCTAATCACCTTTTGTATAGCTACGCCTCTCTGGGGACGTGCGTTCTGGATCTATTTAACTCAGGTGAAAGGAAAAGATGGGTAGAAGCCGAAAGCTCGCAATCTGATGTTGATCCGAAGGTAGTTATTTGGACCAGAGCACCCCCCAGCTCCAGCTCTATCACAGTACCCTTTATCACTAAGCAATTGTGGAATTTTATGTCCCGAGGTAATAAATATCTTGACTTGTCCTCCATCCCATGCCCATTGACAGCGGTCCATAGTAATTCAGATTTTCAGGCGGGATTCCATAGATCAACATTCCTCCATAAAAGGAAGAGTGACCATCCTATTATTCGTGACTTTATCTCAGACACAGGTATTAAACCCCTACATAATTACTCTTCAGAGATCAACAAATCCCAAGATATGTGGTTCTTCTACGAACAGCTGAAAAGTTTTATAGCGTCTATGGCTAGGAGGGTAGACATCTATAGGGCACTCACACCCTTTGAGACCCTTTGCCTAGAGAAGGATCCTCCAGGCCATACCGTTTCGACCTTGTATGACTTGTTTCTCAGATGCAGAGGTGCGAGGGACGGCTTGCCTGGGTACTTTGGGAAATGGGAGAGAGAGTGGGGGGAGGTCATTCTCGGCTGAGCAGCGGACCAAAATCCTTCTCTTTATTGGTAAAACTTCGCTGAATGTTATATCACAGGAGAGGTGCTACAAGATCCTATCTAGGTGGTATACGTGTCCTGTGAGTATCCATGCTGCCTTTCCATCAGCCTCTGATGAGTGCTGGAGATGCCAAAAGGAGAGGGGAACCCTCACTCATATCTGGTGGTCATGTTCCCCGGTGAGATCATTCTGGGAGAGCATTTTCCAGTTACTCAATAAACTATCCTTGAGGCAGATCCAGCCCACAAAAGAGTTAGCTCTCCTGTCCCTCAGGAATGTTTCTGTTTCAGGGTTTAGGAAAGGTTTATTAAGACATTTTTTAACAGCTGCCAGAAACCTAATTCCAAGATATTGGAAACAAACTAGAATCCCATCACGGGATGAATTCCTAGCAGAGTGAAACGAGATCCTCAGGATGGAGACCTTGATAGGTCAGACACTCGGCAGCAAGGACAAAGTTGATGCTACGTGGGCCCTGTGGATCATGTTCAGGGACTCACCGGATATGGGTCTATGGATTGACGGGAGGCAGGTATGTAGGTAATCTGCCATTCTCTTATTTCTGTACTGTGAGGTCGCACCCCACAACCTGGGGGTTCCACTCGCTTGCAGCGGTGTGAGGTAGCGTCAGCAACACATGTACAGTCTCTTTATAAAAATTCCTGTAGTTTATTTAAAACACTCCCAGCATAAACTGCTCTTAAACATAAACGATCCACATACCGTGGGCTTCCAGTCCATTACAAGTCCCCACTCTCTGGCACCTGCCAGCAGACACCTCTAGCTGAAGTTCCTTCCCAGCACCCAGGGCCATCTGCAGACCCCTGGGTCTGTGTCTCCTCCAGGAGAGGTTCGGCCCTACAGCCCTAGCCTGGCTGCACTCACCTCAGTCTCAACTCAGACTCAATTCCAGAGCCCTGTGTTCAGCCTCCACACAGGCTGATATACCCAGAGCACCCTGCTCTGCTCTCACTCTCCAGAACACACACTGACAGTCTCCTAAATCAGACTTGACACACCCACAGGTGGAGGTCTGTGATTCTCCAGATCTGCACAGCACACTGGGATTATTAAAGGGAATCTGACCCTTATATGCAGAAAGAAGCCTTTGTGGAACTACAAGTCCCATAGCAACCTCTTCAGTTTAATATCGCAGCGACCTTCTCCACTGCGACATATAGCGACCATTTACCACATTGGTGGTCGCTACCTCACAGTACCTGAAAGGTTAGCCTTGAAAATGTGGTTTTGATGTAGGAGGGCGCGTCCATTCGGGTGGGAACCCTTTGTACCTTTCCCCTTTCACCTTACTTTCCCACGTTTCTGTTGTCTTTACTGTCTCTAAATTCTTCTTCCACCTCCTCTTCTTTATCTCTTTATTTTCCAACTTGTTCTTCCTATTCCACACATATACGTATTGTACTTGTTATTTTTGGTCGCCAGTGGCGCAGGTGTAGTCAAGGAACTGTGATGTTTTTACCAGCTAGCTTGGGATATATACCCTCAGCCTGCGCGCTGTGCAATTGTTTGATTATCTTCTTCTATTCTAATAAACTTTGATTTGAACAACAAATAAATAACTTTATTATAAATCTTATCTGAAAAATTAGCTTCTTTTTTGGCTAAAATTGATCAGTTATTATGAAAATTCTAAATTCTGAGGTTAAATCTGTATTCAGTGAAGACTTTCCAATTACGGAGATGGAAGACAGCAGTTGATACTGAGGAGATTCTATAACGGGAAGAGGGTCAGAGCTATAGGCAGAGGGAGGTGCTAGAGACAGAGCTCCGCCCCACCCTCCTCCCGTCATCATAGAATCCCATCAGCACCAATTGCCATCTCCTATCTCCGTAATGAGGAAAGTCTTCACTGAATACACATTTTACCTCAGAATTGAGAATTATGATAATGACCAATTTTGGATGAGAAATAAACAAACTTGTCTGATAATTTTTGCCAGAGCTGTATCTTAAGAGACCACTGCAAAATTGTCACTTTTCCTGATTTTTCTCTTTATAGGTATATTTTTATATAAAATGTAAATTGTTTTTTTATTCTATAAACTACTGACAGCGTCTCCGAATTTCCAAGCAATGAATTTTAAATTTATTTTCTGAAAATGAGAAATGGTCAAAATAACAAAACAATGCATTGCTTTCAGACCTCAAATAATGCAAAGAAAACAAGTTCATAATCATTTAGAAACAACAATACAAATAATGTATTAACTCAGGAAGAGTTCAGAAATCAGTATTTTGTGGAATAACCATGATTTTTTAGCACAGCTTTCATGCATCTTGGCATGCTTTCCACTAGTCTTTCACACTGCTTTTGGGTGACCTTATGCCATTCCTGATGCAAAAATGTAAGAAGTTCTTTTTTGTTTGATGGCTCATGACTATCCACCTTCCTCTTAATTACATTCCAGAGGTTTTCAATGGGGTTCAGGTCTGGAGATTTGGCTGGCCATGACAGGGTTTAATGTGGTGCTCCTTCATCCAGACATTGATTGACCTAGCTGTGTGGCATGGCGCATTGTCCTCCTGGAAAAAACAGTCTTCAGAGTTGAGAAACATTGCCTGAGCAGAAGGAAGCAACTGTTTTTCCAGGATAACCTTCTATGCAGCTTGATTCATATGTCCGTCGTATCCTTTCTGGAATTGGCCAATGAATCACCAAATCTTAGACTGATTTGTTTTTTTTGATTAAACAAAAGTTTGCAACACTAAATTAGTATTACTTTTAATTTTATAAATATCATTATTTAAAATCTTTTGGGACCTTCAATTTATAGTGTAAATATGTGTTCTACAAAAATACTATAATGCTGGCAATCAAGGAACTAAAGCTGTCATTCTCTCTATCATAAGATAGGAGATGCTAGATATGAAAAGTAAGCGCTGGACCCCATATACCATGTTTGAGGTATAAGCGAATTGTGTGAACCAGAAGGAGTCCATTTTTATAACTCCCTCCCATTTACATACAACACTAGAAAACATGAAGCAGCGCTACATAATACATTTACTATTGTAATTTCTATCCAAAATTGCCAATTGTAATCTTTCCTGACATAAGCATGTATTTTTTTTTTTACACTATTTAAGCTGAAAAAGAAGATAATGAAATTAATTGTTTTACGTGTTTTTTGTCCCCTAAACCGGCACCACTGCCATAGGTACCTGCTATGACTGAAAAGACGATTAAAGATAGCTCCCACCAAAATTACCTGTGTGCAGCTTGTAGTCAAGGAGGTGGAGGCAATGTGCCAAGAAGTTAAGTTGGCCATGCGCTTATGACTTTCCGTAAGGCTTGATTGACATTTCTGAGGACAGGATTTCAGGATAGTGTGTACCCAAGTCAGTTTGGGTGGGATTAGGGTGCTACCATCTTGATGACTTGGCACGGTTGACCTCTGTCTTGATTTCATGCAAGTAATTTGCACATTGCTTGAGCCGGGTTTTTTTTTTCTTTTGAAAAGACGATAAATAATTGCAAAACATGTAGACCTAAACTTACCACTAACAAAGTAAAATGTGTCACGGAAAAATAAATAATCTCAGAATCACTGGGTTATGAAGAAGAAATCCAGAGTTAATGCCATATAAATAATCATTTTCAATTGAAAAATAGTTCTGTCATTAAGGGGTAAAAAAAAAAGTTCATCTAGATTAACTATTAGTGATCTGCGAGCACGTCCATGTTCGGTACTCGTAACGAGCAGTTGGATGCTCGGATGGCCACGACTTGAGTACCCAAGTATAATTGGGAACTTAAGCATTTTTCCAGGAAATCTTCCTAAAAAATACTGGATTTTCCCTATTGACTTCCATTATTCTCGTTTCCTTGAGTCGCACCCATCCGAGCATCCAACTGCTCATTATGAGTACTGAACAATACATGGCAGTGCCCGCTCATCACTTAAGTTATATAGTCTTATTGTGTGTATATACTTATTCTAAATGTAGCAGTAATTTCTCATCCATTACAAACTATCTACTCAGAATCCATAATGTCCAGGCCATAACCTATAATCCTCCCCTTTACTTGCACAAAGCTTACCAATTTTTCTCTAATAGTGGTTGACCTCACCTTAACCTTTTGCTTTTAATTGGTAGATGCTAGGCACAGAACGTGCCTTAGGGATTAATGCTAAAGCTTACTAATTAGTAATGTAGGGGAATAGCTGCCATAGAGTCTGAACAGTAAGCTACGAATTATACTGCAGTGTAGAAACTGGGTTAGCAATGTCAGGTGGAATTGTACTAAGGTCTCTGGCCTGTTTAACCTTATTTTAATTTTTAGTGGGAACTCAATTAAAATGTTTCCAATTTTTTTTTTAGCACTTCTACCCAAATGTTATTTTATATATTAGAAAATCAGATTCAAAATTTATCCAACTTTCATTGATAATAATGCCATGATCCGATTGTCTAACGTTCGGTACTTCTTCCCTTTGTTGCCATTAGGCTAGGGCTACATGGCAATTTTTTTGTCGCTCCATTGGGAGACCCAGACAATTGGGTGTATAGCTTCTGCCTCCGGAGGCCACACAAAGTATTACACTTTAAAAAGTGTAACCCCTCCCCTCTGCCTATACACCCTCCCGTGCGTCACGGGCTCCTCAGTTTTATGCTTTGTGTTGAAGGAGGCACACATTCACTCAAGCTCCCATTTTAGTCAGCAGCAGCTGCTGATTGTATCGGATGGAAGAAAAGAGGGCCCCCACAGGGCCCCCGGCATGCTCCCTTCTCACCCCACTAAGTCGGCGGTGCTGTTAAGGTTGAGGTACCCATTGCGGGTACAAAGGCTGGAGCCACATGCCGTTTTCCTTCCCCATCCCTTAGAGGCTCTGGGAGAAGTGGGATCCTATCCGGTCACCATTCACTGGAACCGGGCTCCCTCCGCAGCCCCTGGGGGAATCTGCTGGACAGGAGACTTGGTATCATCAGGGACAAGGCCCTGCATCTAAAGGTACTCTGTGTCCCCTTAGGGACGGTGCATGGAGCGCCTGTGTCACAGACGCTGCAGCGGCTGCTGTTTTTTTGTGACGACTGGGACTACCGCGCCGACCGCGCCTGTTTGCCGGCCGCGTTATTAACTTTAGTCCCCGGCTTCATGCGGCCTAGTACCATAACTCCCGCCCCCGGGCCTGCCAGTCAGGGGTAAGGGCGGGACGGTCGACTGGACGTCGGCAGTGAGGGCTGGAGCATACTTAGGTGTTCTCCTCCCCCCTCACTGATCACTGTGGGGCACCAGATTCCCGCACTTTATTAGTCGCCGCCCACGGCTCCCTCCTCCCCTGAGAGCTCCGGCAGCCATTTTTACAATCACTTCTGCCGGTGGAGGATTTCAGAACGAGCTCTGCAGCTCTGGGAGGCCCAAGGCAGGGAATCTGGTGGACACACAACCGCTTTGGGCGGTCGGTAAGCCACACCGGTTACCCGGTGCTGGTCCCCCTGGGGTGCCGAAGTGTGTATAATATATATATATATATATATATATATATATATATATATATATATATATATATATATATATATATATATATATATATATATATATATATATATATATATATATATTTGTATACATTTTCTCTGTTCGGCCGCACTGTTTTGCTTTTGGCTATATACCCTCAGTGATCACTCTCCGAGGAGACAACAGCATGTCGTCCGCAAAGAGCAAGGGTGCCAAGACACAGGGTTATTTTGCAACCTGTACCTCTTGTGCGGCTATGTTACCTGCAGGTTCCACCTACCCTCACTGTGAGCAATGCTCGGCCCCTGTTGCACTCGCTCAGCCGGAGCCTCGGGCACTGGTGGGACCCTCGGCTCAGGTAGAACCCCCTGCTTCCACTGTCCAGGTGGCAGGGACAGAGTTTGCAGTTTTGGCTGAGAAACTCTCTGAGTCGCTTTCACAATCCATGGCTCAGTCTATGGACAGATGGTCTGCTAAGATACTAGAAGCCTTGCAGTCCAGACTGGTCCTTACACAGGCCTCGGGCACTGTGAGTTCATCGCCCCCAGGCCCCTCTCGGTCTGCGCAGCAGCGTGCTCCTGGGGTGACACCTAGGTCTCACGGGGAGGACTCCGACAGGGACCGCAGTCCCAGACCGGCTAAGCGGGCTCGCTGGGAACCTTTCCCGACTTCATCACACTGTTCGGGGTCTCAACTTGAGGACTCTCTGGAGGATGAAGCGGAGGTTTCAGCTCAGGGCTCTGACCCTGACGTTGCTCTCAATCTTGATATACCGGAAGGGGACGCCATAGTAAATGACCTTATAGCGTCCATCAACCAGGTGTTAGATCTATCTCCCCCGCCTCCACCTGTAGAGGAGTCGGCTTCTCAGCAGGAGAAACACCAGTTCAGGTTTCCCAAACGTACACGGAGTGCGTTTTTCGATCACTCTAACTTCAGAGATGCTGTCCAGAAGCACAGAGCATTTCCGGACAAGCGCTTTTCTAAGCGTCTTAATGACACACGTTACCCCTTCCCCGCTGACGTAGTTAAGGGTTGGGCTCAATGTCCCAAGGTGGATCCTCCAGTCTCTAGACTGGCGGCTAGATCCGTAGTATCAGTGGCAGATGGTTCATCGCTCAAGGATGCCACTGACAGGCAGATAGAACTCCTGATGAAATCCATCTATGAAGCCACAGGCGCGTCTTTTGCCCCAGCCTTTGCAGCAGTGTGGGCACTCCAAGCTATCTCAGCTTGTCTGTCTGAGATTAATGCGGTCACACGTACCTCTGCTCCGCAAGTTGCGTCTTTGACTTCTCAGGCGTCGGTATTTTCATCCTACGCCATGAATGCAGTCCTGGACTCTGCGAGCCGTACAGCGGTAGCGTCCGCCAATTCGGTGGCAGTCCGCAGGGCCATGTGGCTACGCGAATGGAAGGCAGACTCTGCTTCCAAGAAGTTCTTAACCGGTTTGCCATTTTCTGGCGACCGTTTGTTTGGCGAGCGATTGGATGAAATTATTAAGCAATCCAAGGGAAAGGACTCGTCCTTACCCCAGTCCAAACCAAACAGACCTCAGCAACGAAAAATTCAATCGAGGTTTCGGTCCTTTCGGCCCTCAGCCAGGTCCCAATCATCCACGTCCAACAGGCCACAGAAGGGCCAGAGGAACTCTGATGCATGGCGGTCTAAGTCACGTCCTCCAAAGACCGCCGGAGGCACCGTCTCCAAGGCGGCCTCCTCATGACTTTCGGCCTCCCCAAACCGCATCCTCGGTCGGTGGCAGGCTCTCACGCTTTTGCGACGCCTGGTGGCCACATGTCCAAGACCGATGGGTGAGAGACATTCTGTCTCACGGTTACAGGATAGAGCTCAGCTCTCGTCCTCCGACTCGTTTCTTCAGAACATCCCCGCCCCCCGAGCGAGCCGATACACTTTTTCAGGCGGTGAACACTCTGAAGACAGAAGGAGTTGTGATCCCCGTTCCCCTTCAAGAACGTGGTCACGGTTTTTACTCCAACTTGTTCGTGGTGCCAAGAAAGGACGGATCATTCCGTCCCGTTCTGGACCTCAAACTGCTCAACAGACACGTGAGAACCAGACGGTTTCGGATGGAATCTCTCCGCTCTGTCATCGCTTCGATGTCCCAAGGAGACTTCCTAGCATCAATCGACATCAGGGATGCTTATCTCCATGTGCCGATTGCACCGGAGCATGAACGCTTCCTGCGTTTCGCCATCGGGGACGAACACCTTCAGTTTGTGGCACTGCCTTTCGGCCTGGCGACAGCCCCACGGGTCTTCACCAAGGTCATGGCATCCGTGGTGGCGGTCCTACACTCTCAGGGCCACTCGGTGATCCCTTACTTAGACGATCTCCTAGTCAAGGCTCCCTCCCGGGCGGCATGCCAACACAGCCTGACCATTGCTCTGGAGACTCTCCAGAGGTTCGGGTGGATCATCAATTTCCCAAAGTCAAAATTGACACCGACCCAATCACTGACTTACCTCGGGATGGAGTTTCATACTCTCTCAGCGATAGTCAAGCTTCTGCTGGACAAACAGCGTTCGCTGCAGACAGGGGTGCACTCTCTTCTTCGGGCCCAGTCACACCCCTTGCGGCGCCTCATGCACTTCCTAGGGAAGATGGTGGCAGCAATGGAGGCAGTTCCCTTTGCGCAGTTTCATCTGCGTCCACTTCAATGGGACATTCTCCGCAAATGGGACAGGAGGTCGACGTCCCTAGACAGGAACGTATCTCTTTCACTGGCAACCAAAACCTCTCTTCAGTGGTGGCTTCTTCCCACTTCTTTGTCGAGGGGAAAATCCTTCCTGCCCCCATCCTGGGCTGTGGTCACGACGGACGCGAGTCTGTCAGGGTGGGGAGCGGTTTTTCTCCACCACAGGGCTCAGGGAACCTGGACTCCGACAGAGTCCTCCCTTCAGATCAATGTTCTGGAGATAAGGGCAGTGTATCTAGCCCTAAAGGCGTTCCATCGGTGGCTGGAGGGCAGGCAGATCCGCATACAGTCGGACAACGCCACGGCGGTCGCGTACATCAACCACCAGGGCGGCACACGCAGTCGTCAAGCCTTCCAAGAAGTTCGGCGGATTCTGCTGTGGGCGGAGGCCACAGCCTCCACCATCTCCGCAATTCACATCCCGGGTGTAGAAAACTGGGAAGCAGACTTTCTCAGTCGCCAGGGCATGGACGCAGGGGAATGGTCTCTTCACCCGGACGTGTTTCAAGAGATCTGTCACCGCTGGGGAGCGCTGGACGTCGACCTCATGGCGTCTCGACACAACAACAAAGCCCCGGCATTCATGGCACGGTCTCAAGATCACAGAGCTCTGGCGGCGGACGCATTAGTTCAGGATTGGTCGCAGTTTCGACTGCCTTATGTATTTCCTCCTCTGGCACTGCTGCCCAGAGTGTTACGCAAGATCAGGTCCGACTGCCGCCGCGCCATCCTCGTCGCTCCAGACTGGCCGAGGAGGTCGTGGTACCCGGATCTGTGGCACCTCACGGTGGGTCAACCGTGGGCACTCCCAGACCGACCAGACTTGCTGTCTCAAGGGCCATTTTTCCATCTGAATTCTGCGGCCCTCAACCTGACTGTGTGGCCATTGAGTCCCGGCTCCTAGCGTCCTCAGGGTTATCTCAAGATGTCATCGCCACTATGAGACAGGCCAGGAAACCAACGTCCGCCAAGATCTATCACAGCAGTGACTATGGAAGGGGAATACATGGAATAGCAGAAACTGCTGTGTGAATACTGACATGAAAAATTCAATAGCTATTTGTTAGAATGAAATGTGAAAAATGGAACCTGCATTACTGCCATGAATATATGAATAAAGAGAAATTTAGCTACTGAATTGATCAATGCAGAAGAGCCCCAACACTACGCCAAAGTATTTCTCTACATTGGGGTCCCTAGCTTGTGTGTGTCCTCTCATGCAGTTAAAAAACTTACCGTGTATGGGACGCCATATATTCATGGCAGTAATGCAGGTTCCATTTTTCACATTTCATTCTAACAAATAGCTATTGAATTTTTCATGTCAGTATTCACACAGCAGTTTCTGCTATTCCATGTATTCCCCTTCCATAGTCACTGGTGTGCATACCTTATCTCCCCATAGTGATGTTTTTTAGGTTTTTTGCACCCAGTTCAGACATAGAATGGAGTTCCAAACGTTATTCCTTAAGATCTATCACAGGACTTGGAGGATCTTCTTATCCTGGTGCTCTGATCAGGGTTTTACTCCCTGGCCGTTTGCCTTACCCACTTTTCTTTCATTCCTTCAATCCGGAATGGACAAGGGTTTGTCTCTCGGCTCTCTCAAGGGACAAGTATCGGCGCTTTCCGTGTTTTTTCAAAAGCGTCTAGCCAGGCTTCCGCAGGTCCGCACGTTCCTGCAGGGAGTTTGCCACATAGTCCCACCTTACAAGAGGCCGCTGGAACCATGGGATCTTAACAGAGTGCTAAAGGCTCTTCAGAAACCACCTTTCGAGCCACTGCGGGATGTCTCTCTATCACGTCTTTCGCAGAAGGTGGCCTTTCTAGTGGCAGTTACATCACTCCGGAGAGTGTCTGAGCTTGCAGCGCTGTCATGCAAAGCCCCCTTCCTGGTTTTTCACCAGGATAAGGTGGTTCTGCGTCCGGTCCCGGAATTTCTTCCTAAGGTGGTATCCCCTTTTCATCTCAATCAGGATATCTCCTTACCTTCTTTTTGCCCTCATCCAGTTCACCAATGTGAAAAGGATTTGCATTTGTTAGATCTAGTGAGAGCACTCCGGCTCTACATTTCTCGCACGGCGCCACTGCGCCGTTCTGATGCGCTCTTTGTCCTTGTCGCTGGCCAGCATAAGGGGTCGCAGGCTTCCAAGTCAACCTTGGCTCGGTGGATCAAGGAACCGATTCTTGAAGCCTACCGTTCTTCTGGGCTTCCGATTCCTTCAGGGCTGAAAGCCCATTCTACCAGAGCCGTGGGTGCATCCTGGGCATTGCGGCACCAGGCTACGGCTCAGCAGGTGTGTCAGGCGGCTACCTGGTCGAGTCTGCACACTTTCACGAAACACTATCAGGTGCATGCATATGCTTCGGCAGATGCCAGCCTAGGTAGGCGAGTCCTTCAGGCGGCGGTTGCCCACCTGTAAGAGGGGGCCGTTTTTTCGGCTCTTTTTATCGAGGTATTCTTTTACCCACCCAGGGACTGCTTTTGGACGTCCCAATTGTCTGGGTCTCCCAATGGAGCGACAAAGAAGAAGGGAATTTTGTTTACTTACCGTAAATTCCTTTTCTTCTAGCTCCTATTGGGAGACCCAGCACCCGCCCCTGTTCCCTTCGGGCTGTTGTTCTTTTGTGTACACATGTTGTTCATGTTGAATTGTTCTTTTGGTTCATGGTTCAGTTCTCCGAACATCCTTCGGATTGAATTTGCCTTAGACCAATTTATAAGTTTCCTCCTTCCTGCTTTTGCACCAAAACTGAGGAGCCCGTGATGCACGGGAGGGTGTATAGGCAGAGGGGAGGGGTTACACTTTTTAAAGTGTAATACTTTGTGTGGCCTCCGGAGGCAGAAGCTATACACCCAATTGTCTGGGTCTCCCAATAGGAGCTAGAAGAAAAGGAATTTACGGTAAGTAAACAAAATTCCCTTCATTTGTCATGTGAAACGGAAAGCAGAGTGTCTCATTATGACTTAGTAAGGATTTCCTCTGCTGTCAGATTCTTTCTAAATGAGTTGTATTTTCTGTCATGCCATGGCCACACATGCACCTTGTCGCAACGTATAAGCTCTAAAATAGCCAAGTCGCAGACAAGTTGGACATGTTTTTGTTGCACTACTTTTCTGAGGACTGCTTCTGCTTGACAAATGCTCCATGTAATAACAGCCTAAGAGGGCAAATACTTCTTGACAGGAGCAGATAGGCTCCATAAGCACACTGCATTTTTTCGTACAGTTTGTTGCCCAAAACTGCATGTCTTTACTTCTCCCAGCTAAGTTTATGAGAATTCAGAAATGCTGTCCACACGTTGCTTTTTTATTTTTCCTGCAATTTTGGGTTGACCAAAAAAAACTGCAGCATGTCAATTCTTTGTGCGTTTTTTCACAAAAAAATACATGTAAAAAAGCGGCCCTTTGTTTGCGTTTTCTGGCAGAAGGTGAAATTTTGTTAAATCAACTGCAGCGTGCGGGCATAGCCTTAAACTGGCCATACACCATGGATAACTGTCAGAAAAACATTTGTTCAGCCCACAATTCTCTCTCGACATCCCCAGGTACTTGGATGTTTGGCTGGGCAACCTGTTTGTTTCTAAAGGGAAATAAAGACCCCCATGTACATTAGATTAAAATGGACTTAACTCGCTGATTTAGACAGGACAGACCAATCATCTAATATATATATGGGAACCCTTTTCGATACTCCCAGTAGATCGTCTGGTAAGATTAGCAAATCCGGAGAAATAGTACCGACACTCAACAGAAAACACTTCAGTGTTGCTCAGTAATGGTAAATAAAGTAGGGTATACACTGGAAATCAAAATTAGATAACCAACACGCAATTTCTTAAATGTTAAGGTCATTGTGTAGTCCAATGTGATTATGTCCTAACATGAGTAAACTGACTGTATTTTACGCTTATTTCATAAATTGAATTTATTTTAAGGCACATAATTAAAATGTAAATGAGATAAATAAAAAAGGACACTGATCAAAATTACAGAACACTTTCCGATACCTGCAAGTTATTGGTGTTAATCGGGCGCCTGGTGCTAATTTCCTTAATTATCTAACAAATCCTATTTAACTGGCATCCTAACTTTCCAGTTTGCACTGACTTTGCAAAAATGATGAGCTGTTCCAAAATGACTGAAACCATCCGACAGCAGGTTATCCAGATGAAGACCAAAGGGGTGACCCTGTCAGCCATAACAAGAGAAGTTGGTCATTCCAACTCTGTGATTTCGAGAATGTTGTATATTTACAACATCACAAACTCCTTCAAGTCCCCCAAGAAGGCTGGTCGCCTTCGAAAGAAAAATGCAAGTGAGGACCGGATAATGTGGAGAATCCCCATCAGTAATTGTTTCAACACTGCAGCTGGAATTGCTCACCAGTTCAGCACTGAACAGAGTAAGGATCTGTCTCGTCATACAGTGTCACAATGTTTAAGAGCATTTGGACAGAAAGCCCAATCTGCAGTGAACAAACCTGTCATGAGCAGAAAGAATCAAAAGGCTAGACTCACTTTTGGTGAGGAACATGTCATGTGGACAGAGAAGTCGTTTACAGTTCATTTTAGTGATGAAAGCAAGTTTAATGTATTTAGGTCTGGTGGAAACATTGTGTTTGTCAACAAACTGGGGAAAGACTGAACCCAAAGTCAGTGAAAGGTGGTGGAGGAAGTGTAATGGTTTGGGTTATGTTTTCTGCAGCAAAATTTGGACCTCTCATACAGCAACATGACAGAGTGAGTGCAAGTGTGTATAACAACCTTTTTTAACAACACGTGGTTCCTTACTTGCGTTCATCACGCAATCAGCCAGCAATTTTCATGCAGAACAATGCCCCCTGTCACAAAGCAAAACAAGTAAAGCAATTCTTTGAAATAGAAAACAGAGAGTCCTGGTCTAAACCCAATAGAAAACCTTTGGGAAATCTTTGGTGACAAAGTTATGGCCAAGAAACCCACAACGGTCAAAGAACTTTGGAAGAGACTGGAAGAGTGGATCAATATCACACCAGAGCAGTGTGAGAGACTAATGATGTCCTGTGGCCGCAGATGTGCTGAAGTCATTCAAAGCAAAGGCCTGTACACAGCCTACTGATTGGTAACTGTTGTTACCTTCAGAAAATTTAGTTATAATCTTTCTCTGTGCTACAGGCATTGTTGTTCTCTAATTATGATCATCACGCTTTCCTCTTTAGATATAGCCGCCTCATTATCTCTCTCTCTCTAGGCTCTTTACCCTATCTCTTCTTCTGGCTTCTTTTAGACAACTCAAAACAATAGGGTTATGTGCCCACGTTTGGTATTTGCATGCAGTTATGCTGCGTATTGCACTGCAGCGTAGCTGCATGCGTCCTGCGTCTCCTGCACAATCTATGAAGATTGTGCATAATCCATGCCCACGTGGCGTTTTAGAACGCAGTGATTTGCATGCTGCCAAATCGCTGCGTTCTAAAAAGCAACATGTCACTTCTTTCGTGCTCTCTGCATGCTGTCTCCATTCTGTCTATAGGGAGAGGCAGCATCCAGAGCGCACAAATTCTGCAGTCACCAAAGTTTCAGAACGGAGCTTTTCAGCTGCGCTCTGAAGCGAACATGCAGTGACTTTTACGCTGCGATGCAGAGCGCACACACGTGGGCATATAGCCTAAAGCCACAGTTGATTTATCTTGTTTCTGCAGAGACCTATTCTCAGGGAATCATTCACTATATGGGTCTCATTAACTTTGTATTTGGTTTTTGGATGTTATCAGTTGATTATTCATACTATTTATCTTCTGTATTCTCATGAAAAGTTTTAATAAAAAGAGATTAAACATAATTATGATCATCACGTTTTGGGCAAAATAAAGGTTTCATTTTGATAAACTTTGGATCTTTTGTAAAACACTATTCTAGTGACATGGTGTACCCCTTACTAAAAAATCTTCAAATGTTGATCAATGTAAATTACATTATTTCTGCAGATTTGGTTTCCAGTACCATCTCTATGCTGATGACACCCAACTGTACACATCTTCTCCTGACATCACCCCTGCACTATTACAAAATACTACCGATTGTCTGTCCGCTGTCTCCAACATCATGTCCTCCCTCTATCTAAAACTGAACCTGTAAAAAACTGAATTTCTCCTTTTTCCTCCCTCTCCTAACCTTCCGAAACCCAATACAGTGGAACCTTGCTTAACGAGAACAATCCGTTCTGGGACTGTGCTTGTTAATCAAGGGACTCGTTCAGCAGAGCAAGGTTTCCCATAGGAAATCATTGCAATGCTGACGATCCGTTCCACAATGTGTTAAATGTCCCATCCTGGTCCCCTATTCTATCATTCCACACATGCACAAATGCACACAAACATGTACAAACTCACACAAACACACACAAGCACACATGCACACGCACATAT
This sequence comes from Anomaloglossus baeobatrachus, assembly GCF_048569485.1. Taxonomy (NCBI): domain Eukaryota; kingdom Metazoa; phylum Chordata; class Amphibia; order Anura; family Aromobatidae; genus Anomaloglossus; species Anomaloglossus baeobatrachus. Next base: position 365,176,764 of record NC_134353.1, read on the forward strand.
TATATGCTCACCTTACCTTCCGTTCCATCGCTGGTCTCCTGGGACTTGCTGTTCTCCTGTGCGGGCCGTGTATCAGCTGACCATAACAACGAGGGCGGAACTTCCTGCCAGAGCGCTGACATCAAAGGCAGAGCCGCTTGCCTCTGATTGGCCAGCGCGCTGCCTTTGACAAGCGGTGACAGGAACCGGGAAGTTCCTGCTTCGTTGCTATGGATGCCGATGCCTGGAGCGGAGCAGAGCACTACAGGACCCAGGAGGCCGGCGATGAAACGGAAGGTACAGCTATAGGTATGCTCACCTTACCTTCCGTTCCACCGCCGGCCTCATGGTACTTGTAGTTCGCTGCGATGTACCCGGGAACTACAAGAACCATGAGGCCGGCGGTGGAACGGAAGGTAAGGTGAGCATAATACAGTACTGTGTGTGTGTGTGTACATGTGTGTGTGTGTGTGTGGACAGTGCAAGTGCGGGTCAGAGCGCGGTGGATGGACGGAACCGGAAGTGTGTGCGGTGAGAATTTCGTACAGCAAACCTTTCTCGTAAAGCGGGTTACAAATTTACAGAAAGCTTTGCTTGTTAAGCGAAATTCTCGTTAAGAGAGTTACTCGTTAATCGAGGTTCCACTGTACTATCATTTTTGTGTGTGGCTCTACCATTACTCCCCTGCAGCACGCCCGCTGTCTTGGGGTTATATTCGACTCCGATCTTTCCTTCACTCCCCACATTCGTTCACTTGCTCATTCTTGTCACTTCCACCTCAAAAACATCTCAAGGATTCAACCTTTTCTTACCGTTGACTGTGCAAAAACTCTTAGGCTATGTGTCCACGTGAGAATGTAGCTGCGGATTTTTCTGCATCAAAATCCACAGCTTTCCTGCAAAATTTGCCGCGGATTTGATGCGGATTTTGGTGCTTTTTTTTTCCCCCAATTTTAAAGCCAAAATCCGGATGAAAATCCGCAACGATAATTGACATGTTGCAGATTTTTCCGGATCAAAATCCGCACGAAATCCGCTGCGGAAAAATCCGCAGCGTGGGCACAGCATTTCCAAAATGCAATAGAAATGGCTGGGAAGTGCCTGAGCTGCAGATTTTCGGGAAATCCGCGGCTTTTCCGTGAGAAATCCGCGGCAAAATCCGCTTATTTTCCGCAGCGTGGGCACATAGCCTAACTGTCGCTCTCATTCATTCTCGCCTGGATTATTGTAACTCTTTACTAATTGGTGTCTTTGTTACTAAACTCTCCCCTCTCCAATCCATTCTGAATGCCGCAGCCAGGATAATTTTCCTCTGCAACCGCTTCACTGATGCCTCTGCTCTTTGCCAGTCATTGCACTGGTTGCCTATCCGTTACAGAATCCAATATAAACTTATCACTCTCACTTACAAAGCTCTCCACGGTTCCGCACCACCTTACATCTCCTCCCTCATCTCTGTCTATCACCCCACCCGTGCCCTCCGCTCTGCTAATGACTTAAGACTTAGTAAAAAAATTTTTTATATATGTATATACATATATGAGAAACGGGTTTTAGCCGCGCTAAAAAACCACTGTTTCCAGGGTATTAACTTAAGATCTCTTTTTTATTACATTATGACTGGCACAACCTCATCAGGTGAGTGTTTCATCTTTATTTTCTTAACGGTTATTACCGGGTAAGACCCTATTTGCGCCTTTTGTTTCCTTATCTCTAGAATGACTTAAGACTGACATCCTCAACAATTCGAACCTCCCACTCCCGTCTTCAAGATTTCTCACGAGCTGCACCTATGCTCTGGAACACACTACCAAGAGAAATCCGATTTAATTCCCAACATCCACACCTTTAAGCGGGCCCTAAATACGCATTTCTTTAGACTAGCCTATCAACTCACTGCCCTGATCTAATCTAGTCCCTTTCTGCCCTTCAAAAAATGTACTTTCAGTTCTTGTCCCCTGTACCTGTATAAATTCTCACCGACTGGTTCATGCAGCTTCTTTTGAATACCCTATTAAATCGATGGCTGGACCATATATGACAAGCTTTTCTCCCCCCCATTCACCTTTTGTGTCTCCCCTATTTCCTCATAGACTGTAAGCTTATGAGCAGGGCCCTCACTCCTCCTGGTATCTTAATTTTGTTATTTTGTATTGTCTCATATTGTCTGTACATGTCCCCTCTTAATTGTAAAGCGCTGCGGAATATGTTGGCGCTATAGAAATAAAACTTATTATTATTATTATTTCTGAAAAAAATCAAGTGATTATACATTGTTCTCTAATTTTGATCTCCAGTGTAAAAAAGCTGCTCCAGAGGTCTTCTTTAACCCCATAGCGACGGCCTAACGTCTCAAGACATCGGAAAAACAGGGTACTTATTGTGTTCCGACGCTTTGAGACGTCAGGCCGGAAAAAGCTTGTAGCGCCCCCCGTGACGGAAAATCTCGGGGGTTTCAGCTAACGGAGGTAGCTGAGACCCCCAAGATTATGAATCGGGGTGTTTTTTTTTGGACCCCGATAATGTCATCACCGGTATACACCGTATACCGCCAATCACATAAAAAAACAAAAAGGCAAATAATACTGATTTCTTTCTCATCTGACATGATCAAACATATCATATGATAAAGAAATATAAGCCCCTAGTGCCCCCAAAGCCCCCGGTACCGGAGAATCAACCCCCTCCACCCCCACCCCCAACGGAACAGCCAAAATGGCGCCGACGCGCGCCGAAAACTGCAGCCGCCACTGGCTCTGCATTCATTTCCCTCCGATCTGAAATGATCAAACATTTCAGATCGCAGGGAAATGTCCTCCCCTGACCCTTCCTCCGGGACACCGGAGCTCTCTGGTCCCCCGGAGCCCCTTCCGGTTCTTCAGAGTCGCCCCCCTTTGCACAGTAGCGCACGGCCGCATTCATCCTGCTCTTTCTGCCGCATGTGACACGTCACATGCGACAGAAAAGTTGTCCCCAGGTCCCACCAGGTCTCCCGCCGTCACCCCCCCAGTCAGCCCCCGGTCTTCCCGCTTACCTGGCTGCTGCTCCGTCCCCGCTATCACTCCGCCTCCTTCTGGAAAGCTGGCGGCGCATGTGCAGACAGCGGCTGTCAGCTGGATCCTTGCAAGCAGGGACGCTGACCTCGCTGCTGCACATGCTGCTGTACTGTGGACCGGGGGAGAGTGAGTGTAGTAATCTGCAGCCACACTCCTCACATGAAGAGCCGGCTGTTCTAGAAAATGGGGGGGTACGTTCTGTGAGTGTGCTCCTCATATTCTGGAATGAGGTTACTGCAGGTCACTCTGCCCTAGGTTGGACCGGGGCAGTGTGAGTGCAGTATTCTCAGATTACTGCACCCACACTGCTCATGGAGAGCTTGCTCTTCCAGAAAATGGGGGATACGTTCCCTGAACGTGCCCACAATATTCTAGAAGGTCCAGAATTGTCGTGGGACCTCCAAAATGGATTACAGCGGCCGGAATTTGTTTATTTTCAATAAATTGGTGAAAGAGGGAATTTTTCTGGGAGTGGTTTTTTCAAATAATTTTTTTTTTTGTCTGTATTTTTTCCTATTACTGACTGGGTTTGTGATATCGGGTATCTGTTTAGATGCCGTGACATCACTAACTCCAGGGCTTGATGCCAGGTGACATTACAGCTGGTATCAACCCCGTATATTACCCCGTTTGCCACCGCACCAGGGTGCGGGATGAGCTGGGGCGAATGGATCTAATGGATGCGCCACTTCTGGGGCGGCTGCGGCCTGCTATTTTTAGGCTTGCGCTCTGATAATGCTAAAGTATGGAAACCATGAATGTGTGAACATGGACCTGCATTACTGCTAAGGAAAATCTAAGAAAAATGAGATATTTAGCATATAGAAATGGCCATTTGTATATCTGCCCAGTTGCCCCTTCACGGCATATCTCGTAACTGGGTACCTAACGCTATTCTGAAGCCTCTCTCTGGGTTAAAAACCTCTTGTGTATGGGCACGTAGGAACCTGCTATATAGAATGAGATTACCTGTGGCAACTGGGGGAGGAATGCACAGTCAGAAGGTATGACCCTCTTGATAGAGACAAAAAAGACTGCCTGCACTCAGCCTCATCGACCTGACGTGTGAACAGGCGCATAACTGAACATGACATAAAATACAAAAAAAGACAGTTTGCGCTCTGATAATGCTAAAGTATGGAAACCATGAATGTGTGAACATGGACCTGCATTACTGCTAAGGAAAATCTAAGAAATCTTCTTTTGTATTTTATGTCATGTTCAGTTATGCGCATGTCATGTTCAGTTATGCGCCTGTTCACACGTCAGGTCGATGAGGCTGAGTGCAGGCAGTCTTTTTTGTTGCTATTTTTAGGCTGCGAAGAGTCCAATAACCATGGCTCTTTCCACCCTGAGAATACCAGACCCCAGCTGTCTGCTTCACCTTGGCTGGTGATCTAATTTGGGGGGGACCCCACGTTTGTTTGTTTGTTTTTTTTTTTTATAAAAAAAATGCCTGGGGAGCCCTCCAAATTGATCACCAGCCAAGGTGAAGCTGTCAGCTGTGGTTTGCAGGCAAAGCTGTCTGCTTTACCCTAGCTGGCTATCAAAAATAGGGGGGCACCCCACGTCGTTTATTTTAATTATTATTTTTTTTGGGGGGGCTAAATAGAAGGCTAGGCACCCTTTAGTGCCACATGAAAGGCACTAAAGGGCGCCAGCTTAGAATATGCAGGGGGTGGGACGTTATATTTGTTTGACATCTATCCATTCATCCATTGTAGCATTTTAGGCTGTGCGCCCACAATCGGGGTTTGCAGCGTTTTGGGCGCAGAGTGTTTTCCCTGCGTCCATAGCGCTGCGTTGTGCAGTAGAAGCACAGTGGAAGGATTTTTAGAAATCCCGTGCCCACTGTGCTTCTCTTCTCCGCAGCATACACTGACCTGTGGTGCAGCTTCCCGAGCCTCAGCATGTCAATTTATGCTGCGGAGACAAGAGTGTTCTCTGCAGGTAGCATAGAGCTCCACAACAGCCTGAACCCAAATCGTGGGCATGAGCAGCTGCGATCTCCCGTGGACAATACTCGCATCTCTGCAGGAAGGCTGACACTGTGTACTAGACGCTGTGTCGCTGGATCATGGCCACATAGCCTAAAAGTGAGAAATTTGTTGCTACAGCAACATTTTTGTGAAGTACCTGTGGATTCAAAATGCTTACTATACTCCTGAATAAAATACAGTTTCCAAAATGGGGTCACTTGTGGGGGGTTTCTGCTGTATAGGTACCCAAGGGGCCCTGCAAATGTGACATGGTGCCCACAATTTATTTCAACTTTTCCAGAATTCAAATGGTGCTCCTTCCATTCCAAGCCCTCCCATTTATCCAAACAGATGTTTTCGGCCACATGTGGGGTATCCCTGTGCTCATAAGACATTGGATAACGACCTGTTTGGTCCATGGTTTGTTGTTGCCTCTTGAAAAAGTAAGAAATTTGATGCTAAAGCAACATTTTTGTGAAAAAAATGAAAATTTTCAATATGGCAACCTAAGCTTATCAAATTCTGTGAAGTACTCTTGGATTCAAACTGCTCACTATACACCTAGATAAAAGCCTTGAGGTGTCTTGTTTCCAGAATGGGGTCACTTATGGGGGACCTCCACTGTTTAGGCTCCTTAGGGTCTTTCCAAATGCAACATAGCGTCCGCTAATGATTCCAGCTAATTGTGCTTTCAAATGGCGCTCTTCCCTTCCGAGCCCTGCTGTGCACCCAAACAGTTGATTTTCATCACACATAAGGTATCAGCATACTCAGGAGAAATTGCACAATAAATCTTATGCTGAATATTTTCCTTTTACACTTGTAAAAAAAAAAAAAAGCTACCTGGTTGAAGTAACAATTTTGTGGTAAAAATGTATTGTTTTTATTTTCACAGCTCAACATTATAAACTTCTGTGAAGAACCTGAGGGTTCAGGGTACTCACCAAACATCTAGATAAATTCCTTCAGGGGTCTATTTTCCAAAATGTGGCCACATGTTGAGGAGCTTGACTGTATAGGTACCTCAGGGGCTCTCCTAAAGCAACATGGCGTCCGCTATTGATTCCAGACAATTTTGCAGTCAAATGGCACTCCTTCCCTTCCGAGCCCTGTCGTGTGCCCAAACAGTTGATTTCCACCACATATAAGGTATCGCCAAACTCAGGATAAATTGCACAATAAATTTCATGGTGATTTTTTTTCCTGTTACCCTTGTGAAAAAAAAAGCTACCTGGTTGAAATAACAATTTTGTGGTAAAATTGTATTTTTTTATTTTCATGGCTCAACGTTATAAAATTCTGTGACGCACCTGGGGGTTCAGGGTACTCACCAAACATCTAGATAAATTCCTTGAGGGGCCTAGTTTCCAAAATGGGGTCACTTGTGCAGGGTTTCTGCTGTTTAGGTACCTTAGGGGACCTCCAAATGCGACATGGTGCCCGCAATCTTTTTCAGCCAAATTTCCTTTCCAAAATTCAAATATTGTTCCTTCCGTTCCAAGCCCTCCCATTTGTCCAAACAAAGGTTTCAGACCACATGTGAGGTATCACCGCGCTCACAAAAAAGTGGGTAACAAACCTTGAGGTCAAATTTTTGGAATTACCTCTTGAAAAAGTGAGAAAATTGATGCTAAAGCCACATTTTTGAGAAAATTCTTAAAATTTTCAATATGACAACGTAACGTTAACAAAATCTGTGAAGTACCTGTGGATCCAAAATGCTCACTATACCCCTAGATAGAAGCCTTGAGGGGTCTAGTTTCCAAAATGGCGTCACTTGTGAGGGGTTTCTTCTGTTTAGGTACCTTAGCGGACCTGTAAATGCAACATTTTGCCCGCAATCTATTTCAGCCAAATTTGCTTTCCAAAATTCAAATATTGCTCCTTCTGTTCCGAGCCCTCCCATTTGTCCAAACAGAGGTTTCTGACCACATGTGAGGTATCAGTGCGTTCATAAGAAAGTGGGGAACAAGTTTTGGGGTCCATTTTGTTGTGTTATTTCTTCTAAAAGTGAATAAATTTGGGTTAGAGCAGAAATTATATACAGAAAAGCATTTTTAATGTAAATAAAAAAAGTCATGCTTTAGGATTTTTTTTTTTTGTTTTACATTTCATCACCTTCTTGTAATTGTTTTACAATTAGCAGCATCATATAGTAATCTTAGCCAAAATCTTGTAGTAATGTGCCCATCCGTGTGCCCTGTAGTAAGGTGCTCATCCTTGTGGTATTGTGCCCAGTAGTATAGTGCCCATCCTTGTTCCCTGTAGTATTGTGCCCAGTAATATTGTTCCAATCCTTGTAGTATTGTGCTCATCCTTGTAGTATTGTGCTCTGTAGTATTCTGCCAATTCCCGTAGTATTGTGGCCATCCCTGTAGTATTCAGCCCATCCCTGTAGTATTCAGCCCATCCCTGTAGTATTGTGGCCATCCCTGTAGTATTGTGGCCATCCCTGTTGTATTGTGGCCATCCCTGTAGTATTCTTCCCATCCCTGTAGTATTCTTCCCATCCCTGTAGTATTTTGCCCATCCCTGTAGTATTCTGCCCATCCCTGTAGTATTCTGCCCATCCCTGTAGTATTCTGCCCATCCCTGTAGTATTGTGGCCATCCCTGTAGTATTGTGGCCATCCCTGTAGTATTCTGCCCATCCCTGTAGTATTCTGCCCATCCCTGTAGTATTCTGCCCATCCCTGTAGTATTCTGCCCATCCCTGTAGTATTCTGGCCATCCCTGTAGTATTGTGGCCATCCCTGTAGTATTCTGCCCACCCTTGTAGTATTGTGGCCATCCCTGTAATATTCTGCCCACCCTTGTAGTATTGTGGCCATCCCTGTAATATTCTGCCCACCCTTGTAGTATTGTGGCCATCCCTGTAGTATTGTGGCCATCCTTGTAGTATTCTACCCATCCCTTGTAGTATTGTGGCCATCACTGTAGTATTCTGCCCATCCCTGTAGTATTGTGGCCATCCCTGTAGTATTGTGGCCATCCCTTGTAGTATTCTGGCCATCCCTGTAGTATTGTGGCCATCACTGTAGTATTCTGGCCATCCCTGTCGTATTGTGGCCATCCCTGTAGTATTCTGCCCATCCCTGTAGTATTCTGCCCATCCCTGTAGTATTCTGCCCATCCTTTAGTAATACGCAAACAAAAAAAAAAAAAATCTCACCTTTCCTACGTTCCCTGTGTGCCCACGATCAGTACTTGCAGAGTTTTGGATGCAGCATGCTTCAGCTGCGTCCATAACCCTGCTATGTATGGTAAAAGCACAGTGGGCATGGGATGTCTAAAAATCCCATGCCCCACTGTGCGTGTACGGCCCGCAGTGAAAACGGAACTGCGGTGTGGCTTCCAGAGGCCGCAGCATGTGAATTTATGCTGCGGCGTCTGAAGCGTCCTCCCTAGGCAGAGCACAGCGAGGAGACCGCAGCGGCCCGAACCCCTGATCGCTGGCACGGGCAGCTGCGGTCTCCTAAGGAGTAGACTTGCGGCCCCGCCGATCAGGACGCGCTGTGTCCAGCACGCAGCGGGTCCTGAACTTGAGCACGTACCTTACCTGCTTGTCGCGGCCCGTGATGATCGCGACTCTGTGCTGAGGGTCGGCGCCGGCAGGAACTTCACTGCATTTGAATCCATTTGCGGTGCAGCGCAGAGGAGCTGTGTCTGGACCAATGGCTGCTGCCTGCCAATCAGATGCAAGGAAGTGACGTCGCTGTATGACGTCACCTCCTTGCATCTGATTGGCAGACAGCAGCAGCAACTGGGATAGAACGGACAGCTCCTTGCGCGGCACCGCAGATGGATTCAAATGCAGTAAAGTTCCTGCCGGCGCCGACCCTCAGCATAGAGCCGCGATTTGTCACGGGGTCTGCGGGCCGCAACAAACAGCCTCAGGGGCCGCATGCAGCCTCAGGGGCCGCATGCGGCCCGCGGGCCGCGTGTTTGAGACCCCTGGGTTAGAGCAACATTTTTAGGTAAAATTTAATTTTTGCTTTTTTTTCATTCCAGATTGCTTTTGTTCATATGAAGCACCTGAAGGGTTAATAAACTTCTTGAATGTGGTTTTGAGTACTTTGGGGGGTGCAGTTTTTAGAATGGTGTCACTTTTGGGTATTTTCTGTCATCTAGGCCTCTCAAAATCACTTCAAATATGATGTGGTCCCTAAAAAAATGGTTTTGTAAATTTTGATGTAAAAATGAGAAATCGCTGGTAAACTTTGAACTCTTCTAACTTCCTAACAAAAAAAAAATTTTGTTTCCAAAATTGTGCTTATGTAAAGTAGGCATGTGGGAAATGTTATTTATTAACTACTTTGTGTCACAGAAATCTCTGGTTTAACGGTATAAAAATTCAAAAGTTGAAAATTGCTAAATTTTTGCCAAAATTCATTTTTTTTCATATAAACGCAAAAAATATTGTCCTAAATTTGGTACTAACATGAAGTCCAATATGTGACGAAAAAACATTCTCAGAATCACCGGGATCCGTTGAAGCGTTCCAGAGTTATAACCTCATGAAGTGACACTGGTCAGAAGTGCAAAATTTGGTGTGGTCATTAAGGGGAAAATTAGCTCTGTCACTAAGGGGTTAAAGGGTTATTTCTGCTCTGCTCAGTTCTGCATCAAGCGGTGAGCTGGTTATGTGTGTGTGTATATATATATATATATATATATATATATATATATATATAATATTGAAGTTAGAGCCTGCAAACTTCAAACAAGAGCAGGATTTATTAACAGATGCATAAATCTTACAAACCAACAAGTTATCCTGCTCAGTTAAATTTTAATAAATTTTCAACATAAAAGTGTGGGTCAATTATTATTCAACCCCTAGGTTTAATATTTTGTGGAATAACCCTTGTTTGCAATTACAGCTAATCGTCTTTTAGAAGACCTGATCAGGCCGGCACAGGTCTCTGGAGTTATCTTGGCCCACTCCTCCATGCAGATCTTCTCCAAGTTATCTAGGTTCTTTGGGTGTCTCATGTGGACTTTAATCTTGAGCTCCTTCCACAAGTTTTCAATTGGGTTAAGGTCAGGAGACTGACTAGGCCACTGCAACACCTTGATTTTTTCCCTCTTGAACCAGGCCTTGGTTTTCTTGGCTGTGTGCATTGGGTCGTTGTCTTGATGGAAGATGAAATGACGACCCATCTTAAGATCCTTGATGGAGGAGCGGAGGTTCTTGGCCAAAATCTCCAGGTAGGCCGTGCTATCCATCTTCCCATGGATGCGGACCAGATGGCCAGGCCCCTTGGCTGAGAAACAGCCCCACAGCATGATGCTGCCACCACCATGCTTGACTGCAGGGATGGTATTCTTGGGGTCGTATGCAGTGCCATCCAGTCTCCAAACGTCACGTGTGTGGTTGGCACCAAAGATCTCGATCTTGGTCTCATCAGACCAGAGAACCTTGAACCAGTCTGTCTCAGAGTCCTCCAAGTGATCATGAGCAAACTGTAGACGAGCCTTGACATGACGCTTTGAAAGTAAAGGTACCTTACGGGCTCGTCTGGAACGGAGACCATTGCGGTGGAGTACGTTACTTATGGTATTGACTAAAACCAATGTCCCCACTGCCATGAGATCTTCCCGGAGCTCCTTCCGTGTTGTCCTTGGGTTAGCCTTGACTCTTCGGACAAGCCTGGCCTCGGCACGGGTGGAAACTTTCAAAAGCTGTCCAGGCCGTGGAAGGCTAACAGTAGTTCCATAAGCCTTCCACTTCCGGATGATGCTCCCAACAGTGGAGACAGGTAGGCCCAACTCCTTGGAAAGGGTTTTGTACCCCTTGCCAGCCTTGTGACCCTCCACGATCTTGTCTCTGATGGCCTTGGAATGCTCCTTTTGTCTTTCCCATGTTGACCAAGTATGAGTGCTGTTCACAAGTTTGGGGAGGGTCTTAATTAGTCAGAAAAGGCTGGAAAAAGAGATAATTAATCCAAACATGTGAAGCTCATTGTTCTTTGTGCCTGAAATTCTTCTTAATACTTTAGGGGAACCAAACAGAATTCTGGTGGCTTGAGGGGTTGAATAATAAATGACCCTCTGAATAAACTTTCACAATTTAAAAAAAATAAATAAAATAAGAAGTAACATTCTTTTTTGCTGCAGTGCATTTCACACTTCCAGGCTGATCTACAGTCCAAATGTCACAATGCCAAGTTAATTCCGAATATGTAAACCTGCTAAATCTGCAGAGGGTTGAATACTACTTGTAGCCACTGTATATATAGGCAGGTAGCAAACGTAGAGTATGTGGGACTCAGCACCAATACTGATGAATAAAACTTGGAACTTTATTGAATCAGATTAAAAAAGACGGTAACAGATCATCCAAAAATCGCCATGCGGCTTGGCGATTTTTGGATGATCTGTGACCGTCTTTTTTAAACTGATTCAATAAAGTTCCAAGTTTTATTCATCCGTATTGGTGCGGAGTCCCACATACTCTCCGTTTGCTACATATATACCGTATTTTTCGCTTTATAAGACGCACCGGAATATAAGACGCACCCCAAACTTAGACATAAAAAAGGTAAAAAAAAGAAAAATGGGGTCCGTCTTATACTCCGGTGTTCTCTTACCGGAGGGGGGCAGCAGTGGTGGTGAAGCGGGGTCACAGGAGGCACAGGTTGTGCTGGCAGGCGCGGCAGGTCAGTGGCAGCGGGGTCCGTGGTTGCAGGTGCCGTGGTTGCAGGCGCGGTGGCGTCCGCGGTGGCAGGATCCGTGGGGTCCGTGGTGGCGGCAGCAGCCGTGGCGTGTGAGCCGTGCAGCAGGCCGGTGCAGTGAGTGTCCGCGGTCCCGGTTCAGTGGTGGCAGCGGCGGCGGCGACTGCTCAGTGGTGGCCGGGACTGCTCAGTGGTGGAGTGTGTCCGCGGTCCCGGTTCAGTGGTGGCAGCGGCGGCGACGGCTCAGTGGTGGGAGTGGCGGCGACGGCTCAGTGGTGGGAGCGGCGGTAACTGCTCAGTGGTGGCAGCGGCAGGGACTGCTCAGTGGTGGCGTGTGTCCGCGGTCCCGGTTCAGTGGTGGCAGCGGCGGCGGCAACTGCTCAGTGGTGGCAGCGGCAGGGACTGCTCAGTGGTGGCAGCGGCAGGGACTGCTCAGTGGTGGCGTGTGTCCGCGGTCCCGGTTCAGTGGTGGCAGCGGCGGCGGCGGCTCAGTGGTGGGAGCGGCGGCAACTGCTCAGTGGTGGCAGCGGCAGGGACTGCTCAGTGGTGGCGTGTGTCCGCGGTCCCGGTTCAGTGGTGGCAGCGGCGGCGGCGGCTCAGTAGTGGGAGCGGCGGCGACGGCTCAGTGGTGGAGTGTGTCCGCGGTCCCGATTCAAGTAATGGCGCCCGGAGCGACGCATGCGCAGATGGAGCTCTCGTCCAAGGGCTCCATCTGCGCACGCGCTGACTCCCGGAGCAGCGCGTGCGCAGATGGAGCTCTCATCCAAGAGCTCCACCGGCGCCATCATTTGAAAGTGGGACCGCGGACAACTGGTAAGCTGCACAGCCGCCCGCCCCGCATGCACAGAGTGGCAGCCAGCAGGCTGCCCGCCCACTCTGCGTACAAGCCGCCGGGTACCTGTGCTTGCGTGCGGTGGCAGCCGGGTACCCATGGCTGTGTGCGGGCGGCAGATGGGTGACTGTGTGAGGGCGGCAGCCGAGTACCTGCACGGGCACCCGACTGCCGCTCGCACACAGCACCCGGCTGCCGCCCGCACACAGCCATGGGTACCCGTCTGCCACCGCATGCAAGCACAGGTACCTGGCTGCCGACCCCACACAGCACCCGCTGCCGCCCGTACACAGCCACGGGTACCCGGCTGCCGCTGCATGCAAGTACAGGTACCCGGGCGCTTGCATGCAGCCACAGGCACCCGCCCGATCGCCTCAGACAGGACCCCCGCCCTCCCCCGCTACCGCTTTATAAGACGCACCCCCCATTTTCCTCCCAAAATTTGGGGAGGAAAAGTGCGTCTTATAAAGCGAAAAATACGGTATATATATCTATATTGTGCTTGCGTCCCAGCAGGTATCAGTAGACATAATGTCACCGACTGTGCTTACTTTTAGATGCAGAAGTGAGTGGAGCACAAGAAATAAAATAATTTACCAGAGTTAAAGATAGTATTGTTTTATGACTTTTGGTGTTAGTTTTTCTTAAACAGAATCCATTCTGTTCATTTTGAACCTCTTTAAGTTCAGCTTGATTCTCAGCAGGTAGCCTTTCACTTAAAAGGTATAGTGGTGAACATGGTTTCCTCAGTAAAGTTTTCCCGAAAAATCCACAGCCTAAGAATTCTATTAGTGTCATCACAATAACATCCCTTTGGTAATCTTTATTCTGAGGAGCTTGCTATCTGAATTGCAGCTGATGCACAGAGACAGAATCGCCCAAAGGCAACTTAGCCTATTTTCCTCAGACATCTATCAAATTTCACCTAAGGTAGAAAAACACACAGATGTTTTCACAGATGGGTAGAGCTTGAGGTCCAAACACAAATTTAATGTCAATAATTTCTCTGAGGGCCTCCTTCAGGTAAGCGGATCATTTTACCAAACATATCATTAGGAGTAAAATGAGTCTGAGGACTCAGTCTGAAAATTCATAGGGTGATAATTGGCATAATTTGTATACTCGGATGGTTTCATGCAGTCTTAAAGACCCACATCCAGTCTAGTTTCACAAACTTTTCCCCATTAACTGTTACCTTGCTGTATTAATACATTTTATTTAAAATATGTTAAAACTAAAACTTCAAAAACATTTTTTTTACCAATTAATCCTTTATATTGGTAGCTATATATATGTACAGTGGGTTCAGAGGATGGATGCTGTATATACAGCCCATGTCACTTGGATCTTGTATATGATGATGTGTATGAGCCTTAAAATTTTTCGTTGCTTTTAATGCAACTGACATACAATGATAATAGAAGTTGTTTTGGAGAATGTTTGTTTTTGTTTCTGCCTTACCTGGGTTATTAATGATATACCAAAGAATGTATCATTTTAATCCTATTTTGCATGGAGCTCACACACTGTAGAAACAGTATGTCACAAAAGTGAATACGGTACATCCCTCATATTTTTGTAAATATTTAATTATATCTTTTCATGGGACAACACTGAAGATATGACACTTTGATACAATGTAAAGTCGTTCACAGCTTGTATAACAGTGTAAATTTGGTGTGCCCTCTTAATAACTCAGCACACAGCCATTACTGTCTAAACTGCTGTCATCAAAAGCGAGTACACCCATAAAGGAAAATGGTCAAATTGTACCCAAAGTGTCAATATTTTGTTTGGCCACTATTATTTTTAAGCACGGCTTAACTCTCTTGAGCATGGACTTCACTAGAACCTCACAGGAGCCACTGGAATCCTCTTCTATTCTCCATAACGACATTTCAGAACTGATGGATGTTAGAGACCTTGAGCTCCTCCACCTTTCGTTGAGGATGCCCCACAGGTGCTCAATAGGGTTTGGGTCTGCAGACCTGTTTGGCCAGTCCAGCACCTTTACCCCTCAGTTTCTTTAGCAAGGCAGTGGTCATCTTGGAAATGTGTTTGGGCTCATAATCATGTTGGAATAATTCCCTGCACCCCAGTGTCTGAAAGGAAACGGAACATCCTCTGCTTTAGTATGTCACAGTACACGATGCCATTCATAGTTCCCTCAGTCATCTGTAGCTCCCCACATCCAGCAGCACTAATGCAGCCCCAAACTATACTTCCCAACAGCATGCTTCACTGTAGACAAAACACACTTATCTTTTTACTTGTTGCTGCCACACACACTTGACCTAATCTGAACAAAATAAGTCTCATTGGACCAGAGGACATGGCTCTAGTCTAGTAATCCATGACTGCTTGTCTTCAGCAAACTGCGAGCTTTATTGTGCATCATCTTTTTAGAAAAGACTTCCTTCTCGGATGACAGCCATACGGACCAATTTGGTATAGTGTGCGTCGTATGGTTTGAGCTCTGACAGGCTGACCCCTTTAACCTCTGCAGCAATGCTCATGGTGAGGCATTTTCTGAGTTGAACCTGTCTTGTTAAACCATTGTGGGGTCTTGACTAAATTTCAGGGATTTTGCAATCTTATAGCATAGGCCATCTTTATGTCGAGCAACAATTTTTTCGCTGCGTTTTTGCGCATTTTTCAGGTGCGTTTTTGCTCAGAAAACTGCATGACTTTGCTTCCCCAGCAAAGTCTGAGTTTTCATTTTTGCTGTCTGAACACATCGGGGTTTTTTTTAGCTGCGTTTTTGTGGTGCCCACAAAAACGCAGCATGTCAATTATTTTTGCGTTTTTCACTGCGTTTTCCACCCATTGAGTTCAATGAGATGTTCAAAAACGCAATGAAAACCGCAAATTGCAAATATAGCTGCGTTTTAGTGAGTTTTTATGACTAAAAACGCAGCTATAAACGCAAGGGGTGGGTAGTAAAGTGACATGTACAGGAAGAGGATTCCTTCTGTTAGTAGACACAGAAGCGTGAATCCTCCCGGTACCACCACGGCTGCCTCCACCTCCTGTCCTGTGCCATGTCCGCTCCCGTGCGGGAGGTGGAAGCGGCTGCTAAATCAAAAGTGAACAGTAGAAAAATCTCATACTCACCTGTCTAAAGACTCCCAGTGCCATGTCCGCTCCCAGCTCCTCTTCCCGGTACCGCCACCCTCTCTCTGGCTGTGTGCCGGCTCCCAGGCATGTACGATAGCTGCAGGACCTGGCGGTGATCACCTGATGCGGTCACCTGACGCATCAGCTGATCGTAAGTCTCGCGGTGACGCCAGCTTTTTACCGCCTGGACGGCTATCAGCTGATGCCGTCAGGAGGCTTCATCAGCTGATTACCGGCAGCTCCTGCAGCGGTCAGACTGGAATCAGCATGGACGTGTGTAGTTGTTTTTTTGTTTTGTTTTTGTTTTGTTTTTTTGCACTGATGCATCAGCCTAGACTGTACAGCGAGCGAGCGCCGAGTAACTGATTCCCCGGCGCTTGCAGTCAGTTCATGACAGCTGTAGACAGGCCATGCTGATCTCTGGAGTTCAGGTGGGAGCACCAGAGATCACCCGCCTGTCTGCAGCTGTCATGAACTGAACCGCAATCACCAAGGAATCAATCACTCGGCGCTCGCTGTACAGTCTCGGCTGCACGCCGGAGCTCAGGTGAGAGCTCCGAAGTGCAGTGCAGGTACCTGAATCCAGGCCTGGCATTATTCGAGTTTCCTCCGGTAGCCAGTCCAACGCTGCACAGAAGTGTGTAGTTTTTGGGGTGTTTTTTGCACCGATGCATCAGCTGATTGTATAAAAGCCGTTTATACAATCAGCTGCTGTCATGTGATTCAGGCCCTTGAACCTGACACATCATCTGATCGCTTTACCTTCCAGCAAACCGATCAGATGATATTGGATCCGGTTTGGACGGCGCGGGACCCTTGACCCAGGATTACTGCGGAGTGGGGTTCTTTATTTCAATAAAGATGAAGTCACTAATTGTGTTGTGTTTCTAATAAAAATATTTTTCTGTGTGTTGTTTTTTTTTTCTTTACTAGAAATTCATGGTGGCCATGTCTAATATTGGCGTGACACCATGAATTTCGGGCTTAGGGCCAGCTTATAATACACAGCTAGCCCTAACACCATTATTACCCAGCGAGCCACCCGGCATCAGGGCAGCTGGAAGAGTTGGATACAGCGCCAGAAGATGGCGCTTCTATGAAAGCGCCAGTTTCTGGAGTGGCTGCGGACTGCAATTTGCAGCGGGGGTGCCCAGAAAGCTTGGGGACCATGCATTGCGTATTCCAATCCCCAGCTGCCTAGTTGTACCTGGCTGGACTCAAAAATTGGGCGAAGCCCACATCTTTTTTTTTTTTTTTTTTTTTTTTTTTAAATTATGTCATGAAATTCATGAAATAATTTAAAAAAAAAAAAGGGCTTCCCTATGTTTTTGGTTCCTAGCTGGGTACAAATAGGCAGCTGGGGGTTGGGTCAGCCCGTACCTGCCTGCTGTACCCAGCTAGCATACAAAAATATGGCGAAGCCCACGTCATTTTTTTAGGGGAGCGAAGAAATCCTGCATACAGTCCTGGATGGAGGATGCTGAGCCTTGTAGTTGAACATATTGAAGATTGAAGAAGGAAATGACATCAGACCTTTTTTCTTGTTTTTTTTTTTTTCTTCTACAATCTTTAACCCCTTCAGCCCCAAGCCTATTTTGACCCTAAAGACCCAGGACATTTTTTGCAATTTTGACCAGTGTCACTTTATGAGGTTATAACTCTGGAACGCTTCAACGGATTCCGGTGATTCTCAGATTGCTTTTTCGTGACACATTGGGCTTCATGTTAGTGGTAAATTTAGGCCGATATTTTTTGCGTTTCTTTGTGAAAAAAACGGAAATTTCGCGAAAATTTGGAAAATTTTGTAATTTTCAAACTTTTATTTTTTATGCTCTAAAACCAACGAGACATATGACATAAAATAATTAATAAATAACATTTCCCACATGTCTACTTTACATCAGAACAATTTTGGGAAAAAAAAAAAAATTAAGGAAGTTATAGGGGTTCAACGTTTATGAGCAATTTCTCATTTTTACAACAAAATTTACAAAGCCACTTTTTTTAGGGCCCACATCACATTTGAAGCGATTTTGAAAGGTCTACATGACACAACACCCAAAAGTGACACCATTCCAAAAACGGCACCCCTCAGGCTACTCAAAACCACATTCAAGAAGGTTATTAACCCTTCAGGTGCTTCACAGTGACTAAAGCAATGTGGAAGGAAAAAATGAACATTTTACTTTTTGCAACAAAAATGTTAATTTAGCCTCAAATATTGCATATTCACAAGGGTAGCAGGATTAAATGAACCCCCAAAATTTGTTGGGCAATTTCTACTGAGCACGCAGATACCTCATATATGGTGAAAAACCACTGTTTGGGCGCACGGCAGGACTCGGAAGGGAAGGAGCGCCATTTGACTTTTTTGAACAGAAAATTAGCTGGAATCGTTAGTCGCACCATGTTGCGTTTGGAGAGCCCCTGAGGTGCTGAAACAGTGGAGCTCCCCCACATGTGACCCCATTTTGGAAACTAGACCCCTCATGGAATTTATCTAGATGTTTATTGAGCACTTTGAGCCTCTGGGGGCTTCACAAAATTTAATAGAGTTGAGCCGTGAAAATAAAAAAAAATGTTTTTTTTACCACAAAATTGTTACTTCAACCAGGTTGCTCTTTTTTCACAAGGGTATCAGGAAAAATTGCACCATAAAATGTATTGTGCAATTTCTCCTGAGTACACAGACACCTCATATGTGGTGGAAATCAAATATTTGGGCGCACAGCAGGGCTCGGAAGGCAAGGAGCGTCATTTGATGTTTCAAACGCAAAATTGTCTGGGATAATTAGCGTATTCCATGCTGTGTTTGGAGACCCCCTGAGGTGTCGAAACAGTGGAGATCCCCCACATGTGACCCCATTTTGAAAACTAGACCCCCATGGCATAGAAAAAAAAAAACAGGGCGCACGCACGAATGTTCTGCAAAAAAGGGGGGGGGACTAGGCGGGATGGAAAAAAGAAGTCCTGTCCAAAGTCGAGTACGACTGCAGGACGATTGCTGATCAGGTACCTAATTGTTCAAGTTTTGTTTTTGTTTTGTTTTTTTTATTTGGGGTGCACAAAAAAAGCAAAAACTAGAGCAACAATTACATACCTGATTAGCACTTGGCGGCAAGCAGGTGGGGGATTGGGGGGGGAGAGGGAGTGGGAGATGCGATTGGGGATAGTTAGAAAAGAGCCATGAACAATACTTACAGGATGGATCAGAACAGCGGCAGATGGGGGGGCGGCATATAATGGGAGCATCTGTGATTGTGAGACGGAGGCAGCTGGGATAGGGTGGAGGCGGCTGGGATAGGGTGGGGGCAGATGGGAGAGGGCGCAGTGGATGCAGGAGCGGCAGAGGTTGGGGGGGATGGGTGGGAAGGGGAGTGGGAGGTGAGATTGGGGATAGTTACCCTACAGGATGGATCTAGGCAGTAGGATCACAGGAGATGAAGGAGGCAGCAGATCGGGGAGGGTGAGAGGTGGGAGGGGGAGCGCAGCGCAGATCACGGAAGAGACAGGTGAGCAGAGCACAGATCACGGGGGTGAGAGGTGAGGGAGAGCGGACAGCAGATCATGGGGGTGACAGGTGAGGGAGTACAGCTCACGGGGGTGACAGGTGAGGGAGCGCAGATCACGGGGGTGGGTGACAGGTGAGGGAGCGCAGATCACGGGGGTGACAGGGGAGGGAGCACACATCACGGGGGTGACAGGGAAGGGAGCACACATCACGGGGGTGACAGGTGAGGGAGCACAGATCACAGGGGTGACAGGTGAGGGAGCACAGATCACGGGGGTGACAGGTGAGGGAGCACAGATCACGGGGGTGACAGGTGAGGGAGCACAGATCACGGGGGTGACAGGTGAGGGAGCACAGATCACGGGGGTGACAGGTGAGGGAGCACAGATCACGGGGGTGACAGGTGAGGGAGCACAGATCACGGGGGTGACAGGTGAGGGAGCACAGATCACGGGGGTGACAGGTGAGGGAGCACAGATCACAGGGATGACAGGTGAGGGAGCACAGATCACGGGGGTGACAGGTGAGGGAGCACAGATCACGGGGGTGACAGGGGAGGGAGCGCACATCACGGGGGTGACAGGGGAGGGAGCGCACATCACGGGGGTGGCAGGGGAGGGAGCACAGATCACGGGGGTGACAGGTGAGGGAGCACAGATCACGGGGGTGACAGGTGAGGGAGCACAGATCACGGGGGTGACAGGTGAGGGAGCACAGATCACGGGGGTGACCGGTGAGGGAGCACAGATCACGGGGGTGACAGGTGAGG
Source organism: Anomaloglossus baeobatrachus (assembly GCF_048569485.1). NCBI lineage: Eukaryota > Metazoa > Chordata > Amphibia > Anura > Aromobatidae > Anomaloglossus > Anomaloglossus baeobatrachus. The sequence goes on from NC_134353.1 coordinate 365,196,683, forward strand.
GAGCGCAGATCACGGGGGTGACAGGGGAGGGAGCACAGATCACGGGGGTGACAGGTGAGGGAGCACAGATCACGGGGGTGACAGGTGAGGGAGCACAGATCACGGGGATGACAGGTGAGGGAGCACAGATCACGGGGGTGACAGGTGAGGGAGCGCAGATCACGGGGGTGACAGGGGAGGGAGCACAGATCACGGGGGTGACAGGTGAGGGAGCACAGATCACGGGGGTGACAGGGGAGGGAGCGCACATCACGGGGGTGACAGGGGAGGGAGCGCACATCACGGGGGTAACAGGGGAGGGAGCGCACATCACGGGGGTGACAGGGGAGGGGGCGGTTAGCCGATCATGGGGGTGAGAGGTGGGGGGGAGCGAGCAGCACATAACGGAGGAGAGGGGATGCGCAGCATATAACGGAGGGGAGGGGGCGGGCAGCACATAACTGAGAGGGGGCGCGCAGCACATAACGGAGGAGAGGGAGCGGGCAGCACATAACGGAGGAGAGGGGATGCGCAGCACATAGCGGAGGAGAGGGGGCGGGGCCGGGCAGCACATAACGGAGGAGAGGGGGCGGGGCCGGGCAGCACATAAGGGAGGAGGAAGCGGGCAGCCGATCTCGAGTGGAGGGGGCTGGCAGCACATCACGGAGGTGAGGGGACGAGCAGCCGATCACGAGGGAAAGGGGCCGTGCAGCAGATCGGGGGGAGCGGTGGCGGATCGGGAGGTGTGAGGGTGCGGGCAGCAGATACGAGGGGTGCGGGTGCGGGCAGCAGATCGGGGAGATAGGTGGCAGATCGCGGAGGGCAGCGGCGGCGGCGGATCGGGAGGCTTTTCGCCAGTTTCATACAGTGCAATGGCAGCGCGGCAACTTCCGGGTCCCATGCTCCGGTCACATAACAGCATGGGACCGGATCTTGTCGCCCTGCCATTGCACTGTATACACTCACTGTGCTGGCTTGCTGTAGGGCCGACAAGTGAAGCTGATGGGGGCGGTCACCGGCAACAGGTCCACTGTGATTGGAGAGATCGGTCACAAGGCCGATCTCTCCAATCAGAGCTACTGGAGCTGGGGGAGGGTGATCCAGTGAGGTCACCCAGCTCCAGCCAATGGCCAGTGCTATAGCTGCACTGGCCAGGGCTGGATTTCAATGTTTCAGTCACTTTAAATGGCTGGAACATTACAGTGGCTGTGATTGGTTGAGCGGCGTTCGTCAGCCAATCACAGCCTCCGTAGGTCCGGGGAGGAGGCAGAAACCCCTCCTGAGGTCAGGTACAGGTCCCCTCCTCCCCGAATCTGCGATTTGTGTTACCCGATTGCAATCACCGGAGGCTCCGGTGCCGCGATTCCGCCATGACGGAAAGATCCTTGGTCTTTAAGGCCCAGGGCACCATGACGGATCTTTCCGTCCATGGTCGGGAAGGGGTTAATGGCATTGCTCACTGATAAAAAAAACGCACCAAAACGCAGTAAAAACGCATGCGATTTTTGCCGCTTTTTTTGCGGTTGCGTGTTTGTGCGTTTTTGCCGAACAAAACGCACAAACGCAGCATAAAAAAAACGCAGTGTGTGAACTTAGCCTTACTGGCTGCAGATTAACAGTGAGGATTAAGGCTCATTCAGACATCCATGATATTTCACAAATGCAAAAAATGGTTTGATTTTCATAGTGAGACCAATCTAATTCAAGTGCTGTATCAAATGGCTCTCATAAAACATCATTAAAGATGTGTTTCAATGTATCCCCCTGTAGGGAAGAAGGACAAGACACAATGCGGTGCTTTTTCTGAGCGTAGTAAATATTTAAACTTATGTTGGCAATGTATGTAATTACTGCACGCCCTTATAGTGAGCACAAAAGGCTCATGTAAAATATATCCTTATTACTGTTGTTCTGGTCTGCTGCCCGATCAAAGTGCTGTGAATAAGCCCCCCTTTCGGAGACACCACAGATGAGTCTAAAAAGGTTCAATAGATTGCATACGGCGCTTCCAATATATCCAACCTCGATAAGGTTGATCTTGATAAATCTCCTTTAGGATGGAAAGTAGACTATAAAAAGACTTGTTGAGATCCCAAATGTGGACTTGGCTATAGAACTGGTGCACATTATTATTATTATTTTTTTTTAAATATGTTTTTAACCTGAGAAGGCTTCATGAATAGAGACGAAAAGCTTTGTTTTATTATATACACATATATGTATTTTTTATTAAAATAATCTATCAAGATCTACCTTATCGAGGCTGGATATATTGGAAGCTCCCTATGCAATCTATTGCATCTTATTATTGATATGTTGTAAATTGTAGATGAGATCTTTAGAGTCCACCCACTAATGCAGGCCACGTAATTTTAAGTGATGTCTTCCCCGATTTTCCTTATCATTTATGGCTTACAAGAGGAATCTATGCTAATGAATCAAGCACAGCCTGGTGGGAATGTATCTTACCTTCCAGGAATTGGGGGGCACTCCTAGACGAAGCACACAAGCTGCAAAACGCGCATCAGTGTTGGTGGGGGCCGCTGTACTGATACCCGCTGTGGATATACTATATTGTGGTAATATTGTGTATGTTTTTCAACTCTAAACTTCACTGCCTCTTGTTTTACGTATAGTAATTGATGTGTGATACACCTTTACTTTTATTAGCGGCTGTGATTCTTATCTGCTTAACATACACATATGTATAATAGTTTTTTCCTATTATCCCTGTAGTATATGGTGGTGTGATTACTTTAGCACAAAGTGCCATGTCCCCCATGTGAAAACTCCATCCGTCTTCTGGGTGGTTCCATTTGATAATTCATGATATTTTTAAAATGTTCTCAATAAAGAATATATTTTTTTAAACATATATATTGCATATTGCTTGCTTTAGTGCTACTTTTGGTGTCTTCCAGGGATTGGACAACATTTGTATGGGCTTGAACTTGGATGTCAACCTGGTGGACATCTGCTCGCAAATCAGATAGTTCTGTGCAGTCTATGTTCTCAATATCCTCTCTAGTGCTAAGTTTCTGCAGCAGGATGTTTTTTCTTTTTTCTTTTTCTACTTTTTGTCCAGTTTATAGAGCTCTGGTAAATTATAGTAGACTGTTGGGGGAGCAGAGACAAAACTCAACTTCACTCCTCCATAGACAAACCATGCCAACACAATGTATTTTAAGCTCAGGCCAACCCACCGAGATTTTCAAGCCAAAAGATGCTTCAGAAAACCTTGGTTGTTTTTTCCTAAGGCTTTTTTTTTCGCAGGTCTTTTTAAAGCTTTTGCTGAAATGTTTTCTTACTTCCATTCGCCTGTCATTTTTTTTTTTAAAACCGTTCAATACTGTTGAAACCACTTGCATTTGTCTAAGCAAAAACGCTCAAAGACATTCAGGCATTTCCGGATATCTGTTGAGCTTTTGCAATGACTTGTATTGAAAAGTACATAGCGTCTTCTGAGCTGAAAACGTCAGAAGAATGTATATGCCATTACTTATAACCGCATGACGCCTATCCGGTTAGAAAAAAACATTCAAAAGTCTAAATATGTGCACAGCAAGCCGCTTTTACATAGAAATGACAATGTTCATTTTTGAGCATTTTCTGATTCGATGACACAATCTGCTTGAAAACAACTTTGTGCATCTTAACAATTACCAGACATTGACCTTGATACTTAACATGGATTACAAATGGTTAAACAGAATAGCCAAGACAATTGTGAAATGTATTTATCTTGGTGGCTGTAATGAAAGATACCATTTTAAACCTTTTATCTCTCATAGGCCTGGCTGGGAATTTGACGGTGCTGCTATTGTGTATTGCCCCTCCAGAAAAACATCAGAACAGGTCACTGCAGAATTATACAAGCTGGGCATTTCGTGTGGCACTTACCATGCTGGTATGGGGATCAAGGCTAGAAGAGATGTACATCATCGCTTCATGCGAGATGAAATACAGGTACAGTTTTGGCTTTACTGGTGTTTGAATTGTAATGTTATGGCTAAAGACACACGACAAGAAAAACGGAGCGAGTGGAATGCGATAAAAAAATCGTTTTCCACTCGGACAAATGTTACTCAGTGGGGCCGCTCCCATGAGCGATTTTTTTTTTTTTTGTCATCCCTAATCGAACTGAGAAAACAATCGCAGCATTCTGTGGGTGGAATCAGATTTAGTTTTCTCTCACACCCATACAAGTCTATGGGTGCAAGAAAAACATTGCATTGTACTCGCATTACAGAGGAGAGCAGTGAGATCTACACATTAGCTGTCAATGGAGGAGATAGGGAGATTAGTCCCTCCCTCTCCTCCGCATTGCGCGCCCTGTCCTCCGCGGCTATGCTGCGATTGCAGGTTTGCATCACAGTGGCATGACACTTGATTACGCTCCAGCAAAGCGGGAGCCGAGTGTCATGAGATGCAATCGCATTAATGCTCATGTGGCCCCAGCCTATACTAAAGTCAGATACACTACTGTATTCTAGTTGTTGCTACATGGACTTAAACCATTGGTTCATTCATATGTATAGAAAACCAAAATGAGTTTTTCCACCAATTATATGTATTTAGTCCACAGTGTAGGTGACAATTGTTGCATTAGTGAGTGTTCAACTGATGAAATTCCCACTGATCTTTTATAAAGAGTCATCAGACCCCAGACTTGCTTCTTGGTTAACGGTAGTAAGTTGTGTGGAGCGATGGTTAATGAGTCTACGGGCCTGTGCAACTTGAACTATTTTATTTTTCTACTGATTTAGTAGCCATCTGGAGCCCTGGACAATTATAGGAACTTCCACTACAGACAACAATCCATATTCATTAGCTATGTATAAACACGCCCCCTCCACTGATTTGTAGTTTTCTGTCTACAGTGAATACAGAAAGCTGCCAATCGGTAGTATGGGTGGAGCTATATTGAAGCAGAAATAGCAAAATACCAAATAGATCCAAAGTATTCACAGTAGCAGATAGCTGGATCATAGAACTGACATCAAGGAAAAAAACCTAAAATATAACCTTTATTGGGTAATCCTAAAAAGTGAAAACCAGGTTCACTAATGTAAAAACGTGAGGATAAAAAGAGATGGGCTTGGTCATCAAAATCAATAATGCCAATACTCCAAGCAGGGCATACAACAAGAACCCAGCATATAACCACCCTTGGTCAGACAAGCACAAATTCCCAGAGATCCTCCTATTAAATATTCACAAGCCCCCTATAGAGACCGGGGTTATGGGGGTACCTGGGATAAGAAATTCAGAGTGCCGCCTGGAAATGCATACCATAGATACTGAATCCCAATATAAGGGAACGGTCTTACCAGATCCGAAGGCGGGCTTTCAGGGCTTATATGATAGGTTCAGGATCAATAGGTGGCTGTCAACCAGCTCTTTAAATCCCAAACACAGCCTTAAGGTCCAGTCACACTAAGCAACTTACCAGCGATCCCAACAACGATAGGGATCGCTGGTAAGTTGCTAGGAGGTTGCTGGTGAGATGTCACACTGCGACGCTCCAGCGATCCCACCAGCAACCTGACCTGGCAGGGATCGCTGGAGCGTGGCTACACGAGTTGCTGGTGAGCTCACCAGCAACCAGTGACCAGCCCCCAGCGCCGCGTGGAAGATGCTGCGCTTGGTAACTAAGGTAAATATCGGGTAACCAACCCGATATTTACCTTGGTTACCAGTGCACGCAGCTACACGTGCAGAGAGCAGGGAGCAGCGCACACCGCTTAGCGCTGGCTCCCTGCTCTCCTAGTTACAGCACACATCGGGTTAATTACCCGATGTGTGCTGCAGCTAAATGTGCACAGAGCAGGGAGCAGCGCACAATGCTTAGCGCTGGCTCCCTGCTCTCCTAGCTACAGCACACATCGGGTTAATTAACCCGATGTGTCCTGCAGCTACATGTGCACAGAGCAGGAGCCGGCACTGACAGTGAGAGCGGCGGAGGATGGTAACAAAGGTAAATATCGGGTAACCAAGGACAGGGCTTCTTGGTTACCCGATGTTTACATTGGTTACCAGCCTCCGCAGAAGCCGGCTCCTGCTGCCTGCACATTTAGTTGTTGCTGTCTCGCTGTCACACACAGCGATGTGTGCTTCACAGCGGGACAGCAACAACTAAAAAATGGCCCAGGACATTCAGCAACAACCAACGACCTCACAGCAGGGGCCAGGTTGTTGCTGGATGTCACACACAGCAACATCGCTAGCAACGTCACAAAAGTTGTTCGTTAGCAATGATGTTGCTAGCGATGTTGCTTAGTGTGACGGGGCCTTTAGATGAACCTCATAGCAGGCGGATGAAACACATACTTCCGACGCGTTTCATTAAATTCTTCAGGGGAGTCCAATAATGTTCAAAATAGTCTGCCAGTGTTGACCGCTCATGGCAGTATAAATCCACAATTGCCCAAGCTCACAGTAGAAAGAATAGGGGTTTCAACATAAGCTCTATAAACATATAGCCAGCCAATAATAGTGCCCCAAAATCTCAATACATACCGCACACGTCTTTGTACCTCAGGACGATAATCAAATATGCCGTGCTTAGCGTCCACGGGCAGCGCCATTTTATAACCTGGGCGCATGCGCATATGGGTCGTCCTTGTCAGTGACGTGCGCTCCCAGAGAACAACAAACCGGAAGTGCCCACGTCACTGAATACCGCATCACAAAGATATGCCGACGGTCTCACCTGATGAGATCACATCCGGTGAGTGAAACGCAAGCTAGAATATGCTGGACGTAGAGGCGGCGTAGTCATAGAGACATGACGCCACCACGGTAATAACATTGCGCTTCATAGAAAATATAAATACTCATGTGGGTACAAGACCCAAGCATGTTAGGTATAGTACAGCAACGTAATGGATAAGGCTTAATGTCAAAATTGCAAAACGGCACGAACAGGGGTACCAGTGGATGGAGCTTAATAACAAGAATCCAGAACCGGGGGGAGTGTGGGAAAAAAAAATTATTGATTTTGATGACCAAGCCGATCTTTTTTTATCCTCACGTTTTTAGATTAGTAAACCTGGTTTTCACTTTTTATGATTACCCAATAAAGGTTATATTTTAGGTTTTTTTCCTTGATTCTGTTCTTTGATGGAGCTATACTGAGCTCAGCATTCAGGTAACTGATAGATCTGCAGCAGAGAAATCCGTTATTTTATCAAAACTTCAGCAAGTAGCCCAGTAAGAGTAAAATTGTGCATCAGATTTTGTCTTGGCCTTGCAATAGAACACTCTATTCAGGCGTTAAGTTGTACAATTTCTGAAGTCAAGATGATGTCCAGAAGGTGGTAAGGAACATTTAAGTATACAAGTTAATTTTGTCATTGGGGCAAAGTGCAGGCAGCATGGATATTAGGTTAGGGGTCAAGTTCATTTGTTTTTCTAATACAATTGTGCTTGGACGACCATTGTCAGTTGAAGATATTGTAACACGAGACCATGACTCTATAGAGAACTATTGTTTCAAAAGATTTCAAAACGTCACCCAAAAGTACCAAAAGCAACCAAGATGGTAGAAGGTCTGCAAACCATATCATATGAATACTGGCCAAAAGAACTAGGAATGTTTGGTTTTCTTAAGTGAAGGCTGAGAGGAGACTTAATAGCAGTCTACAAATATCTGAATGGTAGTCACAATGCAGAGGGAACTACCCTATTCACATTAGCACAAGGAAGTACAAGAAGCAATGGGATGAAAATAAAAGGAAGGAGATTCAGATAAGGAAAAACTTTTAGACAGTGAGGGCAGTCAGGGAGTGGAACAGGCTACCACCATATGTAGTGAGCTCTCCATCAATGGAAAGCTTCAAGCGGAAGCTGGATAAACATATAGCTGGGATGATTTAGGGAAACCTTCTCTTGCAGGGGGTTGGACCCGATGGCCTTTGATGTCTATTCCATCTCTACCATTTTATGATTCATTCTCATTTAAAGAAATAAGTAATACAAATATAACAAGCCCACCCATATAAAAGTCAGTAAGAGCCGCAGGTAGATGTAAATCACCTCCTGTGATGTATAAGGAGCTTTCAGGGTATTGTACAGTATAATGAGAAAATACTGTGTGCTTCTCTCTGTAGCCTAGAGCAGTACAGTACTTGTTAGAGAGATGATACTAGACCTCTAAACAGAATGTAGACCAGAAATGACCATTTTATGTTGAAAATCTTGCAACACGAGGCTATTAAACTTAAGGGAATGGACCATTGTAAAATGACCTTTCTCTATCGTTTCATTGGGGGACACAGGACCATGGGTTATGCTGCTGTCACTAGGAGGCTGACACTAAGTAAACAGAAAAAGTTAGCTCCTCCCCAGCAGTATAACCCCTGAGCCGGAGGCGGGCTCAATCAGTTTTTTGCTTAGTGTCGTAGGAGGCTGATGTGGGCCGACTGGGCGCCCTTCAGCCACTTGATTTTTTGCGTATTTTTTTCATTTTTTCTCGGCGACGCTCGTCGCTCTCATCTGTGGTACTTCTCTGTTTCTGCAGGTATCGTACTTCCTCAGCTCTCGCAGCCCGGTGGGTACCACTCCCTAGGGTCGCAGAGGTTTGAGTCTTCGGGCCCTCGCCCCCGTCCATTCCCGCGGTACCACTCCCTGGTGTGTTCGTGTGGGGCAGAATCTTCCTGGGCACCCCCTATCCGCTCTGCGGTATCACCCCAAAGGGCGCAAGGGGCTCGGCAATAGGGACTGGACCACAGCGCGTATCGATCTAGGATGGGGCCCGCAGCGCTGCTACATTTAGGGGCTTCCACCCCCCACCAGCGTCCACCTCCCTGCCTTCTTCAGCCGGCTTCCTGGTGCCCGCAGCCATCCCTTCTGCGAGCGGAGCACACAGGAGCATGTGCAGAGTCCCAGCCTGCACTCTGGAGCGCGCCGCGGATCAGGTAGGACACCCTCTCCTACCTTCTCCCCCACGAGCGGCTGCAGTAATTTAGGCCCCGGTCTGGGCCTAGTCGCCGGGCACCCCCGCTACGTCCGCGGAGCTCCCTGCAGACATCCGAGGTCGGGCGGATTCGAATCGCTGCTGCGACGACGCCGCCTTGCGGCCGGGTCCGCCGGCGCTGCCTCGCGGCCGGGTCCGCCGGCGCTGCCTCTGCCCGCGCGGCAGCGTCAAAATTTAGCCCCCGGCTTCGGCCTGGTCCTCGGCGTCCCAGGCCCGCCTCCTGCGCAGCGCTATTGGCCGCCGGCTTCTCCTTCTCCGCCCTCCGCTCTGCCCCAGGCATCACTAGGGGGGTGGGGGATATTTTTTCCCGCTCCCTCAGCGTTCTTTTTATTTAAAAAAAAAAAAGATTATGGCAGACTCCCGGTCTGCGGATTGCTGAGGCTGCAGCAACTTTTTTCAGGGAAAAATAGAACACACTCTTATTTTTAGTGTATATTTTTTATATTGGGTCGACTTTTTATTAAAATTACGTGCATGAGTTTTTATACATTGACTCTTACATTGCTTATGCGGGCACTTGTTTTCTATCACGTTTTGTTTAGTACATAGCGTTTCCAGCTCGACATTTTAGTTATTTTGGGCCGGTAAGCACAAGACTCGGTCCCCTCTTTTGTGAATTATTTTCAAGAAGATGTCAGATTGCTGTTGACCCCTGCCGGCCGGTTAGCGCCCTGTCTCAGGCCATAAATCCCCTCGCTGCGTCCCTCGGGTTCGTGCGCATGCGCTGCGTCCCCGGCCGATGCTCGGTCATACCATCCACAGGACTGGCGCAATCCCCTCGGGGAGGTGAGTCCCGTACCAGGGACCTTTTTCCTATGCTGGAAGCGGACCCGCCAGGTCTCGTCTTTTGTGGCCCCCCAGTTTCCACTTATCCCCCAGGTCCAGACTGTCCTTCCTCCGGCAGTCTTCCGACCTCTCGGGTGATGGCCCAGGCTTCCACCTCTGCTGGACTCCGAGCAGGACCTGGATGTCTTGGCGCATGACGAATAGCCTGCTACAAATGGTGAGTCAAGCCGTGAGGCTACGGACAGCCCTCTTCTCTCCGTGCACGCAGGTCTCCCTTAAGACATTTGGAGCGGACCCCTGATGTGCTCAGAGGACATCCAGAGCTCGCCGAGTTACCGCGTGCTCACAGACAACTACCAGACACGAAGTTGACCAGCAGTAAGTCTTGTCATTGTCTTTTTTCCCTTCACCAAGGCGATTTCGGAGAGAAGGGACATACTAAACTGGAGTCGCTGATGATCACAGACGACAGCCAGACACTGCGTTTACCAGCGGTAAGTCGTGTTATTGTCATTATCTTCCCCCAAAGGGCTCTGGAGAGAGGGGGCATGCCACCTCGCAGAGACCAAGGTGGGGGCCACTGCGGTTTTCAGTAGACATCCAGTTCGCCGGTGACTGCGTGATCACGGATAATCCCCGGACGCGATTTTTTCCCAGTGGTAAGTCCGTTTATTTGTCTTACCCCTTCTCGAAGGGGGCTCCGAAAGGAAGCGGCACGCTACCCTTTATGCGACCCGCCTGGGTTCCTCCGGGCTTCTCGTCCCTATCGTGCCGCTCCGCAGGGACTCCGCGGACACCCTACGCAGCGGTCCACGTCCCACCTATGCCGACCCAGGGCTGGATATCTTCTTCAGTGAGTACCCTCTCTTCACAAACCTGATGTCTGCCCGCTACTCGGCCTGAGCCTCTAGCATCAGTGTGCCCACCATCGAGACCTCTGACTCGGGATCAGGAACGCAGATTCGACATCTAGGAAGTCGCTGACTTCCTTTCCGACTTTCGGGAACGCCCTTTCGGAGATAGGCGAGTCTAGTTTATCCCCTAGGCTACGTCAGGGTAGACTACTCTCTCCCCTAGGCTACGTAAGGGAAGGGTAGATCCCTTTCCCGGCATCGGCCCTGATGCACCAGGATCGTTCCCTCACGCTAGGTTCCAGCCCCGTCCACGCCGCAACCCGTCAGGGAGCCTTTATCCCTACAACAGCCATCTCCGCCTTGCGTGGCTGCGGACCGTTCCAGCCTTCTAAGAGCGCTTGCAGGGATCACTGTCCCTACGCACCCTACTCTACAGAGCTGCTAGGCTCTCTCGGCCCAGAGACGACCGGGAGACCCAGAGTCTCCCTTCAAGGACCCTCGCCTGGAGGTTTAGACCATCATCACCACTTTTCGCTACTAAGGTAGCTGAGCTACCGGAAGGAGTCCTCCCAGACCCGGCCCAGTCCATCATCCCTCAGGCACGGTATTCGAGCCGTTCAAGGGTGGCTACTCCTCACGCAGGAGTAGTTTCCCTCCTGGCACAGAGTCCCGCGTGCTCCTTGCCTCCCGCTCCCATTTTTTCCCTTCGTTTTTTTTGCTATGCGAGTCCTCGACAGCCTGTGGCGGTGATAGCGACGGTGCGCATACCAGATTTCATCCCGGACTCTCCAACGGAACACACTGAAGAACGGAGACAGGAAGGTTCAGTCTTCGCGGGTGACCCGCCAATCTCCTCCTAGCGGACCAGTCTTCGCAACCATTCCTGGGAAGCTTCCCTTTCCTCCTCTGGAGCTTATTATCAACCGTCACCAGCCTCCCGTGCTAGGGTATGCTACCCCACCATTCCTCGGCACGGTCCCGAGGGACACCCCTAGAGCGTCGTCTCCCCTTCAACATTCCGGACTTCAGAGCCATTCGGTTAGCCCGGTTACAATTTCTTCCCTGGGTCGTGGTTGCCCAGTCAGGTTCCAGTCGGACCATGCCACAGCGGTGATGTGCATCATCCACTAGGAAGACGCAGAGAGTGTCATGGCAAGGGAAGAGGCCAAGAAGATCTTGCTCTGGGATGGGTCCCTTCACTCGATAATCTCGGCAGCACATCCCTAGCGTGGACGTTTGGACGGCCGATTTCCGCGGTAGGATAGACCTCGCGTAGGTAAAGGGCTCCAACAGGGAATTCACCAGCCAGATCACTGGCGAAGGAAGACCTCCAGTCGTGGACCTTTTGGCCTTCCGATCCAACTCTCAAGTCAATGGTGCTTCGAGTATGCCACCTGCTCTGGACTAGATGACGACGCCCTAGACCGGTCGTGTAGCCTGTTCAGGCTCTCGTGCATCTCCCCGCGGCTTCCCATGATCTCGAGGGTTCTCAAGATGGACCAAGGCAGACGATAGCTCGGGAGTGGCCCAGGGCGAGCATAGTTCGCATAACTTACTCATCTCCTCGCAGATGCCCCGTGGCTCCTTCCAGACCGCCAAATTCTTCCGTGTCGGGGCCCCTCTATTCTACCAGGACTCAGAAGTCCCAAGTTACATGGCCTCACCAGTGGATCCCGGGTGCTGGCTCGGTCAGGTCTGTGGACATGATGATGGCAGACATTGAGGAGGGCCGGGAATCCAGTTTCCTCGAAGATTTATTTCCACTCGGAAAGAGCTCCCCCGGTAGTGTGAGGACCGTATCTTCAGAGACCTTTCACTTCCCGTCCTTCAATCAGGGCCTTCGCTCAGAGAAAGGTCCATCTGGCTCGGCGGTTTCATCGTTCACTAGAAATGTGGGACCTTAATCCAGTGATGGGTTCGCTCAAGGTAACCCCTTTTTTCCCTGCTCCCACCTGTTTTGATAGGTGGGCTCCTCGTGGCCATCTGGTTGTTACAGACGGCATCAGGGCGGACAGCCCTCTTGTCGTTTTTTCCCCCCCTTTTCCGGCTCCGCCAGCAGGTCAAGGGGGGGGGCTCCAGCCAGAACCTTTCGTTTCTGTCCAAGACACCTCGCTGTTCCTTCCAGAAGAGGACTTTAGGTTTCGTTTTTTTCGGTTCTAGGCTCCTCTCTCAGCCTGAAAGGGGCATAGTTCTTTCCAGGGCTGGTACGAGCCCTCAGTCTTTCGTGTCTGCAGGACACCATTTTTCGGTTACACCGACTGTCAGTCCATCCTTCCACCCTTTCCCAAGAAGCGTATGCCGGGGCCAAGGGCCAGAATATCACATGGATCCTTTCCTCCATATGTGAAGACTATCGCATGAAGGACGGACTTCCGCCGCGGTCTACCGAGCAAGGGGCACCCTTGAACGATTGGACTCCAGACGTCGATCGACCAGGTCCCCTGGTCCGCCACCCGATCTAGTCGGCATACCTTTACTAGTTTCTACCAGGTTCACACCCAAGCTTCGGCAGAGGCCAGTCTTGGCGTAGGGTTTGCGGGTGGCAGTGGCACACCTGTAACAACGTAGGCGCTTGTAGGTCTGGGTCAAGCCCGGCAAGGGGAAGCGGCTTCCTTCCTATCTCCGGTGATGGTTTTCTTCCCACCCAGGGGCTGCTTTTGGACGTCCCATGGTCCTGTGTCCCCCAATGAAACGATAGAGAAAGAAGGATTTTTGTGTACTCACCGTAAAATCTCTTTCTCTGAGTCTTCATTGGGGGACACAGCACCCACCCTGCTTGTGTTTTTTGTTATATATGACATGCCTGTTACCCCAGTGCCCATATTCCCAGGTCACTGGTCACACGACTGTTCGTCATAGTTTCTTACCTTGTTTTATCCAGGATTGTTTGGTTCTCCTCCTACTGCTTGTGCACTAAACTGATTGAGCCCGCCTCCGGCTCAGGGGTTATACTGCTGGGGAGGAGCTAACTTTTTCTGTTTACTTAGTGTCAGCCTCCTAGTGACAGCAGCATAACCCATGGTCCTGTGTCCCCCATTGAAGACTCAGAGAAAGAGATTTTACGGTGAGTACACAAAAATCCTTCTATTTCTGCATTGAGATTAATATGGCAATTCATTTTCCCAAAACAAAGTTCTTCTTATTGAGTTATAATGAACAGTGTCTTCTGTGCTTTCCAGTGTGTTGTGGCAACTGTTGCCTTTGGCATGGGTATCAACAAACCAGACATCCGTAAAGTAATCCACTATGGAGCTCCTAAAGAAATGGAATCCTACTATCAAGAAATTGGTAGAGCCGGTAGAGATGGTCTCCCTAGTAGTTGTCATGTTTTATGGGCACCCACAGATATGAAGTTTAATAGGTAAGGATAGTTATTAATACAGAAGATCATGGTATACTGGAATTTAATAGCATAAACCGGGATAATGGCAATAAACTACTTAGAATAAATATATCTCATTCCTTGAGTGAAAAGACTATGGCTTTTATTGCATTCTGTATTACAAAAAAAAAAAATCTTTATTGGCAACATTGCCAATATAATGCCCCATTTAGGGTTGATATGGTTTTAGTGTGCCTACAGCTCTATAGTACAGACCTGTGAGGATTTTGCATGTTGTTGTTCAGGCTTTGCCATCTCCTTGACCTAATTCTTGAACTAATATGTAATTATGTAATTTTTTTAGGCTACTTACATAAAAAAAAATCTTTATTTCTATGGCACCAACATATTCCACAGCTTTACAATTCAAAGGTTCATATATAAACAAACATAAGTAACAAATAAGTAAAAAACAAGTTAGTGTATATATAAATTTGTGTTGGCAATGTACGCTGGTATATTGTACATTTTTTTTTCTTCTTTTAGGCACATGCTTAGTGAAATCCAAAATGAACGGTTTCGAGAGTACAAACTGAAAATGTTAGCAAAGATGGAAAAATACCTAAATTCCAACAGCTGCAGACGGAAGTATGAAACTTTTAGTTTTTTAATTTTGTGATACATATATTTTTTTTTTGCCTTGTTATGGTTTCATATGCAGAATCAGCACATTATACATCCTTGCATTGAATTATTGCATTAATGTATTATTTCTATTCAGTGTCTTTCTTTTTTAAGCTAAGGCTAAACTTAAATCGGGAACTAGTATTTTATTAACATTAATTCAGTGCTGCACTCCCTCCTCAGTTTCTAACTGCAGAACAATACTCTGTAACTATCTGCATTGCATTGGGTGCCTAGGAGAGTTGCTGTGTTGGAGAAATGTCAACAAGAGATCTATAAAAAGTCTTGCAGCACTGCTGAGGAGGGAAGGCCCAGAGTATCCAAACCCCCCCCCCGCTCCCAGATCTTATAGAACAACTTCAGTGCATTTCTTTTGAGGTATTACCCCCCCCTGTCCAACTGAAGTAAAGAGCTCTCTGCCTAAGGTCCCCCATAGCAGGAGGAGCCGGATCCAGCCAGTGGTAGGCCAACAGTTACTTGGGCTTAAGAGTCACTTAATACCAACAGTCACCGGCTAACTCAAATCCGCCCCCCCCCCCACTTCCCCCTCCAGATGACCCAGGATACATGTGACACGTCTGGGCTGTAGTTGTATGTTAAAAACTTTCCCAATCAGAGCTAATACTGCCCTCTAGTATTCAATATTCCCACAGTTGTTTTACAGTAGTTTTTCGTGCAGTTCAATAAATAAATAATTAAAAAAAAACCTACGTGCGGTCTTCCCCAATTTTGATACCAGCCAAGATAAAGCTGGCTGGTATTCTCAGGCTGGGGAGACGTACGTCATTGGAAGCCCCCTCAGCCTAAAAATATCAGCCAGCAGCCGGCCGTAATTGCTGTATTCATTAGATGCGACAGTCCCGGGACTTTACCCGGCTCATCCCGTTGCCCTGGTGCGGTGACAAACGGGGTAATATATGGGGTTGATACCAGATGTGTAATATCACCTGGCATCAAGCCCTGGGGTTATTGTGTCATGGTGTCTATCAGATACCAGACATCACTAACCCCGTCAGTATTTTAAAAAAGAAAAATAGACAAACACATTTTTATTTGAAAAAAACCCTCCCCAACACATTCCCTCTTTCACCAATTTTTTGGAAAGAAAAACCAAATTCGGGTCCGGAGTAATCCAATAGTGGTCCCACGACGATCCATACTCACTGTCCCAATCAATGAAGAACAGAATGTTCCCCATTGACTGGGAGAGCAGTGCAGTGACCTGAGCTAACATCAATAGGTCAGACCAGGTCACTGAAGGGCATGACCAGCACTGACTTCAGGAGGTTAGCTAGGTATATTACCTGTGGTGATGGAAGCCGCTGCAATCCTGATGTCAGCGCTGGTCACTGAGATCAATGACCGCCATGTTCACAAACGAGGTGTCGCGAGCGGCCCGTGACGTCACTGCTAGTCACAATCTCGGGGCGCCCGCGAGAGGACGCTGCGGGCATAGAAGTCAGTGACAAGCCCTGACGCCAGGAGTGCAGGACTTCATCACCACAAGTAATGAACTTTACTAACCTCCTGACGTCAGTGCTGGTCATGCCCGTGGCTGCTCACACACTGCAGTGCGAGCAGTAGTGGGACACAGACTGCAGGGGCACCCGGCGGAAGTCACACGGAAGTGCTTCCGTGTGGCTTCTGTGGGTTTTGCGGCCCCATTGACTTTTATTGAGTTATGGTCCGTTATTACGGAACAGAATAGGACATTTTCCATAACAATGGAACGGATATACGGCATCCAATGTGTTTTTTTGTAGGATCGGGTTCACACGGAAGTGCTTCCATGTACCATACGATCCTACACAAAAGTCATTGAAAAGGGTCCTGTCAGTAAGTCTGCAAAAAAACAGGAACTGAACAGGACAGACGGAACAGTCGTCTGAATGAGCCCTCAGTAATAAATTGGAGCATGCTCAGTTAAAAAAAACTGAATCCGTCACCGGATTACGTCATTTGACGGATTACGACGTATCCTGCGCCCATAGGCTTTCATTTTACGAAACGATGGACGGCGACGGATCCGTCGCTGTCCGATTTTTCGACGTAGACAAAAAAACATTACTTTGGCCGTCGTCTCCGTCCACCGGTCAACATTTTTTCGACGGATCTATCGAACGACTGATGAAACGTGAGGCCATCCGTCACTAATACAAGTCGACGAGCAAAAACCTGAATCCAGCGGCATCAGTCGCTGGATCCGTTTTTTTTTCAAAATTCGACGGATTGTGACTGACTGCAAAAAACTAATGTGTGAAAGGGGCCTACCCTTGTATAAAATAAATATAGAAAAATTACATCCCCCACCAACCCCATTCCTACATAGCACATAGTGATGCAACCCACAGGCTTCTTGTGACCTGTGACCGGAGCACAATTCTGCAAGCCGGTGGGTTAACTCCTTGCTCCTGCTCTGGACATATGCAGTTTTCTTAGCCACAAGTGGTCTGTGGTCTACTTAGTTAATGGGGCATGTAGCTGAAGGTTCCCAAGCTGTACAGAGGTTTTTATCCAGTTCTTGTTCCAAAGCCTCTCATAACCTGACAATAGTTCTATGGGCTACTTTTATTATTCAACCCTGTAATCCAAGGAAAATGGGAATGCTGCTCTTCCTTCTCCTTTAAAGAGTGACGATCGTTTTATTATTTTTTTTCCATCAATATTACACATAAAAGTAAAAATAAAAAACCTTATAATATATTTTATCAGAAATATCTGCTTCTTTCTCTTCTGGGACTGATCATTCATTTCTCTAATTCAAAGCTAAAATCTGTGTTCAATGAATTATTGAGATAGAATATGACACTTGGTGCATATAATGTTCTGCTGCAAGTTCTCCTCACTTTATTTTAACCCCATTACGACCGCGTTACGTTTTAAAACGGCACCAAAAAAGGGTCCTTATTCCTTTCTGCCGTTTTAAAACGGCGGGCAGAAATAAGTGTATAGCGCCCCCCAGCGTCAGAAAATCTCTGGGGTTTCAGCTACCGGGGGTAGCTGAGACCCTGGAGATCATGATTCGGGCCAGTTTTTCCTGTCCCCAGTCACGTGATGACCGTTATACACCGTATACCGATCATCAAGCTATAGTAAATGACCGCGCCGGTAAAAAATGATTTATCTCCCATCTGGCATGATCAAACATGTCAGATGGGAGACAAACCTCTTTCCCGGTTCCCTCCAGTCCTCCGGTGTCCCCAAAGTGCCCCCCCCCCCCGACCCTCAACCCCCTCCCGAAAATCCAAGATGGCCGCGCGCACCGGCGAGCACAGCAGCGCGCCGGCCACATTCACACTGTTCCTATGGTTTCTGTCGTATGTGCCATAACACATGCGACAGAAACCTGCTCCCCAGGCCCTGCCAAGTCACCCCCTATCCCCACCCCGGTGTTCCCCGGTGTCCTACATACCTGTCGGAGCGCTGATCCCCCGCGGACCCCTCCTCCGGCTTTTTCACAGCAGACGCCGGTCACATGTGCAGAGCGCAGCTGTCAGCTTCCTGTGTTCAGAGACGCTGGCTGCTGCTGCTGCTGCTCGGCACACTGCAGCTGTGACCCGGGGAGGGTGAGTGCAGATTCTTTGCACCCACTCTCCTCAAATGGAGGGTCTGCACTCCTAGAAAATGGGGGATATGTTCCCTGAACGTGTCCCCCATATTCTAGAAGGTCCAGAGGCAACGTGGGACGTCCAAATGGATTACAGCGGATTTTTTTTTCTTTTCAATAAACTGGTGAATCAGGGAATGTTTTTGGGGAGTGTTTTTTCAAATACATTTTTTTTTTACTGTCAATTAGTTATGTCTGGTATCAAATAGACGCCGTGACATAACTAATTGCTGGGCTTGATGCCAGGTGACATTACACATCTGGTATCATCCCCATTTATTACCCCGTTTGCCACCGCATCAGGGCGTGGGATGAGTTGGGGCGAAGCGCCAGGTTTGGCGCATCTAATGGATGCGCCACTTCTGGGGCGGCTGCGGCCTGCTATTTTTAGGCTGGGAAGAGTCCAATAACCATGGCTCTTCCCACCCTGAGAATAGCAGACCCCAGCTGTCAGCTTCACCTTGGCTGGTGATCTAATTTGGGGGGACCCCACGTTTGTTTTGGTTTTTTTAATTATTTATTTATAAATAATTAAAAAAAAAAACAGCTTGGGGAGCCCTCCAAATTGATCACCAGTCAAGGTAAAGCTGTCAGCTGTGGTTTGCAGGCTACAGCTGTCTGCTTTACCCTAGCTGGCTATCAAAAATAGGGGGGACCCCATGTCATTTATTTTAATTATTTTTTTTTTTTTTTGGGCTAACTACAAGGCTAGGCATCCTTTAGTGCCACATGAAAGGCACTAAAGGGCGCCAGCTTAGAATATGCAGGGGGTGGGATGTTATATATGTTTGACATCTATCCAATCATCCACTATAGCATTTTAGGCTATGTGCCCACAATCAGGGTTTGAAGCGTTTTGGGCGCAGTGTTTTCCCTGCGTCCATAACGCTGCGTTGTGCAGTAGAAGCACAGTGGAAGGATTTTTAGAAATCCCATGCCCACTGTGTTTCTTTTCTCCGCAGCATACACTGACCTGTGGCGCAGCTTCCCGAACCTCAGCATGTCAATTTATGCTGCGGAGACAAGAGTGTTCTCTGCAGGTAGAATAGAACTAAAGTCCACAGCAGCCTGAACCCAAATCGTGGGCATGGGCAGCTGCGTTCTCCCGTGGACAACACTCACATCTCTGCAAGAAGGCTGACACTGTGTACTAAATGCCGTGTCGCTGGATCATGGCCACATAGCCTAAAAGTGAGAAATTTGTTGCTACAGCAACATTTTTGTGAAGTACCTGTGGATTCAAAATGCTTACTATACTCCTGAATAAAATCCTTGAGGGGTCCAGTTTCCAAAATGAGGTCACTTGTGGGGGGTTTCTGATGTATAGGTATCCAAGGGGCCCTGCTAATGTGACATGGTGCGCGCAATTTACTTCAACTTTTCCAAAATTCAAATGGTGCTCCTTCCATTCCAAGCCCTCCCATTTATCCAAACAAAGGTTTTTGGCCACATGTGGGGTATCCCTGCACTCACAAGAAATTAGATAACAACCTGTGGGGTACACGTTTTGTTGTTGCCTCTTGAAAAAGTGAGAAATATGTCGCTAAATCAACATTTTTGTGAAAAAAATTAAAAAAATTTCAATATGGCAACCTAAGCTTATCAAATTCTGTGAAGTATTTGTGGATTCAAAATGTTCAATATACACCTAGATAAAAGCCTTGAGGTGTCTTGTTTCCAGAATGGGGTCACTTGTGGGGGACCTCCACTGTTTAGGCACCTTAGGGGCTTTCCAAATGCGACATAGCGTCCGCTAATTATTCCAGCCAATTGTTCAGTCAAATGGCACTTTTTCCCTTTCAAGCCCTGCTGTGCACCCAAACAGTTGATTTCCACCACACATAAGGTATCAGCATACTCAGGAGAAATTGCACAATAAATTTTATGCTGATATTTTTCCGTGTACTCTTGTTAAAAAAAAGCTATCTGGTTGAAGTAACAATTTTGTGGTAAAAATATATTTTTTTTATTTTCACAGCATTTCATCAAAATTATAAACTTCTGTGACCTGGGGGTTCAGGGTACTCACCAAACATCTAGATAAATTCCTTTAGGGGCCTAGTTTCCAATATGGGGTCACTTGTGGTGCTTTTTTGCTGTTTACGTACCTTAGGGGTCCTCCAAATACGACATGGTGCCCGCAATCTTTTTCAGCAAAATTTCCTTTCCAAAATTCAAATATTGCTCCTTTTGTTCCAAGCCCTCCCATTTCTCCAAACAAAGGTTTCAGACCACATGTGGGGTATCACCGCGCTCATAAAAAAGTGGGTAACAAACATTGGGGTCAAATTTTTGGAATTACCTCTTGAAAAAGTGAAAAAATTTATGCTAAAGCAACATTTTTGAGAAAAAAATGAAAATTTTCAATGTGACAATGTAACGTTATCAAAATCTGTGAAGTACCTGTGGGTCCAAAATGCTCACTATACCCCTAGATAGAAGCCTTGAGGGGTCTAGTTTCCAAAATGGTGTCACTTGTGAGGGGTTTCTGCTGCTTAGGTACCTTAGCGGACCTGTAAATGCAACATGGTGCCCGCAATCTCTTCCAGCCAAATTTGCTTTCCAAAATTCAAATATTGCTCCTTCTGTTCCGAGCCCTCCCATTTGTCCAAACAAAGGTTTCTGACCACATGTGGGGTATCGGCGCGCTCATAAGAAAGTGGGTAACAAGTTTTGGGGTTCATTTTGTTGTGTTATTTCTTCTAAAAGTGAATAAATTTGGGGTAGAGCAACATTTTTAGGTACAATTTTATTTTTTGCTTTTTTTCATTCCACTTTGCTTTAGTTCCTGTGAAGCACCTGAAGGGTTAATAAACTTCTTGGATGTGGTTTTGAGTACTTTGAGGGGTGCTGTTTTGAGAATGGTGTCACTTTTAGGTATTTTCTGTCACTTAGGCCTCTCAAAGTCACTTCAAATGTGATGTGGTCCCTAAAAAAATGGTTTTGTGAATTTTGTTGAAAAAATGAGAAATTGCAGATGAACTTTGACCCCTTCTAACTTCCTAACCCCAAAAAATTTTGTTTCAGAAATTGTGCTAATGTAAAGTAGACGTGGGAAATGTTATTTATTAACTATTTTGTGTGACATAACTCTCTGGGTTAAGGGCATAAAAATTAAAAGTTTGAAAATTGCAAAATTTTCAAAATTTTCATCAAATTTCCGATTTTTTCACAAATAAAAGCAAAAAATATCGTTCTAAATTTATAACTATCATGAAGTCCAATATGTCACGAAAAAACATTGTTAGAATCATTGGCATCCGTTGAAGCGTTCCAGAGTTACAACCTCATAAAGGGACACTGGTCAGAATTGCAAAAAATGGCCTGTGCATTAAGGACAAAACTGGCTTCGTCCTTAAGGGGTTAAAATAGCTTATTAAGAGGAATAGTTCACACTGTGCAACTGCAATGCTCAATTTTTAAAGTCTACACCTATAATCCATTTCCATTTTTCCATGCTACATAGGAGGGAGTTTATCCATAAAAACACAATAGGATAGGGGGTGTTTGTAATGGGAATTGTTTGACCACCGGTAGTATACTACTGTAATGTAGTGTAAGATGGCTTGTGATTTACCTTTTTGACACAAAGAAGGCAGACTGTTGCCGATTTGTCACTGTTTAGATGACATTTTTCTATAGTATATGGACTTGTGTGTTTTTTGTTTTTTTTTTTTTTATTGACAATGACATCACCGTCTGTGAATTACACAAAGCCAAATACAGTAATTGTGTCCCCCAAGATTAAATTAATGAAGATAATTTTAGCCCATTGTTATCTACATTCAATTTAACATGTAAATTCTTGTTCTTTTGTACTCACCTCACTTTGTTCCCTCGTGTAGGATCATCTTGTCTCATTTTGAAGACAAACAACTCCGCAAGGTCTCTTCTGGCATCATGGGAACTGAAAAATGTTGTGATAACTGCAAGACCAGGTAAATGATCTCTTGAGGCTAATTCCTGGACAATTTCACATTTCTACTATTTCTGAAAAACTGTTGGATCCTTGAAGACAACAAAACAAATGGTCAAACAAGGGTAAAGCCCTCCAAACACGTGGTTTGGCTGGCAGCTATCTTAGGTGACTCTCCCATACGGAAGAGTGCTTACTCAGTCCGGTCAAGTGTTCCTGTGTTCTCTATGAGAGAGCTGCAGCCAGACAAAATTTCCAGGGCAATAAAATCAATCAGTATCCTGAAATCAGGCATGCCGGATCCTTCACTCCCTCCACAATCAAAGCATAGGGTAGATGGTTCACTTTTTTCTTTCTTTCTTATAAAAAAAAAAAAAATCTTACCACAACAAAGTGTACACAACAATCAGTGTGGTCACCAGTTCTAGTGACCTCTCTATGTGCCTACCATGGCCTCAAATAGACGGGATCTGTGTTTGATTATTTAAAACCATTGATGAGCGAGCACTACAAAATGGAGCAAGAACAGATCCAAGTATGAACCAAACTTTTATTAAGAGTCCATTTAAAAACGGAAACTACCGTCAGTTGCTGACCGGGATCTGTTTCTGATCTGTTCTATTTTTATGTATAAATTGATTTGTTAGACACTGATCACAAACACTGGTGTGAGCTTACTATATTGTCAAGTTCATCAAATCTATTTTCAAATGCTGAATTAGAGACTATGAAGTGTGTTAAGATAGGAGGCTGCCATTCAAGGACCCTTAAAGGGAACCTGTCAGGTCCAATATGTACCCAGAACCATAAGCGGTTCTATGTGCATATTGCTAATCCCTGCCTAACCGTCCCTGTATACACTAGCATAGATAAAGGGATCTTTAGAAAAAGTATTTCTAAAGATTTTATATCGTATGCTAATGAACTTTGGAACTAGTCCCAAGGACGTGGCTTCTATTGCTAGTCTGCCCCATCTGCCCTGTGGGCGTGCTAACATGCTAATAAATGTGCAGCGTCAGAGGATGATCTCACTCACCTTTCTGCTGCCATCGCATCCGACGTGGGGTTTCTGGTTTCTGTGCGCATGAGCCCGGAGTTTCGGTCATGTGCACTATGAAGCCGAGTGTACGCATCACGGCTTCAAACTGAAGTAGAGCACATGACCGAAAGTCCGGGGTCATACGCACTGAGCCGAAATCCAGCGTCGCCGATGGCAGCGGGAAGGTGAGTGATGCTGCACGTTCATTAGCATGTTAGTACGCCCTCAGGGGCGTGCCAACATGATAATGGGGCCGACTAGCTAATGGGAGAAATGCCCTTGGGACTAGTCCCCGCTCTCATCAGCATACGATAAAAGATCTTTACAAATACTTTTTCTAAAGATCTCTTTATCTATGCTACCAGATACAGGGACGGTTAGGCAGGGATTAGCAATATGCACCCAGAACTGCTCGTGGTCCTGGGTGCATATTGCACCTGACAGGTTCCCTTTAAGCTAGAGCAGACAATAGCCGGATTTTCTTTCAAGGCCTCCATGCAAATACGACTAACGTTGTCTGAATCCGCCAATATCACGGGGACCCTGTATGGGAACCTCCAGACTCTCTCTTGACAGATGATGATTCAGCATGTCTGATTTCAGACTGCCAACGTTTTTGTTCTCCCTGAGATAAGCCAGAGAGCTACGGCCTTCTCATAGATAACACTGGAGTTCTTAGCTGAGATGAACGATCTTGTGGGTCAGGGGAGGGGTGATGTCGGGAGTGATGGCTATATGCCTAACCATCATTTCCCTGACAGCCATCAAATTGTGTACTGGTATGGAGGACACAGTATGTCGTCTTTATATAGACCGCCCATTGATTTTACTGGAAACTGTGTAACATTATTTCATGTATGGTGGGGTTGTAATTTAATTGGAACTGGGGACCCATCCCAAATTAGGCTGTCCCTGTGATCTTTAAGGGGCTTAACTGGGTAAACTGTGCTTTAGATTATGTGTAATTAAATATTATATGCAGTCATAATATTGACCATTTTTTTAAATAAATGTTAAATTACCGTTAATGTGCTTCCATTTTTGGACTCCTTCCATACATGTAATAATCTGCTCATTTTGTTGGTGCCACATTAGTGATTGTCTCGGGCAGACAGCCAGATTATTGCTGCTGCTTCCAGGAGACTAGACTAATTATGTGACTTTTTCTACAAGTGTAAAATTTAATCACAAATGGAGCCCTTACCAGGTTTGTACATTGTGCCAGTTTTAGTGCAATTTTGGCAAAGCAACCACCAAACAAATCTTAAGTCCCACCAACAGGATACTAAATATATTCCTGACCATGTATTTTTTTTTCTTTTTAGTTTTCTTTAACAGCACATAGGGCATTCTGTGTTAAGGTTTTTGTTGGAGTCAGATTATCACAGACATCCTGATTATCAGACATTCCTATAAGATATACGGTATTTGTAAGGCATTGTGCACTTAGCATCTATTTAGGAAACTACTACCAGTGTTTCTTCTGAAGTGTCTTCTTTGTTGTCTTTTTTTTTTTTTTTTAAATATATATTTAATTATATTTTATAAATGAAATATTGCCAGCTTTGTCATAAAGTACTAATCGGTCACTTTTTTTAGCCACTTCATGACTTTGTTAGACTGAAGCAATAAAAACAAGTGACAAAAGACAGACCATATTCACAAAAAGTCATTTTAACATTACTGTACCCAATTCTATTATTTTTAACGTTTATTGAACACTTTTTCACACACATTTCCTGCAGGGTCACCTGAACACACCCTAAACAAGTAGATTAACTCCTTTAAATGGAAAGGTTTTTGTGATGTAAGGTAAAGAGGCATTGCTGTAGGGGTTAACACACAGATTTCAGCGATGCTTCAGGTGTCAAGTTCCCTCGTGTTGTTTACCTGCAATGTTTGCTTTAGTTTCAAGAGATTGTTATTGCTGGACTAGTGATTAGTATCTCATTGTCTATAGACATTTTATATAGGAAGAATGAGATGGGTGAGAGCAGCTTTCTCAGCTATGCTACATGCTGAATCTAAAAACTCTGTGTCAGAATCGCTGCACCCAGGAAACAAAGTGAAACATCATTGGATTCAGGGTTTCGTTGCCTACATCATGCTGCCCTCAGAGGGCATAACAAAACCTGCTGACAGATTAAAATTAAAGGATTTTTTTCTTTTAAAATATATTACTATTAAAACGTTTTTCTATTTTATCATTTTTTTTCCTCTCTGTCCTGTTGTTAATTCTAGGTTTACTTGTAGTTCTAATCTGAAAACAACTTTGCTTTATAGGATACTGAGATTTTTAATGTATTTTCTTACACTGCCTTTTCCTCTATTTATTTGTTATTACCTTTAGATTAAGTCACAACATTTCAATAACTGATGAAGAAGACACTCTACAAGATTTTGGTCAGCAAGCCTTCTTGCTGTTATCAGCAGTCGAAGCTTTAGGTGAAAAATTTGGAACTGGTGTTCCTGTCTTATTTCTCCGAGGTTCAGTAAGTATATGATTTTACAATAACACTTGGCGCCAGCGTCAGGACTAACATATTTAAATAATGAATCCTTCATACCAAATATTTCTATGAGCACACCAAGGCATGTGGGACTGCTTTATTTTAGTGAAGCACAAACTTTTATAAGAGATATATATATATATATATATATACATATATATATATATATATATATATATATATATATATATACATATATACAGTTAGGTCCAGAAATATTTGGACAGTGACACAAGTTTTGTTATTTTAGCTGTTTACAAAAACATGTTCAGAAATACAATTATATATATAATATGGGCTGAAAGTGCACACTCCCAGCTGCAATATGAGAGTTTTCACATCCAAATCGGAGAAAGGGTTTATGAATCATAGCTCTGTAATGCATAGCCTCCTCTTTTTCAAGGGACCAAAAGTAATTGGACAAGGGACTCTAAGGGCTGCAATTAACTCTGAAGGCGTCTCCCTCATTAACCTGTAATCAATGAAGTAGTTAAAAGGTCTGGGGTTGATTACAGGTGTGTGGTTTTGCATTTGGAAGCTGTTGCTGTGACCAGACAACATGCGGTCTAAGGAACTCTCAATTGAGGTGAAGCAAAACATCCTGAGGCTGAAAAAAAAGAAAAAATCCATCAGAGAGATAGCAGACATGCTTGGAGTAGCAAAATCAACAGTCGGGTACATTCTAAGAAAAAAGGAATTGACTGGTGAGCTTGGGAACTCAAAAAGGCCTGGGCGTCCACGGATGACAACAGTGGTGGATGATCGCCGCATACTTTCTTTGGTGAAGCCAAAGCCGAACCCGTTCACAACATCAACTGAAGTCCAGAACACTCTCAGTGAAGTAGGTGTATCTGTCTCTAAGTCAACAGTAAAGAGAAGACTCCATGAAAGTAAATACAAAGGGTTCACATCTAGATGCAAACCATTCATCAATTCCAAAAATAGACAGGCCAGAGTTAAATTTGCTGAAGAACACCTCATGAAGCCAGCTCAGTTCTGGAAAAGTATTCTATGGACAGATGAGACAAAGATCAACCTGTACCAGAATGATGGGAAGAAAAAAGTTTGGAGAAGAAAGGGAACGGCACATGATCCAAGGCACACCACATCCTCTGTAAAACATGGTGGAGGCAACGTGATGGCATGGGCATGCATGGCTTTCAATGGCACTGGGTCACTTGTGTTTATTGATGACATAACAGTAGACAAGAGTAGCCGGATGAATTCTGAAGTGTACTGGGATATACTTTCAGCCCAGATTCAGCCAAATGCCGCAAAGTTGATCGGACGGCGCTTCATAGTACAGATGGACAATGACCCCAAGCATACAGCCAAAGCTACCCAGGAGTTCATGAGTAGAGTTGAGCGCGGTTCGTGGTTCGTGGTTCTCCAGTTCGCGGCTCGAGTGATTTTGGGGCATGTTCTAGATCGAACTAGAACTCGAGCTTTTTGCAAAAGCTCGGTAGTTCTAGAAACGTTCGAGAACGGTTCTAGCAGCCAAAAAACAGCTAAATCATAGCTTGGTTTCTGCTGTAATAGTGTAAGTCACTCTGTGAATCAAACTATTATCACATTTCAGTGTATAGTGTGCGTGAACAGCGCCTTCAGATCACTGCTGTTTCTATAATGGCGATCGCCATTTTTTTTTTTTTTTTTTCTTGTCTTCCTTCCCTAAGTGCGCGCGTCTTGTGGGGCGGGCCAGCATGTCAGCCAATCCCAGACACACACACAGCTAAGTGGACTTTGAGCCAGAGAAGCAACGGCATGTGTGATAGGATCTGCATGTCACATGTCCCTGCATTATAAAACCGGACATTTTCTTCACGGACGCCATTATCTGCCTTCTGCGTCTTTGGTGTCAGACATCACTGTCGCAGCTCCGTCTTCCTGAGTCCTATAGCCGATACAGCTGTATGCGCTGCATACACAGCGTTAGACAGCTTAGGGAGAGCACTTTATAGCAGTCCTTTTAAGGGCTCCAACCGGCAGGGTCAGAGAGCCATAGGTGACAGGTCCTGCAAACAGCAACAGCGTCTGTGTAGCCCAGGTCAGGGATTTCCTACCTGCATTTCACCATTAGGAGGGAATAGAAAGGCAGTCTTCCATTCCTCTACCCAGAGCACCACAATCCTGCCACTGTACCCTCTTGTCCTCTGCACACTCCAACTGATAACTAAGCCATTATACTAGCAAACACTCAGTGTACCTAGTGGCATCCTATACGTGGCTATTGGACTTTGCTATAGTCCCACTAGTGCAAAGACATTTGCAGAGCGCGTCTGCCTGCATTGCACACTACAACTCATTCTAACCAAGCCATTATACTAGCAAACACTCAGTGTACCTAGTGGCATCCTATACGTGGCTATTGGACTTTGCTATAGTCCCACTAGTGCAAAGACATTTGCAGAGCGCGTCTGCCTGCGTTGCACACTACAACTCATTCTAACCAAGCCATTATACTAGCAAACACTCAGTGTACCTAGTGGCATCCTATACGTGGCTATTGGACTTTGCTATAGTCCCACTAGTGCAAAGACATTTGCAGAGCGCGTCTGCCTGCGTTGCACACTACAACTCATTCTAACCAAGCCATTATACTAGCAAACACTCAGTGTACCTAGTGGCATCCTATACGTGGCTATTGGACTTTGCTATAGTCCCACTAGTGCAAAGACATTTGCAGAGCGCGTCTGCCTGCGTTGCACACTACAACTCATTCTAACCAAGCCATTATACTAGCAAACACTCAGTGTACCTAGTGGCATCCTATACGTGGCTATTGGACTTTGCTATAGTCCCACTAGTGCAAAGACATTTGCAGAGCGCGTCTGCCTGCGTTGCACACTACAACTCATTCTAACCAAGCCATTATACTAGCAAACACTCAGTGTACCTAGTGGCATCCTATACGTGGCTATTGGACTTTGCTATAGTCCCACTAGTGCAAAGACATTTGCAGAGCGCGTCTGCCTGCGTTGCACACTACAACTCATTCTAACCAAGCCATTATACTAGCAAACACTCAGTGTACCTAGTGGCATCCTATACGTGGCTATTGGACTTTGCTATAGTCCCACTAGTGCATAGACATTTGCAGAGCGCGTCTGCCTGCGTTGCACACTACAACTCATTCTAACCAAGCCATTATACTAGCAAACACTCAGTGTACCTAGTGGCATCCTATACGTGGCTATTGGACTTTGCTATAGTCCCACTAGTGCAAAGACATTTGCAGAGCGCGTCTGCCTGCGTTGCACACTACAACTCATTCTAACCAAGCCATTATACTAGCAAACACTCAGTGTACCTAGTGGCATCCTATACGTGGCTATTGGACTTTGCTATAGTCCCACTAGTGCAAAGACATTTGCAGAGCGCGTCTGCCTGCGTTGCACACTACAACTCATTCTAACCAAGCCATTATACTAGCAAACACTCAGTGTACCTAGTGGCATCCTATACGTGGCTATTGGACTTTGCTATAGTCCCACTAGTGCAAAGACATTTGCAGAGCGCGTCTGCCTGCGTTGCACACTACAACTCATTCTAACCAAGCCATTATACTAGCAAACACTCAGTGTACCTAGTGGCATCCTATACGTGGCTATTGGACTTTGCTATAGTCCCACTAGTGCAAAGACATTTGCAGAGCGCGTCTGCCTGCGTTGCACACTACAACTCATTCTAACCAAGCCATTATACTAGCAAACACTCAGTGTACCTAGTGGCATCCTATACGTGGCTATTGGACTTTGCTATAGTCCCACTAGTGCAAAGACATTTGCAGAGCGCGTCTGCCTGCGTTGCACACTACAACTCATTCTAACCAAGCCATTATACTAGCAAACACTCAGTGTACCTAGTGGCATCCTATACGTGGCTATTGGACTTTGCTATAGTCCCACTAGTGCAAAGACATTTGCATAGCGCGTCTGCCTGCATTGCACACTCAAACTCATTTTAACTAAGCCATTATACTAGCAAACACTCAGTGTACCTAGTGGCATCCTATACGTGGCTATTGGACTTTGCTATAGTCCCACTAGTGCAAAGACATTAGCAGAGCACATCTGCCTGCATTGCACACTACAACTCATTCTAACCAAGCCATTATACTAGCAAACACTCAGTGTACCTAGTGGCATCCTATACGTGGCTATTGGACTTTGCTATAGTCCCACTAGTGCAAAGACATTTGCAGAGCGCGTCTGCCTGCATTGCACACTCCAACTCATTAAAACCAAGCCATTATACTAGCAAACACTCAGTGTACCTAGTGGCATCCTATACGTGGCTATTGGACTTTGCTATAGTCCCACTAGTGCAAAGACATTTGCATAGCGCGTCTGCCTGCATTGCACACTCAAACTCATTTTAACTAAGCCATTATACTAGCAAACACTCAGTGTACCTAGTGGCATCCTATACGTGGCTATTGGACTTTGCTATAGTCCCACTAGTGCAAAGATATTAGCAGAGCACATCTGCCTGCATTGCACACTCCAACTTTTTTAAACTAAGCAATTTTACTAGCAAACACTCAGTGTACCTAGTGGCATCCTAAACGTGGCTATTGGACTTTGCTATAGTCCCACTAGTGCAAAGACATTTGCAGAGCACGTCTGCCTGCATTGCACACTACAACTCATTGTTACTAAGCCATTATACTAGCAAACACTCAGTGTACCTAGTTGTATCCTAAACGTGGCTATTGTACTTTTGTCTATTCACAGTATTGGAACGATATTTGCAGCACGTCTGCCTGCATTGCACACTCTAACTTTTTTAAACTCAGCCATTTATAGTAGCAAACACTCAGTGTACCTAGTTGTATCCTAAACGTGGCTATTGTACTTTTGTCAATTCACAGTATTGGAACGTTATTTGCAGCACGTCTGCCTGCATTGCACACTCAAACTTTTTTAAACTCAGCCATTTATAGTAGCAAACACTCAGTGTACCTAGTTGTATCCTAAACGTGGCTATTGTACTTTTGTCTATTCACAGTATTGGAACGATATTTGCAGCACGTCTGCCTGCATTGCACACTCTAACTTTTTTAAACTCAGCCATTTATAGTAGCAAACACTCAGTGTACCTAGTTGTATCCTAAACGTGGCTATTGTACTTTTGTCAATTCACAGTATTGGAACGTTATTTGCAGCACGTCTGCCTGCATTGCACACTCAAACTTTTTTAAACTCAGCCATTATACTAGCAAACACTCAGTGTACCTAGTTGTATCCTAAACGTGGCTATTGTACTTTTGTCAATTCACAGTATTGGAACGTTATTTGCAGCACGTCTGCCTGCATTGCACACTCAAACTTTTTTAAACTCAGCCATTTATAGTAGCAAACACTCAGTGTACCTAGTTGTATCCTAAACGTGGCTATTGTACTTTTGTCTATTCACAGTATTGGAACGTTATTTGCAGCACGTCTGCCTGCATTGCACACTCTAACTTTTTTAAACTCAGCCATTATACTAGCAAACACTCACTGTACCTAGTTGTATCCTAAACGTGGCTATTGTACTTTTGTCAATTCACAGTATTGGAACGTTATTTGCAGCACGTCTGCCTGCATTGCACACTCAAACTTTTTTAAACTCAGCCATTATACTAGCAAACACTCACTGTACCTAGTTGTATCCTAAACGTGGCTATTGTACTTTTGTCAATTCACAGTATTGGAACGTTATTTGCAGCACGTCTGCCTGCATTGCACACTCAAACTTTTTTAAACTCAGCCATTTATAGTAGCAAACACTCAGTGTACCTAGTTGTATCCTAAACGTGGCTATTGTACTTTTGTCAATTCACAGTATTGGAACGTTATTTGCAGCACGTCTGCCTGCATTGCACACTCAAACTTTTTTAAACTCAGCCATTTATAGTAGCAAACACTCAGTGTACCTAGTTGTATCCTAAACGTGGCTATTTTACTTTTGTCTATTCACAGTATTGGAACGATATTTGCAGCACGTCTGCCTGCATTGCACACTCTAACTTTTTTAAACTCAGCCATTATACTAGCAAACACTCACTGTACCTAGTTGTATCCTAAACGTGGCTATTGTACTTTTGTCAATTCACAGTATTGGAACGTTATTTGCAGCACGTCTGCCTGCATTGCACACTCAAACTTTTTTAAACTCAGCCATTATACTAGCAAACACTCACTGTACCTAGTTGTATCCTAAACGTGGCTATTGTACTTTTGTCAATTCACAGTATTGGAACGTTATTTGCAGCACGTCTGCCTGCATTGCACACTCAAACTTTTTTAAACTCAGCCATTTATAGTAGCAAACACTCAGTGTACCTAGTTGTATCCTAAACGTGGCTATTGTACTTTTGTCAATTCACAGTATTGGAACGTTATTTGCAGCACGTCTGCCTGCATTGCACACTCAAACTTTTTTAAACTCAGCCATTTATAGTAGCAAACACTCAGTGTACCTAGTTGTATCCTAAACGTGGCTATTTTACTTTTGTCTATTCACAGTATTGGAACGATATTTGCAGCACGTCTGCCTGCATTGCACACTCTAACTTTTTTAAACTCAGCCATTATACTAGCAAACACTCACTGTACCTAGTTGTATCCTAAACGTGGCTATTGTACTTTTGTCAATTCACAGTATTGGAACGTTATTTGCAGCACGTCTGCCTGCATTGCACACTCAAACTTTTTTAAACTCAGCCATTATACTAGCAAACACTCACTGTACCTAGTTGTATCCTAAACGTGGCTATTGTACTTTTGTCAATTCACAGTATTGGAACGTTATTTGCAGCACGTCTGCCTGCATTGCACACTCAAACTTTTTTAAACTCAGCCATTTATAGTAGCAAACACTCAGTGTACCTAGTTGTATCCTAAACGTGGCTATTGTACTTTTGTCAATTCACAGTATTGGAACGTTATTTGCAGCACGTCTGCCTGCATTGCACACTCAAACTTTTTTAAACTCAGCCATTTATAGTAGCAAACACTCAGTGTACCTAGTTGTATCCTAAA
This sequence comes from Anomaloglossus baeobatrachus, assembly GCF_048569485.1. Classification (NCBI taxonomy): domain Eukaryota; kingdom Metazoa; phylum Chordata; class Amphibia; order Anura; family Aromobatidae; genus Anomaloglossus; species Anomaloglossus baeobatrachus. The sequence goes on from NC_134353.1 coordinate 365,229,385, forward strand.
CGTGGCTATTGTACTTTTGTCTATTCACAGTATTGGAACGTTATTTGCAGCACGTCTGCCTGCATTGCACACTCTAACTTTTTTAAACTCAGCCATTATACTAGCAAACACTCAGTGTACCTAGTTGTATCCTAAACGTGGCTATTTTACTTTTGTCTATTCACAGTATTGGAACGATATTTGCAGCACGTCTGCCTGCATTGCACACTCTAACTTTTTTAAACTCAGCCATTATACTAGCAAACACTCAGTGTACCTAGTTGTATCCTAAACGTGGCTATTGTACTTTTGTCAATTCACAGTATTGGAACGTTATTTGCAGCACGTCTGCCTGCATTGCACACTCAAACTTTTTTAAACTCAGCCATTTATAGTAGCAAACACTCAGTGTACCTAGTTGTATCCTAAACGTGGCTATTGTACTTTTGTCTATTCACAGTATTGGAACGATATTTGCAGCACGTCTGCCTGCATTGCACACTCTAACTTTTTTAAACTCAGCCATTATACTAGCAAACACTCAGTGTACCTAGTTGTATCCTAAACGTGGCTATTGTACTTTTGTCAATTCACAGTATTGGAACGTTATTTGCAGCACGTCTGCCTGCATTGCACACTCAAACTTTTTTAAACTCAGCCATTTATAGTAGCAAACACTCAGTGTACCTAGTTGTATCCTAAACGTGGCTATTGTACTTTTGTCTATTCACACTACTGCAAATCTATGTGCAGCACCTCTGCATGACAACCTCGTGCTCTGTTTTTAATAAGCTATAATGATAGCACAAAATACTGCCATTTTGTGGCATCATAGAACTGGCTGTTGTATTCCATTAGTGCCCCACTGGTGACAAGCTATTTCTAGCACCTCTACATCACACCCTCATGCACATTTAGCTACGCTAATGTTATAGCAAACTCATGGAATTCATTGCTGCATTTCATAATTCGGAGGGATAGAAAGTCAGGCTTCCTTTAGCTTTTCCTTCTGTTCATAGACAGCATCTCCAAGACAAATTTCCCCTCCACGTCTAAGTGTGGAGAGGCAGCTAGTGCGCATGCGTGTGCCGATGTACCCCAGCTGCAGCATAATTACAGTGTTTCGCCTAGTGAGTATGCTCAGCCTGACTGTGCCATTCCTGACGCTAAGTCTTCATTTCGGGATACAGCGCATGCTCCCACACTAAGTGTGAAAAGCCTCTTTGCACAGGTGCTTGCATTCTGTGCCGGGTCTAAGTCCTGTTTTGTGCCTAGACACCATGCTAAAGCTGATAGTCTTTTTTCAGAGACTGTATTTCATGCTACTGAGCATGCTCAGGCACTTCCTGCATCAGAGACTAGGTCCGGTAATGAACTCTTTGGCCCTGGCCCTGATGTGGGGGTCCCATATAGACCACAGGGCATCAGGTGTCCTCCCAAATGGCTTGCAGAGGCCCACACCTATGACTTGTCACCGCATTATTGATGGTCAGACGATGACTGGTGAGGTGTTTGGGTCATGGCAGCCATGAGGTCATCATTGAAGTTGCGTTTCCAAATAGGACGCTAGTTATGCCACTCATGACGTGTCACTCTGCTTTTGTCTCCAGGAGGTGCATTGTGGTTCACCCTGGTTTGGGGCGGACCCAGGTTATAAAAGGGGCTGGAGCCAACAAGGAGGTGCGCAGTCTTCTATTATGCTCCGAAAGAGCACACCTCCATGTGTTGAACCCATTGCGGCTTTAGGCCAGAGGTAGGCAGGGATAGGGTGGTGGATGCAGGCCACCACCACAGTTGGTAACGCAGAACGGTTAAGACCAGCTCCTGTCCTAACAGTCCTGCTTGTGCAGCCCAGTGGCATTAACAGGCCTGCTGCTGCTGATGCGCCTGCTGTCCACAGGTGTGGCCCCTACGCACACGGTCAGCGTACTCAATGGCCCCTGTGTTGTTAACAGGGAGTTCCTGGGCTGGGTGGGCATGTGGACCCTGTGACGCTAACAGGGCTCACAGTCTCCAGATCCGAATGGCGTCTAACTCGGTTCAGGCTACTATTAGTTTCATAGCCACACAGCTCTGTATCCTCCACCAAACCTTCAAGTTGCCAACCTCTCCTTTTCCAACTGGGAGCACGGTGGACACTGACTGCTGAAGGTGATATATACCTTTCTCTTTCTTTTCTTATTAATTTTTGTTATATAGCGGTCACAGATTATATACCACTTTATCCAAATCTGCCAGTCCCACTGTAACAGATGTTGTTTCTTCAGCAAATGTTACAGTTGTTTAACCACCAAATCCACGGACCCAAATTTTTTTCCCCTTTCCAACACACCTGTTCCCCTTTCCAACAGCATCTGTCCTTTTTCAACTCATTTTGGGATATGACCAAAAGTGCAACTGTGCAGGGACACCGTACTCAACGCCATCTCAGCACAGCAGCCATCCCTCGGTCCCTCCGATGTGGACAAGTAAAAGACCATTTCCTCCTATCCATGACAAAGTGTTGAGATTCACTCTGTGCAGCACTGGTGTTTAGTGGAAAAGTAGATCTAAGATTGCGTACCACATTCTGCAGATACTCCTGTATACGTGCGTCTATTTCTATGGCAGGAATTAGTTCGCCAAATTTTGTCTTGTACCGGGGATCTAACAGTGTGGCAACCCAGTATTCAGGATTACTTCAAATTCATACAATCCGAGGGTCATGTAGGTAGTGCAGCAAGAAGGCGCTCATGTGTCTTGTGCATCCAGGAGGACCAAGTCCTTGGTGTGTTGGTGGCAGAGAGGTGAGAATCGTGCATCCTTCCTCTGCCCTCTACCCACAACCTCGCACAACCGAAATGTGAGCAAGCTCTCACTCATCTGCTGAGTCTTCCATGCCCATCGCCAGTTCGTCCTCCATTTCTTCATGGGCTCCTGCACTTTCATCAACACTTTTTGCTGATACTATGCGCCCTTGTTAATCCCTCTCCCTCACCATGACTGCCGCATAGGTGCCGCTGACCATCTGGACCTCGTAGATCTTGTTATCCCTTCCGCATATGACTCCTCCTGTACTTCCTCCCCTTCCTCTTGTCCCAACACCTGACTCCGAATAATAATTACAGTGTGCTCCATCATGTAGATGACCAGAATTGTCACGCTGAGAATGACATTGCCAGTGCTAAACATCTTCGTCGACATTTCAAAACTGTGTAGCAGGGTGCATAGGTCCTTGATCTGACACCACTCCAGCAGCGTGATCTGCACCACCTCTGGATCAACTTATCCCAGGCTATATGTCTTACCGTATTTCAGCAGGGCTCTGCGGTGCTGCCACACACGCTGCAACATGTGCAGATTCCAATTCCTGCGTGTCGGAACATCGCATTTCCGGCGTTTAACTGCCAGACCCTAAGACTTCCGGAGTGATGAAAGTTGTTGAGCTGCTGTGTGCGCACGATGGAAGTGAGCACATAGCGAGCGTGCCCGCTGCACAAGGCCATGTAGGCCGTGATGGTGTTTTAAAAATTGCTGGAGAATTCGGATCAACACGTGAGCCATAAAAGGCACGTGTGTCACATTGCCCTGAGGATGGCCCGCAGCCAGGTTTGCATCATTGCCGCACACGGCTGTTAAGTCACCAACGGAGTCCGCTCCGTCAATTTGTACTCCGGTCGCCAGGTGACAACGTGTTCCTTTCATGAATAGTGCTGATGATGGGAGAGTAGTCGATGCCAGCGGCGCAGGTGGACGCAGGTTATGCTCACCCACTGGGCTGCATTACCTTGACAGATGCAGAATCTCTGGCTGAATGTAGCTGGTGGGTATCTCACAGATGAAATACCATCATTCAGCTACAACCAATGGGAAGACACCACACCCTTTTTTATGCCCATCCTGTCTGCAGACCACTGCCAGACATAGCTATGAACCTCTGGTTAATTTTACCCCCAGTTCAGTTTTATGATTTTGTGTGCTTGTTACCTGACTACTTTTCCTGCTTGCTGTTTATGTACCTTGTTGGCCGATACGCATTTCACCTCTGCTTGTTTTCTGATTAAGTCCTGGCCGTCCCATTCTGTTCCTGTTCCTCAATTAATGTTTTGACCCTGCCTGACTACTATTCTCTGTAATAGCGGTGTGACTCACATTTCCCATACATTTCAAAGTAAAACTTTGACCGCCTGATGGCATTGAGCTCTGCTGCCAGCATAGTAAGGAGGTGTGTGGTAGTCCTTGTGCGCAGTTGCAAGGAAGGGTGGCCTGACCACACAGGGTTTGCGCAAAGGTAGAGGACCCACACGAGGTTGAAGAGGCAGAAGCAGTGTATTAACTTCTACATACAGAACAAGGATTGAAACAACTCGTGGGGACGGCAAGACTTGTACAGCAGACCCTTCTCCATCTCTCACCATAGTTTGCCAGTGCCCAGTCAGTGACATGTAATGACCCTGTCTATGCTTACTGGTCCAAGTATCTGTGTTGAAATGCACCCTGTCGCACACAGATTTTCTCAAGGAAGTGGTGATGTTGTGTGCGACATGCCGGTGTAGCGCGGGCATGCTTTTCTTGGAGAAGCAGTGGTGATTGGGCATCTGGTACTGGGGCACAGCGACAGACATAAGGTCTGTAAAATCCTGTGTGTCCACTACGCGTAAAGGCAGCATTTCGGTAGCCAACAGCTTACAGAGGGATAGAGTCAACCACTTAGCTTTGTCATGGGTCGCAGTAAGTGGCCTTTTATTTGACCACATCTGAGGGACAGAGATCTGGCTGCTGTCTGTAGACGGTGTTGAGTAGGGTGTCCCTGGAAAAATGCAGGTTTGTGAGAAAAGTGCAGGCGGAGACATGATGTTGGCTTCATCTTGCCTTCAGATCTGTTCATCTTGTATCATTTTTAAAAAACACAGCAAGCAAGGGTTACTCCAAGCGGAGTCTCCCTTTTTTTCCAAAAATTGGGCCCCACACAGACACCTTATCAGTGGCAGCACTTGTGCCCTAGTTGCAAACAGGATGTTTTGATTTGCATCAAGCACATTCCAAATCCACAAGCATTTACTCTCCCCAGGATGACACAGGGGTAGTAAATTCCTTCTGGATCCATGACTTGTTCATTTTGATGAACGTCAGTCTGTCCACATTGTCACTGGACAGACGCGTGCGCTTATCTGTCAGCACACACCCAGCAGCACTGAAGACACGTTCAGAGACAACGCTGGCAGCTGGACACGACAAAATCTTCGAGGCGTAACTGGAGAGCTCTTGACATTTTTCTAGATTTGAAGCACAAAAGGAGCAAGGCTCCATTTGCAAAGTCATTGCATCGATGTTCATTTGGAGATACTCCTGTATCATCCTCTCCATCCGTTGACTATGTGTCAGACTTGTTGTCTCTGGTGGCCTTGCAAAGGAGGGTCTAAAAAAATTATGAAAAGATTCCATAAAATTGCTGTTACCAGCACCAGATACGGTCCTACTGGTACGGGTAGACTGTTGAAGATGACGAGGCCGTCCCATGTTTGTCAAGTTACAACTGGGAGAATCACTCCCTTCACCTGCACGGTTGTTTGGTGGAAAAGCCGAGCTAAGATCGAGTAACAGCTTCTGCTGATACTCCTGCATACGTGCGTCCCTTTCTATGGGTGGAATTATGTCACAAAATTTGGACTTGTCCCGGGGATCTAATAGTGTGGCAAGCCAGTAGTCATCATCACTTCTAATTTTGACAATACGAGGGTCATGTTGGAGGTAGTGCAACAAGAAGGCACTCATGTGTCTTGCGCAGCCATGCGCACCAAGTCCACGCTGTGTTTGTGGCATAGAGGTGCTAACCGTTCTTTCTTCCTCTGTCATCTCCCCCCAACCTCTTTCAACTGAAATTTGACCAAGGTCCCCCTCATCTGCTGAGTCTTCCATGTCCATGGACAGTTCGTCCTCCATATCTTCATGTCCTCCTGCACCTTCCTCAACATCTCACCTGCTACCATGCGCCCTTGTTGATCCCTGTCCCCCATGGTCCCATGCCTGCCGCGTTGGTGATGATGAACGTCTGGACCTTGGTGATGTTGTTGTGTCTTGCGCATATGAATCCTCCTGTAGTTCCTCCCCTTCCTGTTGTCCCACCCCCTGACTACGAATAGTGTTTAGCGTGTGCTCCAGCATGTAAATGACTGTAATCGTCATGCTGATAATGGCATTGTCAGCGCTAAACATATTCGTCGCCATGTCGAAACTGTGCAGAAGGGTGCATAGGTCCTTGATCTGAGATCACTCCATCAGGGTGATCTGCCCCACTTCTGCATCTCGTTGGCCCAGGCTATACATCATGACGTATTGCACCAGGGCTCGCCGGTGCTGCCACAGTCGCTGTAACATGTGGAGAGTTGAATTCCAGCGTGTCGCCACATCGCATTTCAGGCGATGAACCGGCAGGCCGAAAGACTTCTGGAGCGATGCAAGTCGCTCAGGTGCGGCGGTTGAACGGCGGAAGTGAGCACTGCAGACAGTTTCCGTGCCCTGGTCAGAAGGCCATCTAGGCCGGGATAGTGTGTTAAAAATTGCTGGACAACAAGGTTAAACACGTGAGCCATACAAGGCACGTGTGTCACCTTGCCCAGGCGAAGGGCCGCACCCAGGTTTGCAGCATTGTCGCACACGGCCTTACCAGGCTGCAGGTTGAGTGGAGACAACCATTTATCAAAATCAGTCTCCAGAGCTGCCCACAACTCAGTCGCTGTGTGACTCCTATTTCAAAGACATGTCAAGCTAAAGACCGCCTGATGCCGTTGCGCTCTGCTACCAGCATAGTAATGAGGGGTGCGTGATTCCTTCTGCGCAGTGAGAACGCTGGTGGCCTGACCAGGCAGGCTTGGGGCGGAGGTGGAGGACCCAGATGAGGTGGAGGATGCAGAAGCAGTGGCGGAACTTGGACAGACAGAGGATTGACACACAAGTCGTGGGGACGGCAAGACTTGTGCAGCAGACCCTTCACCATCTATCACCATAGTTACCCAGTGGCCAGTCAGCGACATGTAACGTCCCTGTCCATGCTTACTGGTCCAAGTATCGGTGGTGAAATGCACCCGTTCACACACAGAGTTTCTCAAGGAAGCGGTGATGTTGTGTGCGACATGCTGGTGTAGCGCGGGCACACCTTTCTTAGAGAAGTAGTGGCGACTAGGCATCTGGTACTGGGGCACAGCGACAGACATAAGGTCTCTAAAATCCTGTGTGTCCACTAGGCGGAAAGGCAGCATTTCTGTAGTCAACAGCTTACAGAGGGATAGAGTCAACCTCTTCGCTTTGTCATGGGTCGCAGGAAGTGGCCTTTTATTTGACCACATCTGAGGGACAGAGATCTGGCTGCTGTGTGTAGACGGTGTTGAGTCGGGTGTCCCTGGAAAAATGCAGCTTTGTGAGGAAAGTGCAGGCGGAGACATGATGTTGCCTTCATCCAAAGTTGGTGCTATCGATGTCTGAGAGAGCTGTACACACTCACTTGTTTCCCCTTCCAAACCAACTGACGACCTACCAAGCAAACTGCCTGTTGCGGTTACAGTGGTGGAAGTTGTGGGTGGAAAAACAGGTGTGACAGCTGTCCCCACAGTCCTAGAAGATGACGAGCGCGCGGATGCACTGGAAGGGGCAGGCGGTGGATGGTTCGCTCCGCTAGGCCGCATTGCAGCACGGTGAGCTTCCCATCGGGCCATATGATATTTATTCATGTGACGATTCATGGAAGAAGTTGTCAAACTGCTGAGGTTTTGACCTCTACTAAGAGAACCATGACAAATTTTACAGATCACATAATTTGGGCGATCTTTTTCTATGTCAAAAAAGGACCTGGCTAGGCAAGGCTTAGAGGCCATGCGACCTGTTGATCCACCCCGAATAATGCTCAGAGGCAGAGTGGTGGCTGAGGATGCAGTTGTAGACGTGCTACCAGTGCTCCGACTGTGTCCAGGAAGGCGCCAGGTTACTTCGACGTCGGTTGCATCCTCCTCCACCGCCTCTGTTGACCTCCTCGAGTGTCTGACTGTGGGTTGACAGTAGGTGTGATCTAGAACTTAATCATCAATTGTTGTGTTTGCACTCCCCTACCCCTCAGACCGAGTTTCTTCTTGCCCTGACCGAATATTTAAGTTGTCATCCCAATCGGGTATCTGCGTCTCATCTTCATCAGTATGTTCCTCATTGCCTATAACCACAGTTGTTGGAAAGGCAGCATTTTGGTAGCCAACAGTTTGCATATGATGAAAGTCAACCTCCAAGCCATTTCATGCCCTTCTAAAAGCATGTAAAACACAGCGAGGGGACTCCAACCACAGTCTCCCTCGTTGCCACTAACTGGGCCACACACACCCCACTTGACTGGCATCGGTTGACCCCCCCTTTTGACAAAGAAAAAGATGCTTTGCATGAAGCACTCTCAAAAATACGCGTGCCTTTCCCGTCCCCTGGCTGACCCAGGGGATGAAAAGTCCTCTGAGAGCCATGACTTGTTCATCTTGGTTCTTTTAGAGACACAGCGAGGGGACTCCAACCACAGTCTCCCTCGTTGCCACTAACTGGGCCACACACACCCCACTTGACTGGCATCGGTTGAGCACCCTTTTGAAAAAGAAAAAGATGCTTTGCATGAAGCACTCTCAAAAATACGCGTGCCTTTCCCGTCCCCTGGCTGACCCAGGGGAAGAAAAGTCCTCTGAGAGCCATGACTTGTTCATCTTGGTTCTTTTAGAGACACAGCGAGGGGACTCCAACCACAGTCTCCCTCGTTGCCACTAACTGGGCCACACACACCCCACTTGACTGGCATCGGTTGACCCCCCCTTTTGACAAAGAAAAAGATGCTTTGCATGAAGCACTCTCAAAAATACGCGTGCCTTTCCCGTCCCCTGGCTGACCCAGGGGAAGAAAAGTCCTCTGAGAGCCATGACTTGTTCATCTTGGTTCTTTTAGAGACACAGCGAGGGGACTCCAACCACAGTCTCCCTCGTTGCCACTAACTGGGCCACACACACCCCACTTGACTGGCATCGGTTGAGCCCCCTTTTGAAAAAGAAAAAGATGCTTTGCATGAAGCACTCTCAAAAATACGCGTGCCTTTCCCGTCCCCTGGCTGACCCAGGGGAAGAAAAGTCCTCTGAGAGCCATGACTTGTTCATCTTGGTTCTTTTAGAGACACAGCGAGGGGACTCCAACCACAGTCTCCCTCGTTGCCACTAACTGGGCCACACACACCCCACTTGACTGGCATCGGTTGAGCCCCCCTTTTGACAAAGAAAAAGATGCTTTGCATGAAGCACTCTCAAAAATACGCGTGCCTTTCGCCTCCCCTGGCTGACCCAGGGGAAGAAAAGTCCTCTGAGAGCCAGGTCCACATTGTCAGTGGACAGACACGTGTGCTTATCTGCCAGCAGACCCCCAGCAGCACTGAAGACAGGTTCCGAGAGAACGCTGGCTGCAGGACACGACAAGATCCTCAAGGCGTACGTGGCGAGCTCAGGCAATTTATCCAGATTGGAAGCCTAAAATGAGCAGGGCTCAAGTTGCACAATAATGGAATCGATGTTTCTTTGCATATACTCATATATCTGTGTGTCTCCCTCTTTTTCCTTGTCCAGCTGTTTTGTTTTCACATGAGTATATGTCCTTGTCACTTTCCCATGTGTTTGTGTTATGTTGTGAGTTGTTTGTCACCTTTTGGACACCTTTCAGGGTGTTTTCTAGGTGTTTTACTGTGTTTGTGATTGCCTGCCATTGTTTCCTATGGGCTCGAGTTCGGTTCGTCGAACGTTCGACGAGCCGAACTCGAGCCAGACCCCCCGTTCGGCGAACCGCCTCGAGCCGAACCGGGACCGGTTCGCTCATCTCTATTCATGAGTGCAAAAAAGTGGAACATTCTGCAATGGCCAAGTCAATCACCAGATCTTAACCCAATTGAGCATGCATTTCACTTGCTCAAATCCAGACTTAGGACAGAAAGACGCACAAACAAGCAAGACCTGAAGGCTGCGGCTGTAAAGGCCTGGCAAAGCATTAAGAAGGAGGAAACCCAGCGTTTGGTGATGTCCATGGGTTCCAGACTTAAAGCAGTGATTGCCTCCAAAGGATTCGCAATAAAATATTGAAAATAAAAATATTTTGTTTGGGTTTGGGTTATTTGTCCAATTACTTTTGACCTCCTAAAATGTGGAGTGTTTGTAAAGAAATGTGTACAATTCCTACAATTTCTATCAGATATTTTTGTTCAAACCTTCAAATTAAACGTTACAATCTGCACTTGAATTCTGTTGTAGAGGTTTCATTTCAAATCCAATGTGGTGGCATGCAGAGCCCAACTCGCGAAAATTGTGTCACTGTCCAAATATTTCTGGACCTAACTGTATACTGTGTGTGTGGTGTTCATACCCATGAACTTTTCCGCATTTTGATCATATTACACCCACAAACTTAAATGTATTTTATTGGTGTTTTTTTTATATATAAACACAACGTAGCAAGTATTTATGAAGTGTAAAGGAAATGACACATGGTTTTCTAAATATTTTGAAAATATAAATCTGAAAATTGTGACGTGCATTAGTCTTGCAACAGATTCTCAATGGGATTTAGCTCTGGACAGTGACTACTGGGCCATTCACATACATAATATGCTTTGATCTTAACCATTCTATTGCAGCTCTGGCGGTTTAGGGTTGTTGTCCTACTGGGAGGGGAACCTATACCCAGTCTCAAGACTTTTGCAGCCTCTTGAAAGGTTTTCCTCCAGGATTGCCCTGTATTTAGCTCTATCCATCGTCACATCCACTCTGCCTGGCTTCCCTTCCCCTGCTGAAGAAAGGCATCCCCACAACATGATGATGCCACCACCATGTTTGACTATGGGGATGGTGTTATCAGGACGATGAGCAGTGATAGTTTTCCGCCACACCTAGATAGCTTTTTACATTTAAACCAACATGTTCTACTTTGCTCATTTGACCACAGCACCTTCTTCTGCATTCTAGCTGTGTCCCCTACATGGCTTTTTGAAAACTGCAATCGTGACTTATGGCCTGCTTTCAAAAATGCTTTTTTTGTGCAGTATACGACTAATTGTGCTGAGTTCTCCCACCTGAGCTGTGGATCTCTGAAACTCAATGTGCCTCTTGGTATGAGTGACCATGGGCCTCTCGACTGTTTCTCTAATTAGTTTTCTGAGACCAACACTGATCCTTAGCATTAAATAACTGTTGTAGCCCTGCACTGTACACCCCAATTTATGAATAAGACTAAGAGGAATACTTCATGCAGCATGTACAGCGCACATTATGAGAATACATCTCAAAGACGAGCCATACATAATGACACCTGGTTAGCCAGAGTAAGGCTCAACCAGTGTCTACACTACTCAATTACACTGTGTGCAGAATTATTAGGCAAATGAGTATTTTGATCACATGATAGTAAATCAGGTGTTGTGCATCTCTGTAATGAGGAGGGGTGTGATGTAATGACATCAACACATATAAGGTGTGCTTAATTATTAGGCAACTTCTTTTCCTTTGGCAAAATGGGTCCGAGAGATTTGACGAGCTCTGTAAAGTCCAAAATTGTGAGATGTCTTGCAGAGGGATGCAGCAGTCTTGAAATTGCCAAACTTTTGAAGCGTGATCACCGAACAATCAAGCGTTTCATGGCAAATAGCCAACATTGTCACAAGACGCGTGTTGGGCAAAAAAAACGCAAAATAACTGCCTATGAATTGAGGAAAATCAAGCGTGGAGCTGCCAAAATGACATTTGTCACCAGTTTGGCCATATTTCAGAGCTGCAACGTTACTGGAGTATCAAAAAGCACAAGATGTGCCATACTCAGGGACATGGCCAAGGTAAGAAAGGCTGAAAAGCGACCACCTTTGAACAAGAAACATTAGATAAAACGTCAAGACTGAGCCAAGAAATATCTGATGACTGATTTTTCAAAGGTTTTATGGACTGATGAAATGAGTGACTCTTGATGGGCCAGATGGATGGGCCAGAGGCTGGATCAGTAAAGGGCAGAGAGCTCCACTCCGACTCAGACGCCAGCAAGTTGGAGGTGGGGTACTGATATGGGCTGTTCTCATCAAAGATGAACTTGTGGGACCTTTTCGGGGTGAGGATGGAGTGAAGCTCAACTCCCAGACCTACTGTCAGTTTCTGTAAGACAACTTCTTCAAGCAGTGGTACAGGAAGAAGTCGGTATCGTTCAAGAAAAACATGATTTTCATGCAGGACAATGCTCCATCTCATGCATCCAACTACTCCACAGCGTGGCTGGCCAGTAAAGGTCTAAAAGATGAAAAAATAATGACATGGCCCCCTTGTTCACCTGATCTGAACCCCATAGAGAACCTGTGGTCCCTCATAAAATGTGACATCTACAGGGAGGGAAAACAGTACACCTCTCGGAACAGTGTCTGGGAGGCTGTGGTGGCTGCTGCACACAATGTTGATCGCAAACAGATCAAGCAACTGACAGAATCTATGGATGGTCGGCTGTTGAGTGTCATCATAAAGAAAGGTGGCTATGTTGGTCACTAATTTTTTGGGGTTTTGTTTTTGCATGTCAGAAATGTTTATTTCTAAATTTTGTGCAGTTATATTGGTTTACCTTGTGAAAATAAACAAGTGAGATGGGAAAGATATTTGGTTTTTATTAAGTTGCCTAATAATTCTGCACAGTAATAGTTACCTGCACAAACAGATATCCTCCTAAGATAGCCAAATCTAAAAAAAAAAAAAAAAAAAACACTCCAACTTCAAAAAATATTAAGCTTTGATATTTGAGTCTTTTGGGTTGATTGAGAACATAGTTGTTGATCAATAATAAAAAAAATCCTCAAAAATACAACTTGCCTAATAATTCTGCACACAGTGTATACATGAAAAATCGGAGAACAAGAGTATAATGTGCACAAGTAACTAGATTTATTTATTAAATACGATCACATACAGACTACATTTAAAATTACGGTGTCTTAAAAACAAGCATGAGGAAGGGATGGTGTACATGTAATGGGATAGCATCCCCTGAATGAATAAATAATTGGCACAAGGATTCCTAATGCTCCTTAAGCAGAGGAGAAAGTGTGAAGTATATTAAGGAGAGATGACCGTAAGCCGTGTACTGTAACATCTATAGAAAACACAGCGCATCCAAGTGCCAAGAAAATACACAGATAAACAAGGGATAAACTTTACCTAAAGTGCTAAGTACAAACGTCGTATCCAGGACTAGTCCTGCACCATCACATACCCCCGGAAAAGGACCTAAGGACCCTAGGTTTATCTGTGTATTTTATCTGCCCCAACAGTGCTCACTGGAACTTTCAGTAGTTTGCAAATTATTCTGTAACCAATGCAAGTAGTAAGTTTTGCAACAATAAAGTTGTGAAAGTTATATGACCGTTTATTGGTTAAACATCTTGAAATGTTTCTTGTGTAGCACCTTGGTTATGAAACGCCTTTTTTATAGGCCTTCAGTTGAACTAGATGATATTTTTTACTTGGTGGCTTTCTAATTACTAATAGATTTCAGCTTGTGTCATGACTTTCCATGTCTTTTTGCACCTCTTTTTTTCCTGTGTTCAATACTTTTTCCCTATTTCCTAAGTAACTTCTCATTATTACACACCTTAATTTATGGACATCTATGGTTTAATTTCTTTACCTGTGTCGATTGGATTGGCTGTTACCAACATCTGGTGAGAAATTCATGTCCGTAGTAGAGATGAGCGAACCTCAGGTTTGAGGCTCAGTGTTCAGGCTCGGAAAATGATGTGAAAAATCACCCTGGTGAGTATCGCGCTGTACTCATGTGTGAGTGATGACCTGCATTGTGTGTGCTGCGGGATATGTGTGATCTGCTCAAATTTGACTTACATTCTGCGTTCTTAGATGTTTTGTTCACAGGGAATAAAAAAAAAAAAAAAGAGCCGCCCACTCACCTCTGGAAGTGGTTTTGCTACTGGCCAAAAGCAAAACACTTCCGGAGGTGGGTAGGCGGTGCTTCTTTTTTTTTTTTTCTTCAAATTCTCTGTGAACAAAACATCTAAAATTGCAGAATGTAAGTCAAATTTGAGCAGATCACATACATTCTATCCTGCAGCATGCACAATGCAGGGCATCACTTACACCCGAGCACAGCGTGATACTCACCAGGGTGATTTTTCACTGCATATTCCAAGCCTGAGCCTTGAGCCAGAGGTTCGTTCAGCTCTGGTCAATAACACCTTTAGAATTGTATTTACTTAAAAAATTGGTGACGTGTTCAATACTTAATTCACAGTTGACTAGTACCATTGGGACAACAGCTTTTATTCTTGTATTTTACTTATGTCATTAACCCAGGAGATAGACTACATATCAATTGTCGCTGAGCTGACATCAGTGATAATTGTATCCATGTCCTCATAAGGTAGCAACTCGGTATTTGAAGTTATCAATAGTCTATAAATAGATAGAATCACAAGTTCTCCCTTTGCTATTATAGACTTCACATTTTTAAACTGTTATTTTACCCATAGGGCTTAGTATCTTTTTAGATAATTCTTAGTCTTTAGTTAACCAAGCAGAGGACCTCCAAAGCTGAATTCCACCCATCTACGCTCAGGGTCTTTATTTCCATAAACAAAATTAGGCCATCTGAGATTTGGAATATTGGTTATGTTGTAGTACAGTCCCAAAACATAAAGGCTATTGATGAGCAAATCCCATCTGTAAAGATCAGGATTCGTACCAAACACTGGGTATCCGGGTCTCAGACTGCAACATAGACTTTTTGGGTGTCCGGGTCTCAGACTAGAACATGGACTTAAAAAAAAAAAAAAAAAAAAAAGGTCAGCGTTCAGGTGCTGTTCGTATGGAATCCACTAGATCAAGCATCGGGGTGCTTGGGTACACACAGCCTAGTGAGAGCTGCTTGAAGTCACAGAATGGCTCTCACTGGGGGTAAAAACAATGTTTTTGGATGCTTTATGGGAAAAAAAACTGCCCTCCCCAGAAATACTCCGTTTATGGGTGGCTGCATGTGTGTGAAGAACCGACCTTCCCAATCATTGACTTCCATTATACTCATTACTCAATTCAAGCCTGTTAGTTCTTGACTTATATGGCGTTTTGGTTCCGAGATCACGTTCAGGTCAAGTCTGGCTGAACCTGACAAACTTAGACTGCTTATGTCTAGTAAAAGCACATCCAATACATTGCCCCCAATTTACGGTATGTACATGTCTCTTTAACCTGTGGAAAACATTACAAAATTAGCTCTGAGAATGTCTTTACCCTTAATATTCTTCTATATAGTGCTGCTTGACTGCAGTTTGCCACCCTAACAAGATATATTGGTTGATAGTAAGTTAAAAAAAATCTAAAGTTTTATGCCTTCAGGTTTTTTAGGAAGTCTTAATATTGGCTTGTGAGCCATGCAAACCTAGTGGGAAAAATAAGTATTTGATACATTACCAAATTTCAAAGTTTTCCCACCTACAAAGAATGGAGAGATCTGTAATTTTTTTCGTAGGTATACTTCATCTGTGACAGCATAAAAAAAAAAATCACATTGTATAATTTTTAAATTAATTTGCGTTTTATAGCATGAAATAAGTATTTGATCACCTACCAACCAGCAAGAATTCTGTCTTTCACAGGCCTGTTATTTTATTCTTTAAACCCCTTAACGACCCATGACGTACTGGGTACGTCATGGATTGTGTGCCGGTAAGCCCCGCCCCCTGCCGCCGGCAGGCAGCGGCGATCCGCGCACATATCAGCTGTTATCAACAGCTGACATGTGTGCCTGCTAGCCGCGGGTGGAATCGCTTCCACCCGCGACCATTAACCCCTTACATTTCGCTACCAAAATCTGGCAGCGATATGTATATGGGCGCCGCCATGACAGTCACTTTCCCCGCCCCCACCGGAAGTCACGTGACATGATCACGTGACTTTCGGAGGTTGCTATGGTAGCACAGGGTCATGTGATGACGCCTGTAGCTAACATGACTCACTTCCTCTCAATGCCGGAATACAGCCGGCATTGAAAGTAAAGCAGCAAATCTGCAGTTCTCAGCTCTGTAACTGAGATCTGCAGATAGTGCAGAGCGATCGGATTGCTGATCGCTATAGCCTCCTAGGGGGACTAGTAAAATAAAAAAAAAAGTAAACATTTTTTTTTAAAATTAAAAAAAAA
This sequence comes from Anomaloglossus baeobatrachus, assembly GCF_048569485.1. Lineage (NCBI taxonomy): Eukaryota > Metazoa > Chordata > Amphibia > Anura > Aromobatidae > Anomaloglossus > Anomaloglossus baeobatrachus. The sequence goes on from NC_134353.1 coordinate 365,245,564, forward strand.
TAAAAAACTTAAGTTCAAATCACCGCCCCCTTTCAACCCATTGAAAATTAAAGGGTTAAAAAAAATACACACATATTTGGTATCGCCGCGTTCAGAAATGCCCGATCTATCAAAATATAAAATCAATGAATCTGATCAGTAAACGGCGTAGCGGCAAAAAAATTCCAAACGCCAAAATTACTTTTTTTGGTTGCCGCAAATTTTGCGCAAAATGCATCTGCGCAAAAATGGTACCGTTAAAACCGTCAGGTCGAGACGCAAAAAATAAGCCATCACTGAGCCTCAGATCCCGAAAAATGAGAATGCTACGGGTTTTGGAAAATGGCGCAAAACGTGCGCCACTTTTTTTGGACAACTTTGTGAATTTTTTTTAACCCCTTAGATACAAGTAAACCTATACATGTTTGGTGTCTACAAACTTGCACTGACCACATAGATACCTCAGTTTTACCATATAGTGAACACAGTGAATAAAATATCCCAAAAACTATTGTACGATCACACTTTTTTTGCAATTTTTCCGCACTTGGAATTTTTTTGCCGTTTTCCAGTACACTATATGGTAAAACTTATGGTTTCATTTAAAAGTACAACTCGTCCCGCAAAAAACAAGCCCTCAAATGGCAAGATTGATGGAAAAATAAAAAAGTTACGCCTCTCGGAAGAAGGGGAGCAAAAAAACAAAAACGCAAAAACGGAAAGTGCCCGGGGGCTGAAGGGGTTAAGAAGCCTTCCTACTCTGCACTCATTACCTGTATTAGCTGCGTCTGTTTGAACTCGTTACCCGTATAAAAGACACCTGTCCATACACTCCATCAATCACAATTCAACCTCTCCACCATGGTCAAGACCAAAGAGCTGTCTAATGACACCAAGCAAATAATTGTAGACCTACAAATGGCTGGGATGGGCTACAGAACAATTGCCTAGCAGCTTGGTGAGAAGGCAACAATTGTTTGCGCAATTATTAGAAACTGGAAGAAACACCAGATGAGTATCAATGTTACTTGCTGTGGGGCTCCATGCAAAATCTCGCCTCATGGGGATAGGATGTTTCTAAGAAAGGTCAGGAATCCGCCTAGAACTACATGGGAGGAGGTGGTCAATGACCTGAAGAGAGTTGGGACCACAGTCTCAAAGATTACCGTTAGTAGCACACGACGCCGTGATGGATTAAAATCCTGCAGGGCATGAAAGATCCTCCTGCACAGTGTAGCAGATGTCCATTCTCGTTTGAAGTTTGCCAAGACCACCTGGATGATCCAGAGGAGACATGGGAGAAGGTTATGGGGTCAGATGAGACCAAAATAGAAGTTTTTGCTATCAACTCCAGTCTCTGTGTTTGGAGTAAGGAGGAGGATGAGTACAACCCCAAGAACACCATCCCAAACGTGAAGCATGGGGGTAGAAACATCATACTTTGGGGGTGCTTTTCTGTAAAGGGGACAGGATTAGAGCTGATTGAACGGCCAAAAACCCGATACTGGCGTATCACTGCCAGATTTTAAAAAGAGTCCGTTCCGCTTCGGAATCCGGTGCCCATATAAGTCAATGGGGACCGGAATCCGGAGGTTAAAAACGTTTGTGGAGGGGATAGGGGAGTAGGAGCTAGCGTGGCATACTCACTGAGGCGCTGTCATGGCGGCACACCCCTTCCGGGTCACGCGATTCCCTTCCGGAGTCGACAATTCAATATTAATTGTTTTCCCTGCCCACCGGCGCGTGTAATTGGTTGCAGCTAGACGCGCCCCGACCCTGAGTGGCAGCTGACTGCAACCAATCACAGGCGCCAGGGTGGGCGGGGAAAACAGTGCAAGTGTCTGCCGGTCAGCATGGTGGTAAAAAATAAGTGATCTCCAGCACAGATATAGCTCGCTCTGCAGCCCCAGCTATCGGGCTGTATCTGTGCTGTGTATCCAGTCACACGTGCGAGGCTTTGCCGGGTGATGCTATGGCAGACACGCGCGAGTCCCTCGCATGTGTGACTCCGGTGAAACCGCATTCGGCTTTTTTTTTTAATTTATTTAAATGAATAATTAAAAAAAAAAAGACGTGTGGTTCCCCCTAATTTTCATCCCCAGCCAAGATAATGCCGGCTGGGGGCTGTTATTCCAGCCTGCAGCCGCCTGGTATTGTCGCATCTATAAGATGTGACAATCCCGGAGCGATACCAGCTCTTCCCAGTGGCGCGATGCGGTGCCAATCGGGGTAATAGCAGGGGTTAATAACAGCGCACAGCTGCTACTAAACCCTAGGTTGTTATGGCACTGACGTCTATCAGATACCTGCATCACAAACCTGTAAATGAATGTAAATAAACACACACAGAGAAAAATCCTTCATTTGAAATAAAATACAAACACCCCCTCCTTCACCACTTTATTAATCCCCAACACCCTGTAGCTCCGACGTAATCCACAAGAGGTCCCACGCCACTTCAGCTCTGCTACATCTGAATATCACAGAGAGGCACGACCGACCGCTCTCTGTGATCTCCACAGACCTGCATCTCCTAGCAGAAAAATTGCAGTTTTTTTGGCCAAGAGATGCAAATTTGGTGCTGAAATTTTTACACCATATTCCTGCATCTAATCTACACCTCCTGGCAAAAAAACTTTTTTTTTGCCGCGGTTATTTTTCTGCGATTTTTGCCGCTGTTTTTTGCTTGGAATTGCACATTTGGTGCTGGAGTCATCTGCACCAGCTTTCAGCACCAAATTTCCACTTGCTGGCAGGAATTTTTTTTTTCTTTTTACAGCCTGCCGTTCTCTAAACATGAGCGTGCATGTACCTAGAAACACATGCACGCTCCTGTCAGAAGAGTGCTGCTTTGCTAGTGAAGTCAGACTCTTACGGGTCTGCCAAGCATGACCTCACCCGGCACAGCCTGCCGTTCTCTGTGCATGAGCGTACATGTACCTAGAAACACATGCACGCTCCTGTCAGAAGTGTGAGGCTGTGCTGCGATGTAAGACTTGCGGGAGTCCCTCGCATGCGTCTTTTTTTTTTTTTTTTTTAATTAAATAAATAATTTTAAAAAAAAAATCCGACGTGCGATTTCCCCCCCAGTTTTAATCCCCATCCATGATAATGCCGGCTGGGGGCTGGTATATTCTCAGCCCGCAGCCGCCCGGTATTGCCGCATCTATTAGATATGACAATCCCGATGCATTACCAGCTCTTCCCGGTGGCGTGATGCGGTGCCAATCAGGGTAATAGCAGGGGTTAATAGCGGCGCACAGCTGCTACTAAACCCTAGGTTTGTGATGGCACAAGCGTCTATCAGATACCTGCATCACACAAACCTGTAAATGAATGTAAATACACAAGACACAGAGAAAAATCCTTTATTTAAAATAAAATACAAACACCCCCTCCTTCACCACTTTATTAACCCCCAAAAACAGCCCTCCAGGTCCGGCGTAATCCACACGACACATCCAGCTCTGCTACATCTCAGAGCGAGCAGCCATAGAGAAGACTGCCAACTCTGAGTGTAGCCATTTACTTTGCCGCGATAAGCGATGACCGCAGCAGAGACTGTCACAGGCTGGGGGGCGCGTCAGCCTGCAACCAATCACAGATGAGGGGACGGCCGGTGGGCGGGGAAAACACGTAAAGCTGTGTGATTGCCTGCACAGTACAGGAAGTGAAAGCTCGAGCCGGAAGCAGTGTGCCGCCATGACACAGAGTCTCGGTAAGTATGAAACTGACGCTTATTTGTTGTTTTATTTATTTTTACTTCATTTGCCGAATCCGGATGGTGCACCCGGAATCCCACGCCCGGGTCCGGCACAGAGATATCATTGAAACCGCGCGGATCCGCACTTTTACAGTCCAGATCCGCCCAGCCCTAGACAGGACGTATTGAAGGGAGAATGGATGGGGTCATGTATTGCCAACAAACTCCTTCCCTCAGTAAGAGCATTGAAGATGGGTCATGGCTGGGTCTTCCAGTTTAACAATCCAAAACACACAGTCAGGGCAACTATGAAGTGGCTCCGTAAGAAGCATTTCAAGTGGCTTAGCCTGTCTCCAGACCTGAATCCAATAGATTCAGGTCTTGGGGAGAGCTGAAACTCAATGTTGCTCAGCAACCGTTCCAAAACCTAGAAGATTTGTATGGAGGAGTGGGCTAAAATCACTGCTGCAGTGTGTGCACACTTGCTCAAGAAGTACAGGAAACATTTGAGCTCTGTAATTTCAAACAAGGTTTCTGTACCAAATATTAAGGTCTGTTTTTGTATTGTATCAAATACTTATTTCATACAGTAAAATGCAAATTAATTATTTAAAAATCTGATTTTCTGTTTTTTTTTTTTGTTTTTTTCTTTAAAATGTCTGTCACAGTTGATGGGTACCTAAGATAAAATTACAGACCTCTCAATTCTTTGTATGTGGGAAATCTTACAAAATCGGTAGTATATCAAATACTTATTTTCCACAATGTATGTTGTAAGGCAGCAAGAGATTATTGAAAAATAACTGGAGCTCAGACTGAGCCTTTTTTACTTTTGCATATTGCACGAAGTACAAGTTGGTTTAACTCCTTCACGCTTTTAAAACTCTTTTTAACAAGATTGACAAATATTTTTTTTACATTAAGATGCTTCAAGGATTCAGACACAAAATGATGAGTTTAACTGGGTCTTCACACTAGAAAGCAAAGATACATTTAATTCTTCTAATTTTGTCAAATTTAGGGCAACTAGCCATGTGAAAAAACACTATTAACCTTCAGATATGGGGTTAATAGCGTTTGGACAACAGCTCAGCGGAAGACTCAGCTGTTAGTCAGTGCAGGAGGCACAGTTAGATGCTGTTCTTAATTCAGAGTTGTTGTCTGAACCCACTCCAGCACTATCCTAATAACTTAAACCCGAACGCTGCAGTTAGGAATAGAGTTAATTTCCTCCCAGCAACAGGCACTGGACAGGTTCTAAATGCTATTAATCTGCAGATTAATAGCATTTTTTTCACGTGACAGGTTCCCTTTAACCTTTAGTGGATCTTCTACTAGTTTGAGCATATGACTGAAGATTAGTGGCTGCCGAGCAGAGTAAACTGTAGTTTTTTATTTAATTGATTTCTCTTTTCCGTTGCTGAGAATTTGCTTGCAAAGGTTAGGTTATAATTTATGATAAGCCCAAAGGAGTGTTACCACACATTCTGCTGAGGACATATACTTTGTCCTCTGCGTGACATTGACCAGTCATAACTCGGAGGTGTCATGCAAAGGAAAAGGAACATGCCTGATCTCTGCAGCTACTGTATAGTGTAGAGATGAGCTGAGGATGATTACAAACACGTCAAGATCACCTCTTACGGCAGTCAGTGTGGGGGTACAGCAGAGCTGGATGTGATTCCAAGGACATCTGGATCTCCTTTCACTGCAGTATGAGTATGAGGGGACATAGAATATAGCAGAGCTGAGTGTGATTACAAACATTTTTTTTGCAACTGCAGCTCTCCTCTCACAGCTCTATTAGCTCTTCCAACCCCCTACATTTCCCAAACTAATATTTCCGTTAGAGGAGATCTGGAAGTGGTTTTTAATGCCACTCAATTCTGAAGTGCTATCCCACGTTTCACAATTATTTTGCATCAGAGCAAATCTGTAAGTGTTTGCAGTAATATTCAGCTCTGAGCTATACTACTGTAGCTGCAGAGATCAGGGCTGAGAATAGGGTGTAACGTTGCGCCCTGCAACGTGGGGGTTTCACTCGCTTGCAACGGTGTGAGGTAGCTTCAGCAACACACGTACACAGTCTCTTCATAGATATTCTGGCAGTTTATTTAAAAACACTCAGCATAAACTGCCCTTAAACATAAACGATCCACGTACCGTGGGCATCCAGTCCATTACAAGTCCATAGTGGAAGTTTAGCAACTTCCCCACTCTCTGGCACCTGCCAGCGTACAGCTCTAGCCGAGGTTCCTTCCAGCACCCAGGGCCCTCTGCAGACCCCTGTCTGTCTCTTCTCCTGGAGAGATTCGGCCCTACAGCCCTGGCCTGGCTTGGCCGCACTCACCTCAGACTCTATATCAGAGCCTTGTGATCAGCCTCCATGCAGGCTGAAACACCCAGAGCTCCCGACTCTGCTCTCGCTTGTTTCCAGCACACACACTGGAAATCTAGAGCCAGTCTCTCTCTAGACTGCCCTAGACACATTCCACCCAGGTTCAGAGACAGGATTGCTTTAACCCCTGGAGCCACACCCACAGGTGGTAAAGAGTGTGTAATCAGCATCACACACCCTTCCATGGCTCTGCATGTAATGCAATCCTGTGGAACCACAGGTCCCAGCCAGCTTCACATTGCAGAGCACCCACGCTTCTGCAAAACATACCGGCCCTTTGTAATACAGCCGGTTGATACCTCACAAGGGCTATCTAACAGTACATGTCTCGTAGGAGAAAGCATCTTCCCCTGGCCTTCTGGAGTTGTCATTTTACCTGCATGACACCTTTTGCTTATGATTGGTGAATATTATTTACGAGACAGAGTACATGCCCCTAGAAAAAAATATCTGATAATGCCCTCTTGGGATTAAATTAAATTATAACCTAAACTTTACAACCTAATAACGCCGTAAAAGAGATGAGAAATGAAAAAAAACTACATTTTATTCACCTCTGTCGTCACTATTCTATAATGTGTGGAATTAAACATGCTCAGTCTGTTGAAAAACCTCTTTAATTACTGAAAAGCAAGGCAAATTTTGAAAGCAGATTTTTATGGACATTTGAGACAGTGGAGGCTACACAAGGGGGATGTTGCTGTGGAGTATTTTGTGACCTCTTTGAGTAATCGCTGCCCTCTTGTGGTAATTTTGATCGGATGGCCACAGTTCATGTTTTTTTGCCATTCATGGATAATGGCTCTCAGTATGGTTTGCTGGAATCCCAAAGCTTTAGAAATGTAGCTTTTTAACCTTTTCCAGATTGATAGATGTCAATTACTGTGTTTCTCATTTGTTCCTGAATTTCTTTGGATTGCAGCATGATGTCTAGCTTTTGAGGATCTTTTTGTCTACTTCACTTTGTCAGGCAGGTCCTATTTAAGTGATTTATTGATTGAGAACAGGTGTGGCAGTAATCAGGCCTGGGTGTGGCTAGGGAAATTGAAATCCGCTTGCCAAAGATGTGATAAGCCACAGTTAAATTATCTTTTAAGAAGGGGGGGAGCAATCACTTTTTCATACAGAGTCTGTAGGTTTGGATTTCTTTTTCCCTTAATAATAAAGAACTTCATTTAGAAACTGCATTTTGTGTTTACTTGTATTATATTTGTCTAATATTGAAATTTGTTTGGGGATCTGAAACATTTAAGTGTGACAAACATGTAAAAGAATAAGAAATCTGGAAGGGGCAAACACTTTTTTACACCAGTGTACTTATACACATATACACGTATAAAAAACAAAAAGCCAGCACTAAATGTGCACTTCAGCACTAAAAATTCCAAACTGTACTTATTATAAAAATGTTGAGATTTTTGGCAAAAAATTGCAATTTCTTGAGCTTACCCCTCCACGTCACGGCAAATCTTATTTGGGGCAGTCCTACACTAAAATATTTTTATAAAATGTGCCATACGGCCTCACATATGAATAGTAGAACTGCTCTTAGCAGCACTCACCTGGTCTATTTCAATCCCGTACCCATGACTGAGTCATGGCTGTGGGCGGGACAGGTCCAAGCAAATGCTGCATGAAGTAAATAGCCTGTGGACAAGGCCTGATGACTGAATGTGAACAGTCACCAACCGCCAAAATCTAGACAGGTGGAATACATCCCAAATTAGGGTGCATAGCAAGGTGGGGGTCAGCCACCGATCCATTCAATGAAGAAAAAAAAAAAAAAGCCAGCACTAAATGTGCACTTCAGCACTAAAAATTTCAAACTGTACTTATTATAAGAATTTTGAGATTTTTGGCAAAAAATAATAAAAATTTTTTTTTTTTTTTTTTTTATAATAAGTACAGTTTGGAATTTTTAGTGCTGAAGTGCACATTTAGTGCTGGCTTTTTGTTTTTTCTACATATTCACGTATATAGAAAGTGGACTTTTATACAGTGGTAACTTATGCATAGTTGTATAAAACGTTCAGCTTGGAAATGCTGTGTAGTCTATGTTCAGTATATTATAGAGCAGGAGAAGCTGAGCAGAATAATATAAAGGGTTGTGGGAGAAGATTCAATATAACTTGTATTTTATCCGTTGACGTCCTGACTCATACTGGATTTCTTAGGGAAAGGGGCAGTTCTTTCAGAGATTGACAGCTATCTTTGTATACAAGGAAGGTTATTGATCATTAATTAGGACCACCCTATTGACTGAAAATCCCTGGATAAGCAGGGAAGTAAATGAATAAAGTACAAGTTTTACTGAATCTTTTCTTTGTATAGTTGATAAAATTATACTTGTTTTCCTGTCCCTGTTTGTTTTGTCCCTTGGATAACTAGGTGCAGATGGGCTTTCACGTATTCCTGAAACAGACCACAGGAGGGGATCAGGTTTCGTCTTATTATATGAAAACTAGTCAGTCTGCTGTAGGAAAAGTTCTCCTGGGAACTTTCGAATTAGGAAGTTGCATTTGATGAAATTTTATACCACCTCTGTTACCATGAAAGATTAACAACTCTCCAGAAAGGAAACCTCAAATGTAAAAAAAATAAAGTAAAAACAACAAAGAAATGAGAGGTTTGCCCACATTTAATGAGATGTTACAGAATTGAGTCAGTATTAGGACTGTCAACAATCATTCACGAGGCTCATAATGTTACGTTTTCAGTTTCACTTAATTATTACTCAATGTTTCTTTTAATAAACTAAAATAATGCTCAGCTTATGTCAATTGCATGCTTGCTGTGGCGGTGGGTAACACTAATAGTTAATTATTTCTAGGCTGCTCCTGCACTTGTCATTGTTTCAGCCCAGCACGTTAGCAGTAAATAAGTATGCTATTGTCAGAAACAAACTGTAATATTTGGGAAGCTTTGACAACCCCAGTGTCTGGGTCACGCCTCTTACAAGCATGTTGAACAAAACTAGGGCAGCCTGTATTCTCTGAATGTTCCATGCCATTATTAAGGCAACTATGGAGGGTAGTTTATATCACTGAAAACACGCTTCACTGATTTGCAAGAGCTGCTTTAAATAGTTTTTACAAATGCGTATTGTTTCCTTATCCACCTACACAGAATGCTTTTTTTGAAAATAATTCATACCAATGAGCAAAATGTGTTTCCGAAGAATGAAGCTCATTATACATTTCCTTGTATACAATGTAGCTAATGGGGTTCTCTGAGAATTTGATAAAAATGGCTGACGTCATATTTTTCAAGCAGTAACCTTTTGTGAGCAAATGTCAGTTGAGTTTGAGACCTGAAGAAACTGCTCGAGACATGTCTCCATTGGTAATACTGAGTATCATGAAAAAGTACAAGTGATCAGCTCTGCTCCAAGACAGACTGAGCATAAGAAGTAGAGAAAAAAATACTCTCCATTGGTCAATTGAGCAGAATGGGCTTTTTTTTCCTCTTGCTTCAGTCCTACCCTGTGCTGCTTTGCGAAACCGTTTTGCTTAGTTATTCTGAGAGCTTTACAGCAGGGTACTTTGACTGAGGCGAACAAGCTTTGTTTTCTTAATAGATCAGTCCCGCTACCTACTTAATCAGCCAACATCCGTTATGCTTGCTCATGATGCTGCTGGTGTTTCTTCTGGCTGCAATCCATCCTGATAATGTTTAGGACATGTTGCAGCTTGAAATATGTGAGGACAGTCATTTTCATTCCAATCTTTAAGAAACCCTTTAATTTCTTGTAAGTTTCCTCTGCCAACTAGTAAAAATATGTTAATGGGTTGTCCATTATTGGACAACTTGTTATTAATTACCCCAGTGTTGGGGGTTGCGGAATAAATTAATAAAAGCTCTATATTTTTCTCCTGGATTAGTGCCATTCCTTCAGTCTCCGTGCAAAAACAGTGTCACGTGACCACAGCAGACGGTCATGTAAAAGACATGTTTGGGTGTACATGATGCCACTTTATCATTCCTGTGCTGTTGATGCTTACATGGGAATAGACTAAATAAAATTGTATCTCCCACTATGGGTAGGACTGGATCTTTTACAGATTTGCTTTGGGTCAAAATAGGAATGTGCCTATTCACTGAAAGCTGGAATCTTAACAGTAGGAACCCTTCTCATACTAATCTATGACATATCATTTATTTAGACTTCATGTCTATAGAAATCATAATATATAGTTTTCGTAGAAAAAATTTAAAATAAAAATTGAGGTTTTTTTGGTGATGTTTTGTTTCAATGAAAGGGAATATGTCAGCAGGTTTTTGCTATGTAATCTCAAGCCAGCATGTTTAAGGGTTAAAACATAGAATTCAGGGATGCCTGTTTTGTCAACGTCTTGTTTATTTAACCAGCAGGAATTCTTAATCCTGGGACTACAGTGACACACCGCACTCTGGCATGCTCCCTCCTCTGATTGACATCTCACTGTCAATGTATAATCTCTATAGAAATTATCCAGCAGGAATTATGGCCATTAGCATAAGTAAAGATATAGCATTTATTAGACCACGAAATGGTATTATTCCTCAGTTAGCAATTAAATGGGGAGGAAAGGAAGAACAGAAACCAAAACTAATTGAGTAAATAGAAAATGTTTATTTTATGGATTCAAAAAACTATTTTAAAAATCCAACATACAAGACAAAGACTCAGGGAAATATAAAAACCTGCACCAGGTAAACAAGAAACCAGAGTGTGAGCCCCCCCTCCAATCAGCGCGGCCACTGCTTAGACCACGAGCTATCAATAATCCAATGGAACCATCAAAATAGAATATAAGAAAAGGGCCAGTTAAATGGAAATGGTCAATTTTTCTCCTTCCATTTCTCATATGTTTATAGGAATGAAGGGCAAGTGCTACCAACCAGAAGGTCAGGGAATTAAGCTACATTAAGTGACCTGGTAAATGGGCTATATAGGTCAAATAAGATATGGTGATATAAATAACCAGATCTCTCACAGCGAGATTATTAAATTACCTGAAAGGTGGACTATACATATCAAACAGGAAGGTGAATGATACTAAATGAACCAAGCCTAGTGCAGCATGGAGCAAAAATGCAGTGAGCCATGCTTGGTAAAGATGGAAATATCAAGCACCGAGTAATTACCTAATGGTAGCGGCGGTCACACTGGCCCTGGAAAAAGCCACTGTAGCGTCACTTCCCCTGGAAAGTGTCATTGCCCCTGGAAAAAGCGCCTGTAGCAAAACAGCTGTAGGGGGTCCCCCCCCCTCCTGCCGCTATCATTAGGTAATTACTCGGTGCTTGATATTTCCATCTTTACCAAGCATGGCTCACTGCATTTTTGCTCCATGCTGCGCTAGGCTTGGTTCATTTAGTATCATTCACCTTCCTGTTTGATATGTATAGTCCACCTTTCAGGTTATTTGATAAATTTGATAATTCCGCTGTGAGAGATCTGGTTATTTATATCACCATATCTTGTTTGACCTAAATAGCCCATTTATCTGGATCCTGATCCATATAATGCCTATTTTTTTTTTATGTTCACACCCATGAGAAAAGAAAAAAAATAACATATTTTTGGTCTACATAAGATATGTCATGTCCAGTATCTATGCTTCTAGAAAATATTTGCTCTATTGGCTTAGGCTGCTTTCACACACTGCATTTTCCAGTGTACTTTTTATCTTATTTTATTTTGATTGAAAAGCTCCTGGCATATCCACTTATAGTACCCATCAATGGGCAAATCCAGAAATCAATAACAGAATATGTAAAGACCCTAAGGTTTGCCATGGTTTTGTAAGTCTTATAAAATTGTATATTCAAATACTTCTAAAATCAATGGCTGATTGATCTAATTGTTTAAGTATGTGTTAAAAAAATGACTTTTGTAAGAAAAAAAACAAAACAAAAAACTTGTCAAACACAGTCATCACTTTATTAAAAATCAAAGAGAAAAATTAAGTTTTACTTGTCACTTGTAATTATATTGTAGACGTCACAAAGATTGCCAGACAAATATCGGTGCCATCATCTATTTGGTATGGGAAGGGATAAATCCGAAGCTTTTTGGAAGGCTCTGGCAAAGCAGCTGCTCAATGAAGGATTCCTCCAAGAGTTATCAGGTCGAACCAAATTTGCAACTGCATGCGCCCTTACAGCTAAGGTAATGTGTGGTTATTGCTTTGTCTCTGCCTCCATGGTTAACTAGTTTTATCGCTTCTTTTGATTGTAATGTTTGCTCCTTATTAAAATCAGTATAAGGGCTAGGCCACACGGCATTAAAATCGGTGCGAGTGGAGTGCGATAAAAAACACATTCCACTCAGACCAATATTAGCCTATGTGCCAGTACCCATGAGTGATTATTTTCTCAGCCCTAATTGGACCGAGAAAACAATTGCAGCATGCTACCATTGTAATGCAATCCTTGTTTCTCTCGCACCCATTCAAGTCTATGGTGTGAGAGAAAAATCGCACTGCACTCGCGGTACACCGGCTCTGCACGCACGATCAGACCTCAGTCACAGGCACACTCGGCTCTGCTATACTGCCAGCGTTAGCCGAGTGTCATGCGAGGGGATCGCAGTAATCCCCGTGTGGCCCCAGCATTAGAAAAAGTGTATTAACAGTATTCCCATCCATTAGATTTCTCTAATACATGCAGAGGCATGAGGGGACTCACATCAAGTGGTCATACCATAAATATCTATAGTGAGAATACCCCTTAATGAACAATAAAATCCTCCTAAAAGAAAACCTAACATGTAAGCTTGTTTTAAGGTAATTATCTACATAGATGAAATAAACATAAAAATTGCTATACATTTATTGTGTGGGACGAGGGGGGTCTTGCTCAGCAGTGCTTTATAGCAGTATGCGATAACCCCTCCACATTTACCTCTGAAACACATACACTTGCAAAAACATCTTTGAGTACGCACCTCTCATTAAATTAAACCCTACACCCCCCGAGCCTGCTTTCAGCTTCCTAACCAGGCCAATTTTTTCACTTCTGACCCGTGTCATATTTATACGTTAATAAATCTGGAATGCATCAATTTATTCCAGTGATTCTGAGACTGTCTTTTCTTGACATGTTGAACTTCATGTTAGCGGTAAATTGTGGGCAATATGATTTTTGTTTATTTATCAAAGTATTGAAAATTTGACAAAATGTAAAAATAGCGCAAATTTCAAACTTTTAATTTTTATGTCCTTAAACATTATACTGTTGTTATACTACACAAAATTGTTAATAAATAATATTTATGATGTGTATTTTACATCAGCATGATTTTTTAAACATTTTTTTTGTTAGGAAGTTAGAAGGGTTAAAAAATTTCGCATTGTTCCAACAAAATTTACAGAACCTAATTTGTTTTAGGGACCCTTTAGGTGCTTCACAGGAGTTAAAGCAATGTGTACGGAAACAAATTTAGATTTTACCTTTTCCAACAAAAATGTAGCTTTATCCCCAATTTTTCATTTTGTCAAGGGTAATAATTTGTTGTATAATTTCTCCTGACTATACCGATACCCCATATGTGGTGTATAACTACTGTTTAGGAGCCCGGAAGTGAGCGAGCACCATTTGACCTTTGGAGCACAAAATTGGCTGGAATAGATAACGGTAGATTATGTCGTGTTTGCCAAGTCCCTGATGTGCCTAAACAGTGGAAACCCCCCCCACAAGTGATCCCATTTTGGAAACTACACCTCTCAAGAAATGTATTTAGATGTGTGGTAAGCACCTTACAGCAGTAGGTGTTTCACAGAATTATATAACATTGAGCTGTGAAAATGAAAAAAAATAAAATTTCCCCACAAACCTGTTCAATTTTTTAATTTTCATAAGGGTAACTGGAGAGAATGGATGTACAATTTTTTTGTGCAATTTCTCCTCAGTGCCCCAATAACCCATATGTGGTTGAAAACTACTTTGTGGGTGAACAGCAAGTCTCGGAGGGGAAGGCAATCCATTTGAATTTTATAGCGCCATTTTAGCTGGAATAGATTGCAGACGCCATGTCACATTTGTTTTAGTGCCAGATTTTTAATTTTTACACAAGGAAATGGGTGAACATGGCACTAAAATTTGTCATACAATTTTTGCTGAATGTAGCAATACCCCACATGTGGCTATTCAGATCTGCTTAGCCAGACTGCAAAACTCGAAAGGGAAGGAGCAATTTTTGACTCTAGGAGCACAGATTTTCCTAGAATAACTTGCGGACCATATACAAAGCCTTTAGAAGTTATCAACTATTTATACATTGATGACCTATTGATGGTCGTTGATGACCTATCCATATACAGCAGGTGGCTGGAAATGCTCAGCTCTGGAGCTGCTCAATCTTCTGATAGTGGGCGCGGCTGGTTACTGTACAAATGGCTGTTATTGATTTGAATAGGAGGTGGATGTGCAGTACCCGGCCATGGTCACTATCAGGAAATAGAGCAGCTGTGGAACTCTGCGTTTATGAACACCTGCTGGCAACATGGACCTCTGATTGGCAGGTGTACCGAGTGTCCGATTCCATTTGATCAGACATTGATGACCTAGCTTAGGGATAGGTCATCAATATTTAAGTAGTGGACAACCTTTTTTAAGTGCCAGATAGCAGAATCCCCCCCTCAAGTATCCCCATTTTGGGAATTACTCGTAACAGGCTCCTAGAGGTAGGGCTCAAGTCATGTAAAGCTATAAAAAAGCCTTTCATCAATAAGAAGCAAAGGAGAGCCAGGCGGAAGTTTGCCAGAGACTATAAGGATTGGACCATAGAGGACTGGAGAAAGGTAATCTTCTCTGATGAGTCTAATTTTCAGCTTTGCCCAACACCTGGTCGTTTAATGGTTAGCCGGAGACCTGGAAAGGCCTACACGCACAGTGTTTTGCACCCACTGTAAAATTTGGTGGAGCATCGGTGATGATCTGGGGATGCTTCAGCAAAGCTGGAATTGGGCAGATTAAACTTTGCAAAGAACATATGAATCAAGCCGCATACAAGGTTATCATGGAAAAACAGTTGCTTCCTTCTGCTCAGGCAATGCTCCCCAACTCTGAGAACTGTTTTTTCCAGCAGGACAATGCGCCATGCCACACAGCTAGGTTAAGCAATGTGTGGATGAAGGACCACCACATTAAAACCCTGTCATGGCCAGCCCAGTCTCCAGATCTGAACCCCATTGAAAACCTCTGGAATGTAATGAACAGGAAGATGGATTGTCACTATCCATCAAACAAAGAAGAACTGCTTACCTTTCTGCCCCACAAGTGGCATAAGGTCACCGAAATCATGGTGGAAAGCATGTCAAGGCGCATGAAAGCTGAGATTAAAAATCATGATTATTCCACAAAATATTGATTACTGAACTCTTCCTGAGTTAAAACATTAGTATTGTTGTTTCTAAATGATTATGAACTTATTTTCTTTGCATTATTTGAGGTCTGAAAGCAATGCATTTTTTTTTTTCGTTATTTTGACCATTTCTCATTTTTCGAAAATAAATACAAAATGTATTTCTTGGAAATTTGGAGACATGTCATCAGTAGTTTATAGAATAAAATAACAATTTACATTTTACTCAAAAATATACCTATAAAGAGAAAAATCCGAAAAATTGACAATTTTGCAGTGGTCTCCTAATTTTTGCCACAGCTGTATGCAAGATGTCTAATATTTTTATTTACTAATAAAATGTCTTATATTTTAATTTATTATTTTCAAGCAAAAAATACAATTTACTAAATTGACCTCATTCTATGAGTGCCTAAAAGTGTTAGCAACATTTGCTGGTGACTTTTTATGGATGATGAATTGTGTTGTTTTTCTAGGGCAGAAACTGGATGAGTAAAGCCAAGAATCAATCATGCCCAAGTCTTATGTTGACACCAAGTGAAGAGCTGTGTCCTCGTAAATTTGTGCCAAGGTAATTTTGGAACTCAACCCTGCACACACTTTGGATACTTACTGTGTGGTTATCCAACACTGCGGAGAAGATGGATGATAAAAGTTACATGATATTGAGGCTTTGTATCTCTAATGCTTTAATGCATCCATATCTCCAGTTTGCTTTGATACTGGTGTATTTTAATCAGCAGTTGTAAACCTAAACTCGGATTGGACCAAAACATGTGTAAATTATTTTATACCTTTTTGTCTATGTAGAAGTTATGATTCACTTCATTGAATTGTATTAAACATGCACAAATAGAAAAAGTAATCGAAAAAAAACCCAAAATATTTATTTTATTTATAGCTAGCCGCGTACCCAAAACTCAGAATTGTAGTAATCACCACAATTAGTATGACTTTTATATGCTTTGACCCTTAGGGTATGCTTTTTTTGCCACTTTTTTTTTTAATGCTTTTTTTTATCTCACCTTTCTAATGCAGATTTTTTTTCCCATTCATTACCAAAAACACTGCAAGAATTGACAAGCTGCAGATTTAAATCTGCACCAAGAAAATACTCAATGTGTGCACTACACTTCAGGATTCTCATTCACTTTCCTGGCAACAGGAAACTTTTCAGGTTTTATGACAAATATGCACTAAAAAACGCATCAAAAACGCAACATATTCACACAGCCTTATTCATTGATGGCTACACACCTTAAAGGATTTATCTAACCATAGTCTAGTCTAGGGGTGTCAAACACGCGGGCCACATGCAACCCCTGAGGCTGCTTCTTGTGGCCCGCAAGCCCGTGGCCTCCTTGATGATTGCGGCTGGTGCAGGGGTCGCCGCAGTCAGTGCTTTATTTCAGATGAATGATTTCTGAGAGCTACACAGAGACACTGTGCACAGCTAGTCCAATGGCAGCTGCCGGCCAATCAGAGGCCAGCAACTGACGTCATACACATCAGCAGCACCTGGAAACCATTCATCTGAAATAAAGCACTGACTGTAGCGGCCCTCTGCACCGGCCACGATCATCAAGGGGCCTTCGGGCCACAAGAAGCAGAAAATAGGACACTGAGGGAATGCAGGATAGGTGAGAAGAATGTTTTTGTTTTCTTTTGTGTGTATGGGAAGAATGTCACAAAAGGAAACAATTCTACAGGATAGGGCATTGCTACAGGAAGAGGACCAGGAAAGGAGACATTAGTACAAGAAGAGGACCAGCATGGGCTCATTACTAAAAGGGGATAACGATGTGCACATTACTACAGGATGGGTACAAGGATGGGCACAATACTACAGGATGAGGACCAGGATGGGTACATTACTACAGGATGGGCACATTACTACTGGATGGCTACAAGGATGGGCACATTACTACAAGATGGGGACCAAGATGGGTACTTTACTACAGGATGGGGACCAGGATGGACACATTACTACAGAATGGGGACAAGGATGGGCACATTACTACAGGATGGGGATCAGAATGGGTACATTACTACATGATGGGGATCAGGATGGGGCCATTTCTACAGGATGAGCACATTACTACAAGATGGGAACAGGATAGGGGACATTACTACAAGATGATTACCAGGATGGGAACATTACTACAGGATGAGGACAAGGATGGTGCACATTACTACAAGGAGACAAGAATGAACACGGTACTACAAGGTGACAAGGTTAGGCACATTACTACAGAATAGAGAACAGTATGGGGACAACGATGGACACATTACTACAGAATGAAGAACAGGATGGGGCCATTACTACAAGATGGGGACCAGGATGGGGGACAGGATAGAGGACACTACTACAAGATGAGTATGAGGATGGGAACATTACTACAAGATGTTGGCCAAAATTACCGCTGATGGTGCCAATTGTAAAATGATATAACTCACCAGAAGGGGATTATATATATATATATTATATATATATATATATATATATATATATATATATATATATATATATATATATATATATATATATACATACATACATATATACATATATATATATATATATATATATATATATATATATATTTATATAAATTCAAAATTAAGCATGATTTATATTTTTTTATCATAAGCAGAAAAATGCATGTTTGTTATAATAAACAAGTGAAAAAAGTTCAAAAGCAGTGATCCAAAGGTGTATAGAAAGAAATAGTTACCACTAAAAATGTTACTTTTTCCTGCAAAGAATGCAGCCACCCAAATTATTTTTTTTTTCTGTGGCCCATATGCCCAGCCCCGTTTTAAACCCCTGGTCTAGTCTATTTATAGATCAATGAGAACCTAGAAGTCAAATCACCCACCACTATTAAAGATCAACCTAAATATCACCATACTTTTTAGAGCCAGACATAGGGCAAAAGGAGGGACCGTAAAGGGAGAATAGCTGGAAACTAGATGAGATGTAATTGCATTCCTGCCTTCTGTTTTTCTCTATAGTTTGCAGCCACGTTCTCCAATGGTTAGGCAGCTGCTGCCAGATGCTGGATCAAAGAAACCTGAAGCTGCCATTCAGGTTAGTTTATTTTGTTTCATATTTTTTACATTAGTCTTGGTGACAGTATTTTCATCAGTTTATTTACATTTACAGAAAATCTCATTGAAAGATAAGTTTTCATATGAAGAACCTGGGAAGCTTTCAAAAGCCTCAGAACTCCCCTCAACAAGGTATTACTCAGAGAAATATTTACTTGGTTGGAGGTCAAATTTACATTACCTTTTAATATATTTTAAAGTTGGCTTTTTTATTTAAATATGATGTTGGCAAATTTAATTTTTATTTTCTGATTATACTTTTAAAAGGCTGCAGTGCCTGCTTTATTTAGTATAGGAGACTGTTCATCTGCTCACAGATTTCTAAGCCTCTCTGTAACCACTGCTAGAGGGATATAATCTGTCTATAACTTGATAAAGTAAAAACTGTTGGGTACAATTTAAAAAAAGATTGTACCTTGGTCCAGCGGCCACAACAATAGCCTTGTGAATTTCCTCCTACCTATCAGCATCCCCGGTACAACATTATTCTGCAAGGATGAAACCTAGCCTACTAATAAGAAGAGTCTCACGGAATGCTGGCAGGTTGGCGAAAGTTCGAGCAACCCAATGCTACAGCCCCGTAAACTACAGTCATAGCTATAGGAACAGGGTCCTTGGAATCTTTTTACTGAACTATATTGTTAGGCCATCAGTTGTCTCCTTCTACACTGCCATAGCTTTATCATGTACATTAGAAGTACTCAACACTATGTACACTTCTGTCTCTTTAAAGTAGGAAACCTTATGTTTGAAAATTGTGGCTTTTAATGGTAAATAACCTGTCTTCATTTTGTGTATTGATATATCTATTTCAGCGTTTTTAAACTCCTTTCACCGCGCAAAACAATCAAACCACCAGAACCAGCTGTGTCACCAAGAGAAATGGAGCTACAGGTGAGTTATCATATTCGTCACTAGCTGCTAACATTGTGTGGTGGACCTGCCCATGTACATTACACTTCTCGTCCCCTGTTTATGGTTTCGTCAATGCCATATTTCATTCCTCCCTCAATAGATTATCAAATGTCTTATTATTGGCAGTGTTTGCCGACAAAACATCTTTCAGTGTGTTTTTGCGTACTAGAAGCACTTGGTATTAAGATGGTTAATGCACATACCTCCTGTGCTTTGTCCTGGCTTGTAAACATTTGTCTCTCTGGCTCTGACTCCATGGTTGTTACCCAGGTATTTATCGCTCCCTACAGGTAATCAGAAGATACTAAATTGATAGTTTCATAATCATCAGATGATTTAGGCATTCGGTTAGGTGAGATCGGGGGGAAAACAGCACAACGCCTTGTAATGATCACTCATACTGAATCCACAGGATAATAGAGGACATATTTGCAGGAGCTCAGTTCCATGTGTTTCAGGCCTTCCTCCTTCTTCAATAGAGATCTATGAGAAAGCTTGCGACATCCCAACATGGCCTCCTGTTTTTTTTCATGTTTCCTAGCAGCTAAAGAAACAGATCATACCTGATATGCACACATGCCTAACTCGAGTGTCTTAATCCCCTAGGCTGTGTTCACATGTTGTGTTATTTGCTGCTTTTTTTTCTGCAGCGAAAACCTGCTCTCTCTGCAGTAAAGAAAAGCTGCTTCCAAAAAGCAGATTTTTGCTGCAACAACGCTAAAAGAATTGACATGCTACTTCCTGCAAAAACTCAGCAGTGTTCCATTTCCGTCCAGAAAAAAAGCATGCTACTGTAAAAAGTAGCTTTTATTTTGCATAAAACTCATGACAAAATGCGGCAAAAAACTCAGCAAAAACGCAACATGTGAACATAGCCATAGAAAGTTTTATGACCCATTGAAATGCTACGGTTATTGTAACCAAATACAAGCCCATGCATATTCACACCTGCCCATTGCTAGCCTATCATGTGACATTGATGCATCTGCCACATCCTTTTCAATTTCCTTCACATCCTTCTTTTTTTCACCCCCTTTTACATCTTTCTTTCTTACTTTTATTTTTCTTCTCCTTGTTATTTTATCCTTTTTTTGTGCAATGAAATTATTTATTTGCATTGTTTATTTACGTTTATATAATAAACCTTATGTTCCAGTTTTTACATTTAGTCAATCTAGGAAAAATTCAAAACTCAGTAAATTATTTTTAAAGAGAACCTGTCCGCACGATTTTGTAATGTAAAGTAAAGACATGGCTGTAAGGCTATGTGCGCACGTCACGTAAAAACATGCAGTTACGCTGCGCTTTGTAGCGCAGCGTAACTGCATGCGTCCTGCGTCCCCTGCACAGTCTATGGAGACTGTGCAGGGGCCGTGTGCACGTGGCGTTTAAGAGCGCAGCGCTTCGGCTACTGCCGAAGCGCTGCGCAAAAAGAAGTGACATGTCACTTCTTTCCTGCGCTTTGCCGGCAGCTCCTGCTCTGTCTATGGCAGGAGCTGCAGGCAGAGCGCATGGAATCGGCGCTCACTACGGACATTTCTGCAGCGATCTAAAGCGCACATGTGCTCTTCAGATCGCTGCAGAAATTTCTGCAGGGCTTGTACGCAACGTGCGCACATAGCCTTATGGTGCTGTAATACTCATTTGAAGATTTTTTTGCTAATTATGTTTCGGTGCACTGGGTCTTCTTCTTGTTGTCTGTGATTCCACAGTCCACTATCTGCCCTTGATCTTTAAATGATCTGCTTCCTTTGTTGAAGACAAAGTAAAAAAAGAAGACAATCCAGCACTTCCATCCACTGATAATTAAAAATAAGTTGATTTTATTGAAAATCCATTAAAAGTTAAGAGACCCATAGGAATATGCATTTCTGACAAAACTGCTTAGATGCAGCATGAAACAAATAAGTAACATCAAATCACATTTAAATGGACAAGAACCAATCACAGTCATAGAAACAACAAACCGTTAACTAACATGCATAAAATGCTTTGAAATTAACCCTATACCACATAAGCTAAATATATTCATTATATATCCTACAGAAAATAAAACAAAAAAAATTATAAATATGACTTATATGCTTACCATACGCAACAGTCAGAGTGTGTGGTAAGGCTCTTATAAAATTGGCATTGTCAAAGGTTAACATAAAATCTAAACAGGATCATCTCTATAATGTCAGCTTTTGTACGTAACCCCTTCTCATTTACAACACCATGAAATCAATGGTGCTTTATAAATAAATATTAATAACCACTCTAGATCAGTCGTACAGGACCATCAACCAATAGTACTTTAATACCTTTGTAGTCAATCATATATACATCTATATCCAAATACGTGAAAAACCAGATATTAAAACAGCATATTTCATTTCAAATGAGAAGAAAAGAGAAGGAAACTTCCAGAGGGTGGCTCCTTAAGGGAGAAAAAAAAAAAAGATACAAATAGGAAAGGGGTTGTAAGGAATGAGATGGAAGAAAGTGGGAGGAGGAAAGATCCATTTCCTTGATACAGGTTCCATCACCAAACCCACAGCACCCATCCAGGTCCAAACCCATAAGCCATTAGAACAGTCTGGGAATTTTAAGATTCCTGAAACAGAATCCAAATACTCCATGGTCTCCTGAATTTGTCTGAGATGCCAGCATTTTTAACAGAGAATTTCCCCATCCTTCAAATGTTAAACATCTCATTATACCAATCCACTGTAGTGGGGATTTGAGATGATTTAAGAAACCCTTTTTCCAATTCGGAGTCAAGACTAGTCCCAATTCTTGTTCCGGTTCTCAGACCCATTGAAATCTTAACTTGCGCTTGTTTCCCTCCCATGTCAAACCGTTATAAATCAGAACTATAACATGACCAGATGGAGAATCCTGTAAAAACTATTTCTCAAAAAAGTTGGGAAGTTTTGAGATTATAGAAATGATTACAACTGTAAGTACTCAAACCACAAGAATCTTCTGGATGGGTTTCAAGCCTGGAAGGAAACAAATGAGGGTAACTTACCATCATCAAGTAGCTGAAAGATAGGGTTGCCTTCCAGCTGAGAAAACATGTACTTAGAAGTTTTCCACTACTAATTTAACCCCTTCTGACCTAACTCTTCCTAATAATAATTTCCTAATATATTTTTGTTACCTGCCCTGCTCCTGTAAGCCTATGTCTGTGTGGTTGCTTTATTACTCTGTTGTGATGCAGTTATTGCTTCTCCCGATCTGGGGACCAGAATCGGATGCACTGAAGAGTGCTGATCATTGGTGGGGGCGGGGCTACCTCTCAGTGAGTGACAGCAGTCTGAGCACGCATGCTCCGATCAGACCTCACTCTCCTCTCTGCCTTCATCCTGCTGATGCTTTTCTTAGCGCCATCCCTGACAAGCGCGGCTTGTTATTAGAAAGCATCACATGGTTTGTCAGCAGAAGGGACGGCACTTCAAGGCTTCAGTCCCGGACACTCTTTTTAAAAGAAAATGTGATTAGTGTACTCTAGAAACCCTAGGCTAGATGACTTGCTTTTGTGAGCTTAATTAGCTGAAGGATCATAACAGATATTATTTACTGCAGACATTGAGCAAAAAGCTAGATCTAGTTGTATAGGTTTGACAATTGTAAATCGAATGTTCATATGTGTTTTGCGTAGTGCATCCTTTTGCCAGTACTAAGCTGAGGAGCAGCCACCCTACATAAATAGTTGCATAAATAGCAAAAGCACTCTAAGCTGTCTGCATAGCATGAAGAGGCTGGTTGACATTGCTACATCCCTATGTGAACAGTTCTACAATATGATTAATGAATGGTTGACATTGTATACATCCCTATGTGAACAGTTCAACAATATGATTAATATTGCATTTCTTCATAACTTATTTGCAGTATTTCAGAAGTTAAATATACTTGATCATTTAAGTCTCTTAAAGGTAAAGTGTCGCGTTTATTTTTGTATTAATAATAGTGATTATGAAATAAAGTATTTTTAATACAAAAATAAATTCACTTTATATTTAGTTTTTATTTAATTCTAGTTTTACTGAAACACTGGGTGCTGCCATCTTGGATTTGCTGTGAGTAACGATAGTTACCTCAAATACGGCAGCGCCCTGGACTTAGAAGACCGTTGTCGGGCTCCGACCCCTATACGTAACACAGAGACAGCTTCTGCTGTGAAATGGATAAGCCCCTTGGGCTGTCCAGATCACAGCAGAGGGAGGAGATCAGCACTGTCTTTGTGGAGCTCACAGTGTATGCTGTGTGCTGCATTTCTCCCCTGTCACCTGCTCGACATATGCGAGTACTGGCTCCGGTCCACCGCCACTACACTCCCCCTCACCCTTCCGCCACTCTCCGCACCACCACCCATCCCCCGCCACCTCCTCTGCTGCTCCCCTGCCACCGCCCCTCCCCCCGGCCTGCGCTCTCTCTTCTCCCCACCGTTGCCCCTCTCCCTCCTGCTGCTGTCGCCCCTCCTGCTGCTGCCGCCTCCGCCTCCTCCCCCCACTCTCGTGTGCTCACCTCGGGCTGCCGCTCCTACGGAATACAGCGGAGTGCAGTATACGGAGGAGCACTGAATAATGTAGAGCGCGGTATACAGCAGCGCACAGAATACAGCA
The DNA here is from genome assembly GCF_048569485.1 of Anomaloglossus baeobatrachus. Taxonomy (NCBI): domain Eukaryota; kingdom Metazoa; phylum Chordata; class Amphibia; order Anura; family Aromobatidae; genus Anomaloglossus; species Anomaloglossus baeobatrachus. The sequence continues at coordinate 365,269,632 of NC_134353.1, forward strand.
GAGCACAGTATACAGGGGAGGGCGGTATACGAGGAGCACGGAATACAGCACAGCGTGGTATATATATATATATATATATATATATATATATATATATATATATATATATATATATATATATATATATATATATATATATATATATATATATATATATATATATATATATACATATATATATATATATACATATATATATATATATACATACATATATATATACATATATATATATATATATATATATATATATATATATTTTTTTTTTTTTTTAATTTTATTTTTTAACAACCCCTTCCCTTTAACAAACAAAACCCATTATAAGCTTTGTATGAATTTATAATATAACCAAATGTCACATACCTCTCATGTACCTTGTTGTTCAAATTTTTCTGGTCTGTGCCAGTGTTTAGTTTGCTGCAGTGATAGTGATATGAATCTTCTAGATCAGAATTGCTATTTTATAAAGTGTTTAAGAAGTAACTGTAAGGTCTCATTGAGGTGTCCATAATTTACGTACTTGTTATATCCTTGTTTTTCACCGATAGAACACACACCCATTATAATTTGTAGAGGTATTCATGTCTGTTTTTTTATGTACCAAATGGTCCACAAAAAATAAGAGATATGTCCCACGTCTATTGTGTCTGTGAGAAATCATTGGTAGCACAAGTTGCCATCCATAATGGGTAAGAGAAGAATTGCAATTCTTAATTTTTTTTTTTATTTTTTTTTTAAACGAGAAAATCACTATTGAAACACTTATGGTGAAAACTGACACACTGACCAGTGATAAAAATCTGAACTGAAACACTGATCAACAGCAGACCATTTTTTGCATACATGTTAAATCTGAATGACTCGTTAAACTATAAAAAAATAAATACAATTTTTTTTTCTTCCCCTTGCAGACTACACTGTATGGCAAACTGGTAGCAGCTAGACAAAAAATTGCCAGTGAAAAGGATATCCCACCTGCTGTATTGGCTACAAACAAGGTACTTGTGGATATGGCAAAAATTAGGTAAGTTTGCTTTATCTTTTTTTCCTTTTTAAAATATTTTTAGAATTTATATTCAGATGTTTCTGACATATGTTGGGACAGTTTACACATTGAAAAGAAAAGTAAAGAAATCTTAAGGAATATATTGAGGATGAAAATACCTAATGACACGTGTAGCGGGTAGCAAACGCCAAGCTGACGAGGCTCCGCTCTACTTCTCCAGATAGAACCCGTGTTTGTGATGCGCTCTGGATGGAGGGTGTGACACTTACTTCGGTCTTTAAGGGAGAATCTACCTCCCCGCTTCTGGTCATCATCGTAAGGCTATGTGCCCACGTTGCGTATTTGCATGCAGTTACGCTGCGTATTGCACTGCAGCGTAACTGCATGCATCCTGCGTCCCCTGCACAATCTATGAAGATTGTGCATAATCCATGCCCACGTTGCGTTTTAGATCGCAGCGATTTGCATGCTGGCAAATCGCTGCGTTCTAAAAAGCAACATGTCACTTCTTTCGTGCGCTCTGCATGTGGTCTCCATTCTGTCTATAGGGAGAGGCAGCATCCAGATCGCACGAAATCTGCAGGAATTCTGCAGTCACCGAATTTTCAGAACGGAGCTTTTCAGCTGCGCTCTGAAGCGCACTTGCAGTGACGTTACGCTGCTGTGCAGAGCGCACACACGTGGACATAGCCTAAAAGTGGCAGGGCAACATGTCACACAGAGTCTCTTTACAAAACAACATGAACTGGCTTATTCTTTCTTCAAAATTCTTGACAAACCAGGCTATTTTTATCCCGGTCTACTGCTGCTCTTCTCTGGGTTACTTCTCTGCCTAATGCTCGCACTGGGTATTCGCCTCCCTCCAGCCAAGCCTTAGCCTCTCCTTGTCCCCGTTCTTGTCTCCGCGGCTACCCATTTCCAATTGCTGCTGACAGCTACATTAAACCCATCTCGAGGTTAGACGTAGGATCTAGACACACAGAGAATACCTTGGGTTCCCCAATGGACCCACGTTACAAAGCACCGTTCACACAGCTGGAACCCGTCTGGAGAATTAAATTCTCTCAGGCTTGGCTCACCAGTCAACCATCTGGCCCTCTGTTACTCCTCCCATCCTGGCTCTCAATTTCCTCAGCAACCTGGATGTATCTATCACAATGAACATACTAAAACTTTCACTTACTCTAATCCTATCTAGCTAACATTCCTACTTGACATTCCTATATATTTACCGTACAGACCAAAAGTTTGGACACACCTTCTCATTCAAAAAGTTTCCTTTATTTTCATGACTCTGAAAATTGTAGATTCACATTGAAGACATCAAAACTATGAATGAAAACATGTGGAATGAAATACCTAAGAAAGAAGTGTGAAACAACTGAAAATATGTCTTACATTCTAGGTTCTTCAAAGTAGCCACCTTTTGATTTGATTACTGCTTTGCACACTCTTGGCATTCTCTTGATGAGCTTCAAGAGGTAGTCACCGGAAATGGTTTTCCAACAGTCTTGAAGGAGTTTTTTCAGAAATGCTTAGCACTTGTTGGCCCTTTTGCCTTCACTCTGCGGTCCAGCTCACCCCAAACCATCTCGATTGAGTTCAGGTCTGGTGACTGTGGAGGCCAGGTCATCTGGCGTAGCACCCCATCACTCTCCTTCTTAGTCAAATAGCCCTTACACAGCCTGGAGGTGTGTTTGGGGTCATTGTCCTGTTGACAAATAAATGATGGTCCAACTAAACGCAAACCGGATGGAATAGCATGCCGCTGCAAGATGCTGTGGTAGCCATGCTGGTTCTGTATGCCTTCAATTTTGAATAAATCCCCAACAGTGTCACCAGCAAAGCACCCCCACACAATCACACCTCCTCCTCCATGCTTCACGGTGGGAACCAGCCATGTAGAGTCCATCCGTTCACCTTTTCTACAAAGACACGGTGGTTGGATCCAAAGATCTCAAATTTGGACTCATCAGACCAAAGCACAGATTTCCACTGGTCTAATCCAAACAAGTCTCTTCTGCTTGTTGCCTGTCTTTAGCAGTGGTTTCCTAGCAGCTATTTTACCATGAAGGCCTGCTGCACAAAGTCTCCTCTTAACAGTTGTTCTAGAGATGAGAAGGTGTGTCCAAACTTTTAGTCTGTACTGTGTGTGTGTGTGTGTGTGTGTGTGTGTGTGTGTGTGTGTGTGTATATATGTATATATATATATGTATATATATATATATATATATATATATATATATATATATATATATATATATATATATATATATATATAATTAATACATTATTCACACATAACAGATTATACATTGCATTATTTTACTATAAAATGCACATTGTAATAAAACGCATTCTTCAACAAAAGACTTTAAACTCTCGGCTGCCAGATGGCGCCCACCACTGCACTGCTCCGGCTTTGCTACATAGCCAGCCTGTATTTTCCAGTAGTAGGAACATTTAGACATTATGTTAACCCCATAGGAGTGGGGGTAGTTGGACCACCTCTTTTATGCCTCCATTCTTAAAATTGGCTGTCCTCGACCAGGACTTGCATTAGGCAACAAACACTTATTTATTTTACAGTCTGAATAGCCATAGGCCAGAGTCTATTTCACTCCATCCGGGTACTGAACGGGGGCACACACTTTTATAAGCAAGCTGCCTGTAGGCAGTCTCTTACTCTCCGGCCATGTCATGCTCCGCGCACCTGCCTATTTTCAGCACCAGCCTGGTCCCACTCCTCAGGGTCCACAAGTTCCTTCCACCACCTCCCCTCTCTGCGGATGTCATTCCAGGGTGAACAACACTGTCCTAAAACACAAAGGGTAGGTAAAGTTTCATGGGGAAAAGTCCTTGGGGAAATAAAAACAAAGTCTTTGGGACAAAGAGGCAAGGATAAGGTTCATGGGGCAGGGACAAACTAGTTCGGCACCCGTCTAGCAATTCGGCATTTCAGCAGCGGGGAGCACAACATGCACAACAAAAGTAGGGAAGAGGAAAAAACAACAAAAAGTACCTTCTTTAGGGACCAGCTCTCTAGACTTGTCTCAACAGTACGCAGAACTGTCCCGTTTGTTCAAGATGCAACAGGCATAACTGGAAGTAACAGTACGGATCCGGCACTTCTACGCCACCAGAGACTGGCGGTTAATCTTTCATTGGCTATGGAAACGGTAAGTCTCACCTTCAAATGTGAACTAAGACCGCATAACATAGGCGCCTTTGGAACTTTCAAGAACGCTACCTGGAGTTTCGCCACAAAGGCGCTACCGCCCAGAGCAAATGATAACGCTCCACTGCAGCCGCCTCGTCGAGAACCCTATCCGGAGTCCCATCCTCCAAGATGAACCTGCGGCCGTGCCAGGAGTAGTGGGAGGCCACCTCTCCCACGGTGGCCAGTTGCTAGTATCTAGCCATGAGTGACTTGCTTTGGCTCAGAGTCCCACTCCTGCAGGGTCCAGTGATGTTCCGCCTCTAGCAGGCTTTGGCCTGGCAAATCATGCAGCAGAAGCTGTATCTGGCCCACCGGTCGGGATACTTTTGATTGGCCAGCACCTCCCCAGCTGCCTCCTCCATCAGCGCTTCATCCACTTTGGTCCAATGAGCTCCTTCAAGCGTTCGCGCTCTTAATGGCACTAGTTGACACTGTTGGGGCAGTCTCCCCTTTTGGACTGCACCCTCCAGGGTGGGGCCTCTTTCAGCTCCTCCTCTTCTTCTGTTTCTTCAGGGCTCACCGCCCATTTCCTATCAGTGTTTTGGGAAGGGTGGACTCTCTCTGGTGCTTGCCGGAGGTTGGCACTACTGAACACGGGGCGTTTCTCAATCCCCAGCTTCAGGATACACAGTGCAGCGCTTTATGATCTTTTCTCCCCTCCCCTACTGAACTTACCAGGGGCGGACTTCTCTGCACACAGGGCATTTTTTAATCCCCAGATTCCAAGCACAGCGGATAGTATTTTGCGCTCTTTTTCTTCAAGTCCACCCATGATGGGCGTTTCCCATACTTTGCTCTCGGCCATGTCTTGTCACTTTTACTTCGATGTTCCATAACTTGCTTTTCCCAGGCGTATTCCCCACAGTCCATCTTGACAGATTATGCGAGGAACGACCATTCTTGCAGCGCAACTTTTATAGGGTGGGGCAAACGGTAGGCCAACGGTGCTCCGCTCTATTTCACCAGACTGAACATGTTTGTAATCCACCCTGGACGGGTGGTGAAATACATACTTCGGCCTTCAGGGGAGCATCCACCTCTCCGCTGCCGGTCGCCAGAATTATCTATCACAGTCTACATACTGAAACCTTCTCTCATTCTAATACTTATCTTACTAACATTCCTACTTTATATTCTTATATTTTACATGCACAATTTTATACATTACTATAAAATACACATTATAATAAAATGAATTAGTCAATAAAACACTTTAAACTCTCGGCTACACTGCTCTGGCTCTGCTACATAGCCAGCCCATGTTCTCCAGCAGCAGCAACACTTAAACTTTATGTAAACACCGTAGGACTGGGTGTAATTGGACCATCTCCTACCCATGACCAATGGCTGTACTCTAAATTTTTGCATACATAGTAAGGACAGGCTTGGGTAAATGACTAAAAAAAAAGCTTTGAGCAAAGTAAAGGAAAAAATATTTGCCTTGTATTACACTGTTCTTCTGCAAATCATTCTTTATTTCTTCATAAATCTACAGACCGACTACAATTGAAAATATGAAAAAACTTGATGGGGTGTCAGAGGCAAAGGCCAATATGCTTGCACCCCTTGTGGAGGCTGTGAAGGAATTCTGCCTCGTCAATAGTTTGAAGGTATCAGACATTCATATATTGCATTGTTCCTATAATTTCAGATAACATTTACTAGTAGGCAGATTACTGGCAACTTACATGATGACTGTTAGTCTCCCATTATCCAACTATATGTTTCTTTTCTCCTGTATAATTCCTACAAGAGTTCTAGAAGGTCTATTAAGGTTCTATTAAGGTTTATAGTGCCCTTTAAACCAATATTGAGTAAAATTAATATTCCACTTGACCAACAGATCGGTCTAGTGAACACTAATTCTTCAATAAACTTTGTACATCTTCGCTTTCAGGCTGATTCACTTAATGTTCCTTCTGCAAATTTAACAACCAGTGTGGCTGTTTCCAAAAGCTCATCGTGCATTGTACTTCCTGAGTCTCCTCGTACTACATATTCATTGTTTCAGGAGCAGCACTTGTCAATGGTGAGTGTGACCATTTCTATATTTTTTTATTTGGATTTTATGTGATGCAGCAAGCAATTGTGTCGTTTAAAGGAAATAATACATGGGTTTCTAAATATTTTAAAAATATAAATCTGAAAATTGTGATATGCATGTCTATTCAACCATTGTAGTCTGATATCCCTAAGTAAAATCTTAATGACCAATTGCCTCCAGAAGTCACCTATTTAGTAAATTGAGTCCACCTATGTGTAATTTATTCTCAGTATAACTACAGCTGTTCTGTGAAGGCCTCCCAGGTTTGTTGGAGAACATTACAGGTCAAAAAGTATCATGAAAACTAAGGAATACTCCAAAAAGGTCAGGGTTAAAGTTCTGAAGAAAGAGGAGGAGAGCAAGGCTAGGTTGCAAAAGAAAAAACGAAAAGAACAAAAATCCATCATCCAAAAATGGAAGGAGAATGGCACAACTGCAAACCTAGCAGGACATGACCTTCCAAGCAAATCTGGCGTTTATGGAAGAGTGACAAAAGAAAATCCATTTTTAAAGTACCGTAAGCCATAACAAGTCCTGTTTGCAGATTGGAGACACAGCTAGCATGTGGAAGAAGATGCTTTGATGAGATGAGACCAAATAAAACTTCATGGGCTAAATACAAAAAGCTATGTGTAGTGGAAAATGAACACTGCACATCACCCTGAAAGCACTATTCCCACTGTCAAACTTGTTGGTGGCAGCATCATGCTGTCGATGATTTTCTTCAGCAGGGACAGGGGAGCTGGCCAGAGTCGTTGGGAAGATGGAGCTAAATACAGGGCAATCCTGGAGGGAAATCTGTTAGAGGCTGCAAAAGATCTGAGACTGAAAATGACCCTAAACACACTGCCAGAGCTACAGTGGAATGGTTTAGATCAAAGCCTATTCATGTGTGTAAATGGCCTGGTCACAGTCCAGACCTAAGTCCCACTGAGAATCTCTGGCAAGACTGGAAAATTACTGTTTACAATAGCTTTCCATCCAATCTCACCGAACTAGAGCTATCTTGCACAGAAGAATGGACAAAAATGTCAGCTTCTAGATGTGCAAAGCTCCTAGAGACATACAGCAAAATACTTGCAACAGTAATTGCAGTGTTAGGTGATTATACAAAGTATTGACTCAGGGGGCTGAATATTTATATGCATCACAATTTTCAGATTTATATTTTTAAAATATTTAAAAAATCATTTAATATATCCTTTACATTTCAAAAATACTTGCTACTTATAGTTGAAATATCAAATAAAATACATTAAAGTTTGTAAGTGTAACATGAAAAAAATATAAAAAAAAAGTTCACAGGGTCGCAGGATTTAAGGCACTATATCGATCTTAAAAGCCTTACCAATACAAATGCATGTCACAATGTTCACATTTCTGTTTGTAAAATATTAGACAACCATTTATAATTTCCTTTACACCATAAATAATTGCTACGTTGCATTGGTTTATCAATCCCAATAAAATACATTTACATTTGTGAGTGTAATGAGAACATATGTGAAAAAGTTCACAGGGCATGAATACTTTTTCAAGAGACTGTATCGATCTGAAAAGCCTCACCAGTATAGAGCTGTAAAGAAATTTTCCTGTTCTAACATTGAACCAAAAGACAGAGTGCAGACATGGCAATGTGCTCTTTTTGTGATTGGATAAGAATCTCTTAATTTGGAGTTGATGCCAATGTGTGCAACTTAGAATTACTTTCCGTTCCTTGTTGAAAAAGGGTTAGAAGTAGTGATAAGCAAACCCGAACTGTAAAGGTCAGGGTCCGTATTGGATATCTAGTGTCCATGTTCGGACTCCGAACAAGGACTTCTCAGGGAAATTCCGTGTAATTGTTCAGATCCAGCTACTTGGATAATGATCAAAATTAAAAAATAAAAAAAACGGAATAAAACAGGACTGGTATACTTACCGACCTTCCCTGCAGTTTTAACACTACTTCCGGGTCTAATGATTAGCTCTCATACATATTCACTGCTTCCAGTGGGCGGGCAATAACCATGGGCCTCCCCAGCCTGAGAATACCAACCCCCAGCTGTCGGCTTTATCATACCCAGGTAGCAAAATTGGGGGAGTCTACATGCCTTTTTTTAAAAAATTATTTAAATTTTTTTTTAAAAAAAGCCACATAGAGTCCCTCTTATTTTGAGACACAGCCAAGATAAGCACATCTGGGGGCTGCAGCCTGTAGCCGTCTGCTTTATCTCCACTGGGTATCACAATATAAGGGGATTCTAAGCAATTTTTTAAATTTATTTTTACACCACTATAGGGATACAGACAGCGTGTGTGATTCCAACCAACCACAGACGCTGTCACACAGGGTGGGGGTCACTGTCTGTCTTCAACAAAACACAGGCGCTGGGACTGATGGTGGGCAGGGGAAGCAGTGAATATGTATGAGAGCTAATCATCAGACTCGGAAGCAGTGTTACCGACCTTCCCTGTGGCTGTAAGTATAACGGTCTTGCTTTATAGCCCACCAGCCCATTCTACCACCATTTTACAGCACAATTTTCAGGTCTCCATAGATTTATATTGGGTTTGGCGTGCGGGCAGATGTTCAGATGCAAGTCCAGTCCCGAACCGGAGTTTTTAATTTTTTTATTTTTTTTTTAAAGGTCCGTCCAGACCCACCAAACTCGCATAGTTGTGCGTTCGCCCATCTCTAGTTGTAAGAAATAGCCAAGAGTGGCTATGTAGGTGGAGAATAGAAGCTGTTGGTGGAACTAGCCTTTAGCCAACATCTATTATTTGTGTATGGCCAGTTTTACTGTGATTTAATGATCATTGATTTCCCCCACCATGGACTCAGGAGAAGTTGCCCATTTCTAGCAGCTGCTTGGCCACAATCCAAACATATATTCCTAACACAACCAAGAAATCAGCCAGTAACGTTATCTTTTTATTACAAATTCTTTATTGTCATCACAAAAGGAGTACAGGGAAAAAATACATCACAATCCATAAGCTACAATATTTGGAACACTTAAAGTTTTTCAAATATATGGTATAAATTTCATATGATCCAACAGGAGTTAACCTACTTAGTTTTACCATGTGACAGTCAACATTCTGACTGCTAGGGCTTAGAGACTGCACGGACACTAACAGAACTACCAAATGTCACATGTCAATCCTAGTCAATGTGAAATTAAGACCAATAAACATCTTGTAAGTTTTACCTTTTGTATTTCAAGTGTATTTTTTGCATTTTTCTTTTCAGCAAAAGATTGCCGATACCCGAAGCATAAGCTTGACGGCTGTTGGCATGCATTTATGGCAAGCACTGAAAGCTGGTTATCCCGTCAATGTGCAGCGAGCTGGCTTGACACCTGCTTTACAGAAGACAATTACTGATATCATTAAAGGACCAAGCATCAACTCAGGTTAGACTTACAAATAAATATTTTCTTTTGCACAGACTGATTTACCGTATTTTCAGATTATAAGACCACATACACACATTGGGTATTTGGTGAGTTTTTTTACTTCAGTATTTTTAAGCCAAAACCAGGAGTGGAGCAATCAGACGAAATGTATATAATAGAAACACTTGCACCACTTTTGTATTTTTTGCCTACTATTGGATCTTGCTTACAAAAACTGAGGTAAAAAAAAATCACCAAATACTTAATGTGTGCACATGGCCTAACCATGAGATGCACCCTAGGTTTAGCCAGCAGAAAATAGGAAAAACCTTTTCTTTTAATTAAAACTTCCCTGGTGGAGTAAAGTGGAGGGGGGGTCATTATTATTAATTTTAATGCACTAGCATAGAGTATTGAAGTAATCTATTTTTAGTGTTTCTCTGCATTGTGTATTATATACACACAGCTCTGCTACAAACAGACTACATGTACAGACCTACACAGCTGTACTACATCTACAATTAGACAGGTAGCTCTACTGCATTACATTTACAGACACACACAGCCAAGCCACATACATGTTTACAGACACACATTCTGCTACTGTGTTTTTCCAAAAATAAGACACTGTTTTATATTTTCTTTGTCGCTCCATTGGGAGACCCAGACAATTGGGTGTATAGCTTCTGCCTCCAGAGGCCACACAAAGTATTACACTTTAAAAAGTGTAACCCCTCCCCTCTGCCTATACACCCTCTCGTGCATCACGGGCTCCTCAGTTTATGCTTTGTGTGGAAGGAGGCACACATCCACTCATGCTCCCATTTTAGTCAGCAGCAGCTGCTGATTTTATCGGTTGGAAGAAAGGAGGGCCCCCACAGGGCCCCCGGCATGCTCCCTTCTCACCCCACTAAGTCGGCGGTGCTGTTAAGGTTGAGGTACCCATTGCGGGTACAGAGGCTGGAGCCACATGCCGTTTTCCTTCACCATCCCTTAGAGGCTCTGGGAGAAGTGGGATCCTAACCGGTCATCCATTCACTGGGACCGGGCTCCCTCCGCAGCCCCTGTGGGAATCTGCCGGACAGGAGACTTTGTATCCTCAGGGACAGGGCCCTGCATCTAAAGGTACTCTGTGTCCCCATGGGGACGGTGCATGGAGCGCTTGTTTCACAGACGCTGCAGCAGCTGCTGGTTTTGTGACGACCGGGACTTCCGCGCCGACCGCGCCTGTTTGTCAGCCGCAGTATTAAATTTAGTCCCCGGCTTCATTGCGGCCTAGTACCATAACTCCCGCCCCCGGGCCTGCCAGTCAGGGGTAAGGGCGGGACGGTCGACCTGACGTCGGCAGTGAGGGCTGGAGCATACTTTAGGTTTCCTCCCCCCCTCACTGATCACTGTGGGGCACCAGATTCCCGCACTTTACTAGTCGCCGCCCACGGCTCCCTCCTCCCCTGAGAGCTCCGGCAGCCATTTTTACACACATTCTGCCGGTGGAGGATTTCAGGAACGAGCTCTGCAGCTCTGGGAGACCTAAGGCAGGGAATCTGGTGGACACACACCGCTTTGGGCGGTCGGTAAGCCACACCGGTCACCCGGTGCTGGTTCCCCTAGGGTGCCGGAGTATATATATATATATATAATATATATATATATATATATATATATATTTGTATATATTTTCTCTGTTCGGCCGGGTTGTTTTGCTTTTGGCTATATACCCTCAGTGATCACTCTCCTAGGAGACAACAGCATGTCGTCCACAAGGAGCAAGGGCGCTAAGGCAAAGGGGTTTTTTTTTTTTGCAACCTGTACCTCTTGTGCGGCTAGGTTACCTGCAGGTTCCACCTACCCTCACTGTGAGCAATGCTCGACCCCTGTTGCACTTGCTCAGCCGGAGCCTCGGGCACTAGTGGGCCCCTCGGTTCAGGCAGACCCTCCTGCTTCCCCTGTCCAGGCGGCAGGGACAGACTTTGCAGTTTTTGCTGAGAAACTCTCTGAGTCGCTTTCACAATCCATGGCTCAGTCTATGGACAAATGGTCTGCCAAGCTACTAGAAGCCTTGCAGTCCAGACCGGTCCTTACACAGGCCCCGGGCACTGTTGGATCATCGCCTCCAGGCCCCTCTCGGTCTGCGCCGCAGCGTGCTCCCGGGGTGGCCCCTAGGTCTCACGTGGAGGACTCCGGCACGGACCACAGTCCCAGACCGGCTAAGCGGGCTTGCTGGGAATCTTCCCCGACTTCCTCACGCTGCTCGGGGTCTCAGCTTGAGGACTCTCTGGAGGATGAGGCGGACGTCGCAGCTCAGGGCTCTGACCCTGACGTTGCTCTCAATCTTGATACACCTGAAGGGGACGCCATAGTAAATGACCTTATAGCGTCCATCAACCAGGTGCTAGATCTTTCTCCCCCAACTCCACCTATAGAGGAATTCGGCTTCGCAGCAGGAGAAACACCAGTTTAGGTTTCCCAAACGTACACTGAGTGCGTTTTTCGATCACTCTAACTTCAGAGATGCTGTCCAGAAGCACAGAGCATTTCCGGACAAGCGCTTTACTAAGCGCCTTAATGACACACGTTACCCCTTCCCCTCTGACGTAGTTAAGGGTTGGGCTCAATGTCCCAAGGTGGACCCTCCAGTCTCTAGACTGGCGGCTAGATCTGTAGTATCAGTTGCAGATGGCTCATGCCCCGGCCTTTGCAGCTGTGTGGGCACTCCAAGCTATCTCAGCTTGTCTGTCTGAGATTAATGCGGTCACACGTACCTCTGCTCCGCAAGCTTCGTCTTTGACTTCTCAGGCGTCGGCTTTTTCGTCCTACGCCATGAACGCCGTCCTGGACTCTGCTAGCCGTACAGCGGTAGCATCCGCTAATTCGGTGGCAGTCCGCAGGGCCATGTGGCTACGCGAATGGAAGGCAGACTCTGCTTCCAAGAAGTTCTTAACCGGTTTGCCGTTTTCTGGTGACCGATTGTTTGGCGAACGATTGGATGAAATTATTAAGGAATCCAAGGGAAAGGACTCGTCCTTACCCCAGTCCAAACCGAAGAGACCTCAGCAACGGAAAATACAACCGAGGTTTCGGTCCTTTTGGCCCTCAGCCAAGAGAAGGGCCAGAGGAACTCTTATGCGTGGCGGTCTAAGTCACGCCCCCAAAAAACCGCCGGAGGCACTGCCTCCAAGGCGGCCTCCTCATGACTTTCGGCCTCCCCGAACCGCATCCTCGGTCGGTGGCAGGCTCTCCCGCTTTTGCGACGCCTGGTGGCCACATGTCCAAGACCGATGGGTGAGAGACATTCTGTCTCACGGTTACAGGATAGAGTTCAGCTCTCGTCCTCCGACTCGTTTCTTCAGAACATCTCCGCCCCCATCTCGGGCCGGCGCACGTTTTCAGGCGGTGGACGCTCTGAAGTCAGAAGGAGTGGTGATTCCCGTTCCCCCTCAGGAACATGGTCACGGCTTCTACTCCAACTTGTTCGTGGTGCCAAAGAAGGACGGATCATTCCGTCCCGTTCTGGACCTCAAACTGCTCAACAGGCATGTGAGCACCAGAAGGTTTCGGATGGAATCTCTCCGCTCGGTCATCGCTTCGATGTCACAAGGAGACTTCCTAGCATCAATCGACATCAAGGATGCTTATCTCCATGTGCCGATCGCACCCGAGCATCAACGCTTCCTGCGTTTCGCCATCGGGGACGAACACCTTCAGTTCGTGGCACTGCCTTTCGGCCTGGCGACAGCCCCATGGGTCTTCACCAAGGTCACGGCATCCGTTGTGGCGGTCCTGCACTCTCAGGGCCACTCGGTGATCCCTTACTTAGACGATCTCCTAGTCAGGGCACCCTCCCGGGTGGCGTGTCAACACAGCCTGACCGTCGCTCTGGAGACTCTCCAGCGGTTCGGGTGGATCATCAACTTCCCAAAGTCCAAGTTGACACCGACCCAATCACTGACTTACCTCGGGATGGAGTTTCATACTCACTCAGCGGTAGTCAAGCTACCGCTGGACAAACAGCTTTCGCTGCAGACAGGGGTGCAATCTCTTCTTCGGGGCCAGGCACACCCCTTGAGGCGCCTCATGCACTTCCTGGGGAAGATGGTGGCAGCAATGGAGGCAGTGCCCTTCGCGCAGTTTCATCTGCGCCCACTCCAATGGGACATTCTCCGCAAATGGGACAGGAGGTCGACGTCCCTCGACAGGAACGTGTCTTTCCCTTGCAGCCAAAACCTCTCTTCAGTGGTGGCTTCTTCCCACTTCTCTATCACAGGGAAAATCCTTCCTGCCCCCATCCTGGGCTGTGGTCACGACGGACGCGAGCCTGTCAGGGTGGGGAGCGGTTTTTCTCCACCACAGGGCTCAGGGAACCTGGACTCCGATAGAGTCTTCCCTTCAGATCAATGTTCTGGAGATAAGGGCAGTGTATCTAGCCCTAAAGGCGTTCCATCGGTGGCTGGAGGGCAGGCAGATCCGCATACAGTCGGACAACGCCACGGCGGTCGCGTACATCAACCACCAGGGCGGCATGCGCAGCCGTCAAGCCTTCCAGGAAGTCCGGCGGATTCTGCTGTGGGCGGAGGCCACAGCCTCCACCATCTCCGCAGTTCACATCCCGGGCGTAGAAAACTGGGAAGCAGAGTTTCTCAGTCGTCAGGGCATGGATGCGGGGGAATGGTCTCTTCACCCAGACGTGTTTCGAGAGATCTGTCGCCGCTGGGGAACGCCGGACGTCGATCTCATGGCGTCACGGCACAACAACAAGGTCCCGGCCTTCATGGCACGGTCTCAAGATCACAGAGCTTTGGCGGCAGACGCGTTAGTTCAGGATTGGTCGCAGTTTCGACTCCCTTATGTGTTTCCTCCTCTGGCGATGTTGCCCAGAGTGTTACGCAAGATCAGATCCGACTGTCGTCGCGCCATTCTCGTCGCTCCAGATTGGCCGAGGCGGTCGTGGTACCCGGATCTGTGGCATCTCACGGTGGGTCAGCCGTGGGCGCTTCCAGACCGCACAGACCTGCTGTCACAAGGCCCGTTTTTCCATCTGAATTCTGCGGCCCTCAACCTGACTGTGTGGCCATTGAGTCCTGGCTCCTAGCGTCGTCGGGTTTATCGCAGGATGTCATTGCCACTATGAGACAGGCCAGGAAACCAACGTCCGCCAAGATCTATTACAGGTCGTGGCGGATCTTCTTGTCCTGGTGCTCTGATAAGGGTTTTACTCCCTGGCCTTTTGCCTTACCCATTTTTCTTTCATTCCTTCAATCCGGAATGGACAAGGGTTTGTCACTCGGCTCTATCAAAGGACAAGTATCGGCGCTCTCAGTATTTTTTCAAAAGCGCCTGGCAAGGCTTCCGCAGGTCCGCACGTTCCTGCAGGGAGTTTGCCACATAGTTCCACCCTACAAGCGTCCGCTGGAACCCTGGGACCTTAACAGGGTGTTAATGGCTCTTCAAAAACCACCGTTCGAGCCGCTGAGGGATGTTTCTTTATCACGTCTTTCGCAGAAGGTGGCTTTTCTTATGGCAATTACCTCACTCCGAAGAGTGTCGGAGCTTGCAGCGCTGTCATGCAAATCCCCTTTCCTGGTTTTTCACCAGGATAAGGTGGTTCTGCGTCCTATCCCGGAGTTTCTCCCTAAGGTGGTATCTCCTTTTCATCTCAATCAGGATATCTCCTTACCGTCATTTTGCCCTCATCCAGTTCACCAGTGTGAAAAGGATTTGCATTCATTAGATTTAGTGAGAGCACTCCGGCTCTACGTGTCTCGCACGGCGCCCCTGCGCCGTTCAGATGCGCTCTTTGTCCTGGTCGCTGGCCAGCGTAAGGGTTCGCAGGCTTCCAAGTCAACTTTGGCTCGGTGGATCAAGGAACCAATTCTTGAAGCCTACCGTTCTTCGGGGCTTCCTCTTCCTTCGGGGCTGAAAGCCCATTCTACCAGAGCCGTGGGTGCGTCCTGGGCATTGCGACACCGGGCTACGGCTCAGCAGGTGTGTCAGGCAGCTACCTGGTCTAGTCTGCACACCTTCACAAAACACTATCAGGTGCATACCTATGCTTCGGCAGATGCCAGTCTAGGTAGGCGAGTCCTTCAGGCGGCGGTTGCCCACCTGTAGGAAGGGGTCGTTTTTTCGGCTCTCTGTTATTGAGGTATTCTTTTACCCACCCAGGGACTGCTTTTGGACGTCCCAATTGTCTGGGTCTCCCAATGGAGCGACAAAGAAGAAGGGAACTTTGTTTACTTACCGTAAATTCCTTTTCTTCTAGCTCCTATTGGGAGACCCAGCACCCGCCCCTGTTCCCTTCGGGCTGGTTGTTCTTTTGTGTACACATGTTGTTCATATTGAATTGTTCTTTTGGTTCATGGTTTTCAGTTCTCCGAACATCCTTCGGATTGAATTTACCTTAGACCAATTTATAAGTTTCCTCCTTCCTGCTTTTGCACCAAAACTGAGGAGCCCGTGATGCACGGGAGGGTGTATAGGCAGAGGGGAGGGGTTACACTTTTTAAAGTGTAATACTTTGTGTGGCCTCCGGAGGCAGAAGCTATACACCCAATTGTCTGGGTCTCCCAATAGGAGCTAGAAGAAAAGGAATTTACGGTAAGTAAACAAAATTCCCTTCTTTTTTGCCCCCCAAAAAAGCACTAGGGCTTATTTTTGGAGGAGGTCTTATTCTTGGAGAAACACGGTTGGGGGTAAGTTTACCCCCCAAAAAAGCAGACTCCCCCCCCACTTCCCAGGAGACTCATACTCACCAGACCAGGACTTCTGTGTGGTTCCCAGGTCCTCCTGTGATCTCCGGTCGGTGCTGCACGCCGTCCTACCCTGCTGCTAGCTGACACGCTGACACACACAGCAGATCGCAGGCGCACACACACACACACACACACACACACACACAGCAGATCACAGATATACACAGCAGATCACACACAGCAGATCGCAGGCACACACCGCAGATCACAGATACACACATCCGATCGCAGGCACACACAGCCGATCACAGATACACACATCCTATCGCAGGCACACACAGTCGATCACAGATCCACGCATCCGATTGCAGGCACTCACAGCCGATCGCAGATACACACATCCGATCGCAGACACACACAGCCGATCGCAGACACACACAGCCGATCGCAGACACACACACAGCCGATCGCAGACACACACACAGCTGATCGCAGACACACACACAGCCGATCGCAGACACACACACAGCCGATCGCAGACACACACACACACAGCCGATCGCAGACACACACACACAGCCGATCGCAGACACACACACACAGCCGATCGCAGACACACACACGCAGCCGATCGCAGACACACACACGCAGCCGATCGCAGACACACACACGCAGCCGATCGCAGACACACACACGCAGCCGATCGAAGACACACACGCAGCCGATCGAAGACACACACACACAGCCGATCGCAGACACACACACACAGCCGATCGCAGACACACACACAGCCGATCGCAGACACACACACACATACATACATCACATCCAGCACTTACGGCAGCAGGGAATGAGAGCAAGTCACGTGTCCGGCCGCAGGTCCTGTTCGTCGCGCTGCACCGCACTGCCTCTCAGGATTCTCCCGGCGAGAAGAGATCGGTGTCGCTGGATGAGGTGAGTGTGTATGCGATCCGATGTTTGTGTGTTTGTGTGTGTGTGATTTGATGTTTGCGTGTGATCCGATTTTTGTGTGCGATCTGATTGTGTGCGCGATCTGACTGTATGTGCGATCCGATGTTTGTGTGTGAGATCTGGTGTGTGTGTGTGTGTGATCTGATTGTGTGTGTGTGTGTGAGAGAGAGCTGATGTGTGCGGGTGTGCGATCACTGCAGGTCCTGCTGCTCGGTGTTTGGTGAGTGTGATTGCCGGGTGCCGCTGTGTATAATGAAGTGTCCTGTAGTATCTGTAACTTTTTTAGCTGCACGGAGACTTCATTATTGATCCGGGACTAGGGCTTATTTTCGGAGGAGGGCTTATATTTAAGCCTTTCTCCGAAAATGCTGAAAACTCCTGCTAGGGCTTATTTTTGGGGGAGGTCTTATTTTTGGAAAAACACGGTACATATACATTAACAGACACATAGCTCTGCTACATGTACATTTAGAACACACAGTTCTGCTACATGTATATTTACAAACACACACTATTACCAAATCTTGTAATTCCTGATTGGATCTGAACTGAGGCTTTAGGAACTGAGCTACTGAAGGACCTTCTACCCGATTAACTCAAAGGAAATTTCCGGTCATGTGATCAATCACATGACATGAAAGGTCCTTAAGTTAATCATTAGGATGTTCCTTCAGCTGCTCAGCTACTGCAGCCTCCGTTCAGTCTCTGTAAGCTTTCATTCCTGCTGTGTACTGCTCACCTAGAGAGCAGGAGGGAAGAAATCCATTCTCTCTATGATCACTAAGGACGCAATGTGAAGGCTCTCTTCCATCACAGGAAGCTGCCTCCGACTTTATGACTTACACACTTTTTAGCAGAAGGTTTTTTTTTTGTTAAATGCATCTTTCAGTATGAAAAATACAGGATATATGTCGTACATGTACAGTGCAACAGGTAAAGATTTCCACCATATATGTATCATCAGCTGTATATTATTACTGACATCCAGCTGTAACAGTTAGAATTGGTGCCAGCACCAGTTGTAGCTATTTAGCTCTCTAGATGCACTGCAACATCTATATCATTGTGAGAGAAAGGGTGTTACTTTCTTTCACTTCCTCAGAGCTCCTTCAATCCTATCACATTGTATAATACCAGTGGTTACTATGGCATCTTAAGCCAACTAATGGTCTCAGAGTTCGGCACATAAAGAAATCCTGTCAGTGTAAAACTCACAGGTCTAATAAACTAAAAACAAATTGAGGGAGACAGAAAGCACAGAAAGGTCTTACTCGAGTAGAGTAGTGGATATGAAGGGATCAGGAAGGCTCATCTATATAAGTCACAACCAGTGTTGAAACATGTACCAACGGCTGCTTCAACTACCTGGGGCAAGATGATAGGTGCAGATCAAAGAAAGGATTAAATGCTGCGCTGCCATTGAAGGAAATCCAAGACCAAATGGCTAGAAATCGTGCTCTTTATTCATCTACGCGTATAAGAGATTATTCTCTTTCTTCAGGATCATCCATTAATGTTTAATAATAATAACAATATGAAAAGAAGATAAAATACTAATGTAAAGAATAAATACATTTTATCCTACATTTGTTACATACATTTTGAAACTGACGAGCGGGGTGATACACAACGCCACACAGATCAGGTGAATGTGTGGATCACATTTTGTTGTCGCAAAATTAGCACCGTATTCACGTCGGAATGCCAACAAAAAAACAATAAAATCCAAGGGAACCAACGAAAACTGAGTAAAATTTTCAGTGGAAATAATTAACGAAAACTGAAACCAACGATTACCGATGTCATCAAAAACCGAGGAACCACTACCCTTAAACTATATGACTTGGGTCAAACGTTTTGCCACAAGCTTCTCACAATAGTTGGTAGGAATTTTGGCCCATTCCTTCTGACAGAACTGGTGTAACTGAGCCATGTTTGTTGGTCGCATTGCTTGCACCTGCCTTTTCAGCTTTGCCCATACATTTTCAATAGGATTGAGATCAGGGGTGTTTGATGGCCACTCCAAAACATTGACTTTGTTATCCTTAAGCCACTTTGTAACCCGTTTGGCAGTATGCTGCAGATCATTGTCCATTTGGAAGACTCATTTCCGTCCAAGCTTTAAGTTCCTGGCTGATGTCTTGAGATGTTAATTGAGTATTGCCACATAATCTTCTTTCCTCATGATGCCATCTATTTTGTGATGTGCATCAGTCCCTCCTGCAGCAAAACAACCCCACAACATGATGCAGACACCTCTGTGTTTCACAGTTGGGATGGTGTTTTTAGGCTTCAAAGCCTCTATTTTTTTTTCAAAACATAACGATGCTCCTTATGGCTAAACAGTTAAATTTTAGTTTCATCAGACTACAGGACATGTCTCCAAAAATGAACATCTTTGTTCCTGTATGCATTTGCAAACATTAACCTGGCTTTTTTATGTTTCTTTTGGAATCATGGCTTCTTCCTTGCAGAGTCGCCTTTCAGCCCATGTTGATGCAGTGCTCGTTTCACTGTGAATAATGACACAGTCTTACCAGCTTCCTCCAGCATCTTCACAAGGTTTTTTGATTTTGTTCTTGGCTAGATATTCCCATCTAGTTTGTACTTGCGTGTAATTGTTCCTACTTATGAACGAGGCGCCTTCAGGTATCTGAAAATTGTACCCAAGGATGAATCAGACTTGTGCAAGTTCACAATTCTCTTCCTGAGATCTTAGCTGATTTCTTTTGACTTTCCCACAATGCTACAAAAAGAAGCAGTGTGGTTCAGATGTGCAATAAAATACATCCACATGTGTGTCTCTAACTCAGATGTTGCCAATAAACTATCAGAAGCTTCCAAAGACATGACGACATCATATGGGCTGTCCCATATTGTTTAAAGGCTTAGTACTCTTAGTTTGCAGAAAGTAATAAAAATGCCTTAAAACATCCTCTCTCTCATTTTTCTGGCATTTGGCAAATATAAATAATTTTGGTTCCTAATTGACCGAAAACGGAAAAGATGTATTCTGATTTCATGTTAGATAGTGAAAATAACATGCATATGTGTCTTTTTAGATAGTGTATTTTAACTTCTGGCTTCAACGGTATATTGCACCCAAACAGGATCAATAGTCCTGTGGCACACGCAACGGAGCAGGGTAGGAATTATGCCTGACACCATACTCATGTCCCTTGACGAACCTTTAGACATCATTTATTAAGGGAGAAATGTGTCGTGACAATGGCCTCTGATACTTTTGACCAGGAGTCACCTTGTTTGGACACTGCAGCACATCATCTGAGCGAGGTACCCTGTACCTCTTGGGCTGTAATTTTATAGCTTCATATACATACATATTGTATATTAGCTTCTGAATAAGCAAGGGGTATTATAGGGATACTTAGGCTGGTCAGCCCATATCCACAATAATTCCTACCCTGCTCTGTTGTGTATGCTTTGCACTTTTCACATGACTGTATTTATCCTGTTTGGATGTAATGTACCTTTTTATTTTCTGCACTTTATATTCTTTTTGGGGTAAAACATTTTAATAAATTACTATTAAAGCTCTATGTGTTTAAGGGTCAAACAAGCTTTTTTTTTTCTCTGTTTTGACACCTACCCTTCTATACAAACACTAAAATCTTTCTAACAGCTTAACAAAAGAATGTTTAAAAAATGGCAACATAAAGTAGTTATATGGGAAATGGTATTGCAAATGTTTCAAATTTTTCAGTAAATATTTTGATAACTGAAATCTTACCAACTCAAATTTACCACCAACACAAAGTAGAATGTGCAAGTGCTCTCCCTACAGCACTGCCCTGCATATCAATCATCTTCACTATATTTTTATCTTATATGCACCTCACAATCTACTCTGATGAAGGTTTTATAGGTCGAAATGACATTTTCTGTATTGATTGCCATTATGAAATAAACGTCAACTATTCTAGCATCTATATTGGAGTGTCAAGTTTCCTGTCAAATTATAAAGGTATCACTAAAAACAGTCTGAGTATTGTCTTAGATGGGATGAAGAATTCTAAAATTATTACCACGTAAAGTGACACATCAGATTTGAAAAATAGGGCTCTGTCAGGAAGGTCAAAAAGTAGGTTTCGGGGTTTACTCACACTATCGTATCCAATGTTTTATCGGAAAGCCCTCGCTCCAATGTTATAATAAGGAGCAGTACCATCTAGCGTTTTTTTTCTCATGCGGGTCAGCATGACAAAAAAAATTGCTGCATGCTGCAGTTGGCTGAGTACATTGGACGACGTGCAGTCGTTCAAGCCACTGGGTGCATGCAAAACTCCGGACTGCACTCAGATGTCATCTGAAGGTAGTCTAAGATACGCCAAGGCAGATGATGGAGAAGATGGAGAAATTAAGCTCTCTATCTTCGCCACACCTAAGATCCAATTCTCGCATGCGAGAGAATCAGAGTGCAGGAAAATGACACATGGCTCATGCTCACAGCAGATTTTGAGCCAAGTGTCATTAGTATCTCCTATCCAATTCTCTCACATGAGTAAATCATCAGATGCTATTCGCTAATGCGAGCGTACCCTCACAGTGAGGTGTTTAAAGACAAAAAACATAAATTATATTACAAGCTAATGTCTCCGCTTTTGTCAGCCCTTTGGACTCCTATAAAATAATGTTGTATATGCTAACGTTGCTGAATTTATAAAAGTTAGTTTAGCTGCCACAGATACCCTCCAAACGTTAACGATGATGCTAATAATATATATATTTATTTTGACAGTGGGTTGGAAGAAATGTAATACCCAGCAGAGTTGTCATTAATTTGAAACCTATGGTCTTAAACATTATCTACGGTTTAAGTCATAGCCTTACGTACGGTTAATGTTTTTAACACTTATAGTTATTACCTCCATATATTCCAGCTGAACAAACTCTAGTTGTATTACTATTAGGATATCATTGTTATCATTTACCATGAAGTTAATCTGGGGTGCAAATGGGTCTCCTAAATGCACTTTGACTCCAAGCATACTTTCAAACTTTTAGCAAAATGGCTTAATGAAAACAAAGTGGAGGTCATGTAATGACCATCACAAAGCCCTGACCTCAATCCTATAAAAATTGTATGGTTGAACTGAAATGCCATGTGCAATCATGGAGGCCTACAAACCTGCCTTAGTTACACCAGTTCCCTTTTGTTTACATAAACAATTGCACACAAACTGATACAATCACAGTTACTTTTTGTATTTTAACTCTTCAGGTGGTGTCACACACAGCGATGGCGACAACGACGTCGCTACTACGTCACCATTTTCCGTGACATATCAGCGACGTCCCGTCGCTGTGTGTGACATCCAGCAACAACCTGGCCCCTGCTGTGAGGTCGCCGGTCGTTGCTGAATGTCCTGCTTCATTTTTTGCTCGTCGCTCTCCCGCTGTGAAGCACACATCGCTGTGTGTGACAGCGAGAGAGTGACGAACTGAAGCGAGCAGGGAGAAGGAGCCGGCGTCTAGCAGCCTGCGGTAAGCTGTAACCACGGTAAACATCGGGTAACCAAGAAGCCCTTTCCTTTGTTACCCGATATTTACATTAGTTACTAGCACCGCACTCTCACGCTGCCAGTGCCGTCTCCCTGCTCCCTGCACACGTAGCTGGAGTACACATCGGGTTAATTACCCGATATGTACTCCAGCTACGTGAGCAGGGAGCCGGCACTGGCAGCGTGAGAGCACACCGTTTAGCGCTGGCACCCTGCACACGTAGCCGGAGTACACATCGGGTAATTAAGCCGTTGTGTACCCTGGCTAGGAGAGCAGGGAGCCAGCGCTAAGCGTGTGCGCTGGTAACCAAGGTAAATATCGGGTAATGGTTACAATCTCGTATTCCCTGCTTTCCCCGCCCACCGGCGCATATGATTGGTTGCAGTCAGACACGCCCCCACGCTGAGTGACAGGTGTGTCACTGCAACCAATCACAGCCGCAGGTGGGTGGGTCTATATCGTGCAGTAAAATAAATAAATAATTAAAAAAAGACATGCAGTCCCCCCCAATTTTGATACCAGCCAAGATAAAGCCACACGGCTGAAGGCTGGTATTCTCAGGATGGGGAGCGGCACGTTATGGGGAGCCCCCCAGCCTAACAATATCAGCCAGGAGCTGCCCGGAATTGCCGCATTCATTACATGCGACAGTCCCGGGACTTTACCTGGCTCATCCCGAATTGCCCTGGTGCGGTTGCAATCTGGGTAATAAGGGGTTAATAGCAGCAGCCCATAGCTGCCACTAAGTCCTAAGTTAATCATGACAGGCGTTTCCCCGAGAGACTTTCCATAATTAACCTGTAAGTGAAAGTAAATAAACACAAACACCCGAAAAAAAACATTTATTTGGAATAAAAGACAAAAAAACACCCTCTTTCACCACTTTATTAAAATCCCCAAATACCCCTCCAGGTCCAGCGTAATCCAGAGGTCCCGCGACACATCCAGCTCTGCTACATGAAGCTGATAGGAGCGGCCGTAGGACACCGCCGCCCCTGTGAGCTCCACGCAGCAACTGAAGTGAATCGCGCTGTCAGCGGGGACGTCACTGAGGTACTGCCGGTGTGTGTGCGGTGATGATGAGGGCTGTAGTGTCGGGATGTGTGCGGGGATGTCAGCAGTAATGTTGGGATGTGTGCGGGGATGTGGGCGGTAATGTCGGGATGTGGGCGGTAATGTCGGGATGTGTGCGGGGATGTCAGGATGTGTGCGGGGATGTCGGCGGTAATGTCGGGATGTAGACGGTAATGCCGGGATGTGTGCGGGGATGTAGGCGGTAATGTCGGGATGTGTGCGGTGAAGATGATAATCAGACGCCACACACAGACAGAGCTGCGGTATGACAATGAAGTCGGGTGCAGTTCACTCGAGTTCATTCTCATCGCGAGACTCTGTCTGTATCGGCTGTCAGCCGGCATGTAGCAGAGGTGAATTGCCGAGGGAACGCACTGTCAAAAATGCATCCAAAACGCATGGAAAAAGCATCCAAAATGCATGCGTTGTGGATGCATTTTATTTTATAAACGCAGTGTCCAGTCTGCCAGAGGGTGCGTTCTTTTCCGCACTGCAGAGAACGCAACGTGCGCACATAGCCTTACTGAAGGTCCTTTGTAGTCAAGCAGGGATTCTGATTTGCTTCTCTAGCAATCCTACAAGCAGCTCTCACAGAAATTTTATTTGGTCTTCCAAACCTTATCTTGACCTCCACTGTTCCTGTTAGCTTCCATTTCTTAATTACATTTCAAACTGAGGAAAAGGGAGCTTAAAAACGCTTTGCAATCTTCTCATAGCCTTCTCCTGCTTTATGGGCCTCCATTTACAATGCTATCAGCTACTTAAAAGAACCCATGTTTGCTGTTTTTTGGCGCTAGGCAAGTGGAGGCTGGGTTTTATCAAGCTGTGAAATTTGCATCACCTGGCCTTTCCGAACGATGATAGTGAACAAGCTATAACCCTAAAGGTACCGTCACACATAACTAGATCGCTAGCGAGATCGCAGCTGAGTCACGGTTTCTGTGACGCAGCAGCGATCCCATTAGCGATCTTATTATATGTGACACCTACCAGCGATTAGGCCCCTGCTGTGAGGTAATCGGTCGTTGCAGAATGGTCCAGGTCATTTTCTTCAAAGGCGATGTCCTGCTGGGCAGGACACATCGCTGTGTTTGACACTGTGTGACAGGGTCACAGTGACTGCTGAGATCGTTATACAGGTCGCTACTGCGACCTGTATTGTTCCTGCATCGCTGGTAAGATCTGACTGTGTGACATCTCACCTGCGACCTCTCAGCGACTTACCTGCGATCCCTATCAGGTCGCGTCGTTTTCTGGATCGCTGGTAAGTCGTTGTGTGTGACTGGGCCTTAACAGGCTTATTAAGGTCTGAAACTTTGGTCAAAGTTATCTGAGCACACAAATGTTCATGGGTGCCTAGACATTAGCATCAGCCCATTTTCTTTTTTGTAGTTTTTCAGATGAAGAATATATATATTTATTTTTTTTGCCTAAAATACAAAGGAATACAAAGACAATGTGTCATCTTTAACTTTGTCTTTTAGAGATCATTTCATGTTCAACTTGCTTAACTGGTCACAATAATAGTAATTTTAACCAGGGGTTCCCAAACTTTTGCATACCACTGTATAACATTTCTACAGTAAGTTATAATTAGGTGCTTCATATGCAAAAACATGTATTGGTAAACCAAGGAGCAGAGATTACGTGGATCTTACATAATGATTTTGTAATAAATCCCTCAGTTCACAGCATCAGTCAGTACCTTATCATCATTTGTAACCAATTTAAGTCTCACAAGATGCAATCCACAAAAGAATACATTTACGGAAGTATAACTCGCAAAAGATCCTTAATTGGAAATAGTAAATAGTCTTGAATACCACTGTGTCTTCTCCTCCTGCCTCCGATGTTTAAATGACAGGTCACTGGTTTTTCAGTGTTTCACCTTCTGCTTGAAATGTCTTATGGGCTGTGTCATTGCCGTGGGCACAGATTTATTTCCCAACTGGTTTTCAGGAAAGTGGCACTGGAGGCAGTGCATGTGCAGATTGATATCTTTGCTCAGTGACGTCATTCAGAGAAATAAATCTGCACACGCACTGTTCGTGGCACCATTATCAAATTAAAAAAAAAGCCTACCATGGGTTACTATACAACCTTTTCCTTTGCACTAGTTTAGTCAAATATCCAAAATTAGTTCAATATATAATATTGTAATAGTTATTTTATATTAACAGATCTATCAAGTTTTCAAGCTATAAGATCGTTGGTGGCTCCTGAAGTTGATATCTACCTCATAAGGATGGTAATCACTCTGCTTGAAAAAGAGGCAGATGAGCTGAAGAATAAACCACTCGGCCTAATCAATGAACAACCAAAAAGCCAGATTTTGCAAACAAGTGGCAAGTTACAGGACCACGGGGACACACAGCCCAAAACGATTATGGAAAAGAGAGATCTTTGGATTGAAAAAAAGGTTTGATTTTTAAGCTGCTACTAGTATTACTTAAATCTTAAAGTGGTAATCCTGCAATCCATTTTTCACAGGATATAAGATAATACGGACATCATAGAATGGGCACATGCACAGAATCCCCCTCTATCAGTCAAATCCGAGACTGTAGCAGATTTACTAATTTTCTCTAATATTTAGAAACCATAAACAGTCAAATTTATCACAGTGACTCATATGTATTGTCTGTATGCATCTTTTTAGACATGTTAGCTCCTTTTGCCTAGATCTGTATTGCCTATTGGTTAGCCTTGCTTTTTTCTTCAATATTTTGCATTAGATTTTGCACAGTTTTGGCCATGCTCAGTCCCTTTTCTCTAAACTCCCTGTCATGTCAGGTGCAAAAGTGTCTAAAACACAATAAATAAGGTGCAAGACATGTAGACACTGGTTCTGCGGAAGTAGAGTAAATTAATACTTTAGAGTGTTGCCCACTTTTGTGAACCTTGCCTGTCCAAGCATTACATAGTTAGACCTTTTTTTTGAATCGTCGCTAAGGCCGGGTACACATATCTGGCTTTTCGCTGGTTTGATGAATGCAGTGCATGCTAGTACAGTGTATACAGTACACTGGCAGCGCACCAAGCGACGGTCACATGCTGTTATGTGACCGGAGCCTGTGACCCGGAAGTTGTGTACATGGCCAAAGTCTGACTCAGACCCTGTTTGTAAGCATAGAATGATTTGTACTAACTTAGTTCTACCATATACTGTATTAAGTGATTACCGATTTGTAACATGTTTAAAGCGGTTACTTTTGGGTCCCATCTTAGAAAATTATGCTTGGTGGAATCAGTTTAGACTCAACTGTTGATACAAAACCGAGTCTTTTAGGGACCTCTTATTAATAACTTTTTAGAAAATTCACCAGTTTGAGGTTTGCCACTCTTTTCTTAAATAAAAGGGGTAGCCCCAGATTGCTGATGGGTATTTTTTAAGTATATATAATAAACATATACCTTGATCTACTGCAATCTTTACTATGGTCTCTCACCTGGTCTCTATCTTTGTCCCACTCTCTGTTTATATTTTTGTTTCTGTCATAATTTCTCTTTTTTTTTTTTTCTCCTTTCCTGCTCTTGGGCTTGATCCTATACTCCTAGACTTAGGTCTCTTTCACACATCCGTGTTTCCGGTACGTGTGATGTCCGTTTTCACACTTACCGGAGACATGGACACACGTAGACGCAATAAATTCAATGGGTTTGCACACGTCCGTGTTTTCACACGGTCCATGTGGAGAACACGCTTGTCCGTGTGCTCCACACGGCAACATGTCCGTTTCTTCGGCAGAATGGGTGTCACACGGACCGCACACTGATATAGAATAAGAATTTTTATACTTGCTTGTCTCCGATGCTGCTGTCTCTGCCTCTGCTGTTGCTTCGGGGTTTGCTCATTATGCTCATTGCTTATTCACTGCAATCAATGCAGACCCGGAAGTAACAACTACCCGGGAGACAGCAGTGATGGAGACAAGTAAGTAAACCAGCTCATGCTGTCCGTGTGCTATCCGGATGTTACCCGGATAGCACAGGGATAGCACACATAGAACGCACATGCATACGCACCTACACCACGGACTGTGAAACGCGTGTATGTTTTACGTGGATGTGTGAAAGAGGTTTTCAGTCGCTTACATTCATTTGCTTTTCACTTGGCTCTCCAATGTCATGTGAGCACCTGCTCTGCATCTAAGGGCACACTCACACGAGCGTGAAAAACGGACGAGTGCAATGCGAGAAAATCTCGCACTGCACTCTAGAGCAGTTGGTCAGCTTTTCTCGCATCCAGATTCTGGATGCGAGAAAAGTTGCAACATGCTGCGATTTTCTGCGAGAGTCGCATCACTCACACCCATTCAAGTGAATGGGTGGGAGAGATACATCAGACTGCACTCGGATGTTATCCCAGTGCAGTGCGATATACGCACAGGCTGACCATGGAGGAGATGGGGGGGATTAACCCCTCCCTCTCCTCCGCAGCGCCCATCCTCATCTTCACAGCTGTGACCTGATTGCAATATAGGGTCACAGTCGCATGACACTCGGCTCACGCGCGCAGCAGAGCCTGAGCCCGGGGGTCATTAGCATATCGCATCGGATGCCATATGTTCGTGTGAGTCCAGCCTAAGGGTAAGGGTTACGTAGGTCAAGTGCACACTGCAATACTGCCTGAACATTATTGGAGCATTGCACTTGATTTTCAGCCCTTTGGCTGTCGCGGTCCACAAGCTAGACAGAATCAGCCAAAGGGCTGCAGTTTATCTACAGTACATCTTTAATCTGAGCAAAGGTCATTGTAAAGAAAGTGAGAGCAGGGGATCTGTAACACAACCAAAAATATAAGTCTAGTTCAAAGCCTGGTGGCTAGTGTGAAAATTGCAAGAATTCTGATTTGTTTTTCACCATACGTGGAAAGTTGGAGAAAAAAAACAACCTATCAGATATTTAAATAAAAAATAATTTAACATAAAAACTTAATTTATGCAAAGGTGACACATTCCCTTTTACAGCATGTGCAAGAACATTTCATAGTTAATGTATTGGATCAATCTGCATATTAAGTTGAGTAAAGGCTCATCCAGACATCACTTTAAATGATAGTCTATGGGGCAGTTTGCGTGTCCAAACATTTTTGTGGGGCAAGCGGACTGCACAAAATTACAGACACGTGTCCAGTTTTGAGTCACAGGCAATGGGTGCGTGAGAAAATCATGAACTGTTTGGTAGAAGCATGAGAAGCCTAAATCAGGTTTTGGGTTTTTTTTCCATATGCAAAAAAACTGATGAAGCTGATGGTAAAAACTGAAATGGACAGCAATGATGAAAATCCGATCAAAAACACTGATGAAACTTGGACTGTTTTTTTTGTATATGAGAAAAATTACCCTAACTTTGTAAATGCATTAAATTAGTTGTCTTGACTGGATCCTGAGTTATGACATAAATAATAGAGCT
This sequence comes from Anomaloglossus baeobatrachus, assembly GCF_048569485.1. Classification (NCBI taxonomy): domain Eukaryota; kingdom Metazoa; phylum Chordata; class Amphibia; order Anura; family Aromobatidae; genus Anomaloglossus; species Anomaloglossus baeobatrachus. Next base: position 365,298,955 of record NC_134353.1, read on the forward strand.
CTGGGTTAGGCTGTTCAATTTATACTACTGTATTATTGACATCAACTATATAGGTTAAATGGGTAGTCTATTCTTTTCCTCAAAATCTGCACTCTCTCTATGTGACTGCAGACTTCTGCATCTTCACAGCAAGTGTATTGAGCGAGGCTGCACACGACTAGTCACAATGTGGCAAAACGCATACTTAACGGTCTAGTGAACGCCTGCTCCTGCTGCGCAGCAAACAGCGGAGAATCCTGACAGTGTGCATGCAGCGCAAGCTGTGAGTATTTGAAAATATGCAGACTTTTGAGAAAAGACCAGACAACCGCTTTAACTCTTCATTTTTAAGCCTTGTGTTCCCTTTGACACACTTTTATTCTTTTGACTCCAAGGACCAGTTACTTTTGTCTTTGAGTAATTCTTAAAGGCACAGCAAGTGATCCCACTAGTTTATTCTTGTTAGAGCATATTTTCGCTGTCTATTTAATATATTTCCAATAATAAACGCAATCATTACTACACTGATTGCTTTGACATTGTTTTGAGTTGTATATGCCTTGTTTTATCATTTAGAAACCAACTGAAGAGATCAAATCAAGTGTTCAGAAAGATTCTCCATCTGTTGTAGCTCCGATCCAGCTTGCATCATGGAATCAGAAGGGACTGGATGAAGACACTGAGGAACTATTCTCAGATTCTCAAGTTCAGGTATGTGACGTACTATTAAAATGGACTGTGCATGGCACTCTAGCTACCATCTGACATTTAAGAAACAAATGTGCTCCATGCCTAAAAACCCAGTCGAGTACAGCCCATATTACTTTAGCTAGATGAGGATTGCGCAACCTTGGCCTGGGGGGGGTCACATGTCAATTTCGGTGTTCAATTATAATTTGTATTTAAACAGTGCTCCTCATCATGCTGTTCCCATTTTGACATCATGAGACCAAGACGGCACCTAACAATTGACCATCAGTACCTTGCCACTGAGGCTTTAGGCAGGATGTTCTCAGATGGAAGTGGTCACTAAGCCTAGTGTTTCATAGTGTCATCAGTAGGTTGCAACAGAGATACAGAGGGGCTGGAAGAGTGATAGAAGTGGACGTCCTTTGGCCACATCCAACACTAATGACCGCTACATTTTGAACATTGCCCTTCGGAACTGGATGATAAATGCCACTCAATATTCTAAGCACACTTATCCCCTTCACCCCCGGCCGATTTTCTTTTTTTTGTTATTTTTTTTTTTTTTTTTGCTCCCCTTCTTCCGAGAGCCATAACTTTTTTATTTTTCCCTCAATCTGTACTTTTAAATTAAACCATAAGTTTTACCATATAGTGTACTGGAAAACGACAAAAAAATTCCAAGTGCGGAGAAATTAAAAAACAAGTGCGATTGTATGATTGTTTTTGGGATATTATATTCATCGTGTTCACTGTATGGTAAAACTAATGTGTCGGTGTGATGCCTCAGGTCGGTTCAAGTTCGTACACTTATGTAAAACCTGGCTCAACTATTATCGTATCGGGTGCCAAGAAGCAAAAAAGTCAATATAATAATAGAATAGCTTCAGCACACCAAATGAAAAGGAGATAAATAAATTAATAAAAATAAAAACTCGCTATTTATTGATAAGGCATATGTGAAACAAAAAGAAGTAAGATGTTTCGACCCTCTAAGGCTATGTGCCCACGCTGCGGAAAATGCACGGATTTTGCCGCTGATTTCTCGCAGAAAAGCCGCGGATTTCCCGAAAATCTGCAGCTTAGGCACTTCCCAGCCATTTCTATGGCATTTTGGAAATGCTGTGCCCACGCTGCGGATTTCATGTGGATTTTGATCCGGAAAAATCTGCAACATGTCAATTATTGTTGCGGATTTTCAAACGGATTTTGGCTTTAAAATTGGGGGAAAAAAAAAAATCCGCACCAAAATCCGCATCAAATCCGCGGCAAATCCGCACCTTTGAAAAGGTGCGGATTTTGCGGGAAAGCTGCGGATTTTGATGCAGAAAAATTCGCAGCTACATTTTCCTGTGGACACATAGCCTAAGGGTTTTTATCATGGACATATGAGCTAATCAAGTACGTGTATATTTACAATATCCGCAGGAGTTATTTGTTGATCTTTGAGATATATGCCTTAGGGTCCCGTTACACGTAGCGACGCACCAGCGATCCGACCTGGCAGGGTTCGCTGGAACATCGTTACATGGTCGCTGGTGAGCTGTCAATCAGGCAGATCTCCTCAGAGATCAGCCACCAGCGACCTGTGTAACGATGGCTCCCTACTTACTCAGAACAGGTGTTCCGAGCGTCGGACTGGCTACCATAGGAATCTCCAGTAATGCCAGGCCTGGATTCAGTTACCTGCATTGCACTCCGGAGCTTTCAGCTGCAGCCTGGTCTGATCTCAGAGTTTGCAGGACTGCGCCGAGTGATTGATTCCCCGACGATTGCGGTTCAGTTAATATCAGCTGCAGACAGGCCAGGCTGCAATCCGGAGTTCAGGTGAGAGCACCGGAGATCAGCCCGGCATATCTTCAGCTGTTATGAACTGAACCGCAATCACCGGGGAATCAATCACTCGGCGCTCGCGGTGCAGTCTAGGCTGCACTCCGAAGCTCAGCTGACAGCTCCGGAGTGCAATGCAGGTAACTAAATCCGCCCCACACTCGTTGGTCTCCCGCCGTCAAACACGCCGATGCGTTCTGCACAGCGGGAGACCAGCGAGCAAAAAATGGTCCTGATCGTTAAGTCACGATCAGTGACCTCGCAGCAGGGGCCCGCTCGCTGCTGCTTTTCACACACCGCAATATCGCTAGTGAGGTCGCTGATACGTCACAAAACCTGTGACGTTTCAGCGATCTCGCTAGCAATCGCACTGTGTGTGACGGGGGCTTTAGGAATGAATAGATAAGGGTTCTATTTTCTAGTGAGACTGAGTACCCCAAGTGTCGAGGAATAATCCAGTGTCTATGGTGAGATCAAACCAAGAAACGGAGCAGCGTATGCAGGAAGTCACTAGGTCTGGAACCATAAACTGCAGATGGAAAAATAATTGTCAAAACAATTATTCTGTTATCTTCATGGCTGACTAATAATGAAGGGATTTGCTGTATGTCTGCAATCTAAAGGACGTGTATGTAACTCGGTGGGGTTATCACATACAATGATAGAAATCAGCCTCAGATTGGTACGCGGCCCCTAGGTAATTTGTAAAAGGCTACAAAGGTCCTGGTGTATGGGTAAATGCCCAGTGAATTTGGCTGTGGTGAGCCTGCAGTGGTGGTATAGGTGAAAAGGCATATATCTCAAAGATCAACAAATACTTCCTGTGGAGATTGTAAATATACACGTACCGGATTAGATCATATGTCCTTGATAAAGACCCTTAAAGGGTCGAAAGGTAGAACTTGTTTTTGTTTCACATATGCCTTTTCAATAAATAGCGAGTTTTTTGATTAATTTATCTCCTTTTCATTTGGTGTGCCAAAGCTATTCTATTATTGGTACGAGTTTGTAGACACCAAACATGTATAGCTTTACTTTTATCTAAGGGGTTAAAAAAATTCAGAAGTTTGTAAAAAAAAAAAAAAGTGACACACTTTTTGCTCCATTTTCCGCAACCCGTAGCGTTCTTATCTTTCAGATATCTATGGCTCAGTGATGGCTTATTATTTGCGTCTCAAGGTGATGGTACCATTTTTGCGCAGAAGCTACGCTTTGATCGCGTGTTATTGCATTTTGCGTAAAATTTACGGCGACCAAAAAAATATAAATTTGGCGCTTGGAATTTTTTGCTGCTACGCCATTTACTGATCAGATTAATTAATTTTATATTTTGATAGATCGGCATTTCTGAACTCGGTGACACCAAGTGTGTGTGTGTGTGTATGTGTATATATATATATATATATATATATATATATATATATATATATATATATATATATATATATATATATATATATATATATATATATAATGTGTGTGTATATATCTACTTACATAATCACCAGTTTTGTCTGTTCTCCTATTCCATCATGCACCGCACCACTGTCAGTTGCAGAGGCGCAGTTGGAACTGCACCTGTGTGAGTTACACACATCACCCGCAGCTCCGCCCCCCGCACATTATACGTGCGGCTCCGCCCCCCACACATTATACCCGCGGCTCCGCCCCCCACACATTATACCCGCTGCTCCGCCCCCCGCACATTATACCCGCGGCTCCGCCCCCCGCACATTATACCCGCGGCTCCGCTTCATACTCCCGCACAGCACAGTCCGGCAGTCACAGAGCAGAGTCCCCTGGAGCAGCAGCTTTTGATCATGTGTCTGATCACATGACGTGACATCACACAGGTCCTGTGAGCACATGGTTGCATCTGGATTGGAGTGGATTTTTAGTGGGGACCACAAAAAAACTCCAATCTAAACAGCTCATCATACATACACTAAATATATGTGTATATATATATATATATGTATATATATATATATATATATATATATATATATATATATATATATATATACATACATACATACATACATACATACATACATACATACATACATACATACATACATACAGTGCTGGCCAAACCAAAAGTATTGGCACCCCTGCAATTCTGTCAGAGAATACTCAGTTTCTTCCTGAAAATGATTGCAATCACAAATTCTTTGAACTCCAAAAATGGGCCAGACAAAAGTATTGGCACCCTTATCCTAATACTTGGTTGCACAACCTTTAGCCAAAATAACTGCGATCAACCGCCTCCGGTAACCATCAATGAGTTTCTTACAATGCTCTGCTGGAATTTTAGACCATTCTTCTTTGGCAAACTGCTCCAGGTCCCTGAGATTTGAAGGGTGCCTTCTCCAAACTGCCATTTTGAGATCTCTCCACAGCTGTTCTATGGGATTCAGGTCTGGACTCATTGCTGACCACTTTAGTAGTCTCCAGTGCTTTCTATCAAACCATTTTCTAGTGCTTTTTGAAGTGTGTTTTGGGTCATTGTCCTGCTGGAAGACCCATGACCTCTGAGGGAGACCCAGCTTTCTCACACTGGGCCCTACATTATGCTGCAAAATTTGTCGGTAGTCTTCATACTTGATAATTCCATGCACACGGTCAAGGAAAAATCCATTACTCCAAAAGAAACATAAAAAAAGACAGAATAATGTTTACAAATGCGCACAGGAGCAAAAATCTTACATTTTGGAGACATGTCCTGTGGTCTGACAAAACTAAAATTGAACTTTTTGGCCATAATGACCATCGTTACTTTTGGAAATAAAAAAGAGAAGCTTTGAAGCCTAAGAACACCATCCCAGCTGTGAAACACGGGGTTGGCAGCATCATGTTGTGGGGTTGTTTTGCTGCAGGAGGAGCTTGTGCACTTCACAAAATAGATGGCATCATGAGGAAGGAAGATTGTGGCAATACTGAGGCAATCTCAAGACATCAGCCAGGAACTTAAAGCTTGGGCAGAAATGGGTCTATCAATTGGACAATGATCCGAAGCGTACTGCCAGACTGGTTACAAAGTGGTTTAAGGATATCAAAATCAATGCTTTGCAGCGGCCATCACAAAGACCTGATTGCTGATGTATGTAAAGTGCTATGGCATTAATAGAGCTATATAAGTGAAATAAATATTATATATTATCTCAATCCTATTAAAAATGTATGGGCAAAGCTGAAAAGGCTGGTGCGAGCAATGAGACCTACAAACATGGCTGTTGCATTAGTTCTGTCAGGAAGAATGGGCCCAAATTCCTACCAACTACTGTCAGAAGCTTCTGGAAGGAGATCCAAAACTTTTTACCCAAGTCATACAGTTTAAGGGCAATGGTACCAAATACTAATGAAATGGATGGAAATGTTTGAATTAGCAGAAAGTAATAAAAATGCCTGAAAACATTCTCTCTCGTTATTCTGGCATTTGGCAAACATAAATAATTTGGTTCCTAATTGATCTAAACAGGAAAGGTTTATTCTGATTTCATCTCGGATAGGGAGAAAACATGCATATGTATCTTTTTAGATAGTGTGAGAACATGCAGATGTGTCTTTATAGAGAGCAGATGGAAACATCTGGTTTCAACTGTATGAGGAAGTCAGAGTCGGTGTTTGAGTCGGAATCAGGGAAATTGATGAGTCGGAGTTGGAATCAGATGTTTGGCTTACCAACTCCACAGCGCAATACAGAATTGCCCTATACTTTGTGAATGGTACAGTGACAAGCCCTTACTACTTGAATAACATTATTAATCCAGTCATTGTGTATCATCTCATCATGAACAACACAGGCCTAATTTCATCTTTGGACAACAATGCTCCAGCTCATCGAGGTCGCATCATTAGGCAACTGCTGATGGAGATTGGGGTACCTGAAATGGAGTGGCCTCAGCTCTGTCCAGTCTTGAATCCCATAAAAAAAACCTATGGGATCAGCTGAGTTACTGTGTAGAGGCTTGTAACTCTTCTCTCTAGAACCTGAATGACCTGAGGGCCGTCCCTCAAGAGGAGTACAATGCCATGCCTCAGCAGACAGTAACTTACAGTCATATGAAAAAGTTTGGGCACCGTAATTAATGTTAACCTTTTTTCTTTATAACAGTTTGGGTTTTTGCAACAGCTATTTCAGTTTCATATATCTAATAACTGATTGAGTAATATTTCTGGATTGAAATGAGGTTTATTGTACTAACAGAAAATGTGCAATCCGCATTTAAACAAAATTTGACCAATGCAAAAGTATGGGCACCTCAACATAAAAGTGACATTGATATTTTGTAGATCCTCCTTTTGCAAAAATAACAGCCTCTAGTCGCTTCCTGTAGCTTTTAATGAGTACCTGGATCCTGGATGAAGGTATATTTGACCATTCCTGTTTACAAAAAAATTCCAGTTCAGTTAAGTTTGATGGTCGCCGAGCATGGACAGCATGCTTCAAATCATTCCACAGATTTTCAATAATATTTAGGTCTGGGGACTGGGATGGCCATTCCAGAACATTGTAATTGTTCCTCTGCATGAATGCCTGAGTAGATTTGGAGCGGTGTTTTGGATCATTGTCTTGCTGAAATATCCATCCCCTGCGTAACTTCAACTTCGTCACTGATTCTTGCACATTATTGTCAAGAATCTGCTGATACTGAGTTGAATCCATGCGACCCTCAACTTTAACAAGATTCCCAGTGCCGGCATTGGCCACACAGCCCCAAAGCATGATGGAACCTCCACCAAATTTTACTGTGGGTAGCAAGTGCTTTTCTTGGAATGCCATGTTTTTTTGCCTCCATGCATAACGCCTTTTTGTATGACCAAACAACTCAATCTTTGTTTCATCAGTCCACAGGACCTTCTTCCAAAATGTAACTGGCTTGTCCAAATGTACTTTTGCATACCTCAGGCGACTCTGTTTGTGGCGTGTTTGCAGAAATGGCTTCTTTCGCATCGCTCTCCCATACAGCTTCTCCTTGTGCAACGTGCGCTGTATTGTTGACCGATGCACATTGACGCCATCTGCAGTAAGATGATGCTGCAGGTCTTTGGAGGTAGTCTGTGGATTGTACTTGACTGTTCTCACCATTCTTCTTCTCTGCCTTTCTGATATTTTTCTTGGCCTGCCACTTCTGGGCTTAACAAGAACTGTACCTGTGTTCTTCCATTTCCTTACTATGTTCCTCACAGTGGAAACTGACAGTTTAAATCTCTGAGACAACTTTTTGTATCCTTCCCCTGAACAACTATGATGAATAATCTTTGTTTTCAGATCATTTGAGAGTTGTTTTGAGGAGCCCATGATGCCACTCTTCATAGGAGATTCAAATAGGAGAACAACTTGCAAGTGGCCACCTTAAATACCTTTTCTATTGATTGGATACACCAGCCTATGAAGTTCAAAGCTCAATGAGGTTACAAAACCAATTTAGTGCTTTAGTAAGTCAGTAAAAAGCAGTTACGAGTGTTCAAATCAAGAAATTGATAAGGGTGACCATACTTTAGCACTGGTCAAATTTTGTTTAAATGCGGATTGCACATTTTCTGTTAGTACAATAAACCTCATTTCAATCCAGAAATATTACTCAGTCCATCAGTTATTAGATATATGAAACTGAAATAGCTGTTGCAAAAACCCAAATTGTTATAAAGAAATAAGGTTAACATTGATAGGGGTGCCCAAACTTTTTCATATGACTAACTTGTGAATGGCATGAGATTTTGTTGTCAAGCTTTAATTGATGCTCAAGGCCACATGACAAGTTATTGAGACATTGGCATTTTTGAGGGGAATATGCCCACCACTATTGTTGGCTTTTGTTTTAATACCTTGTTTAAGAAAAGGAAATCACCATTGCATGCTGCTACTTAAATGCCCTACTTTCATGATAAATTATCAGTGTAGCATGAACATTTCACATAAATTTCACCCGAAAGCCAAATATCCCAAACTTTTTGTGAGTAGTGTATGTGGACAGCGACACCCAGAAGAGTAGTGGCTGGCAGCAGAGGAGCAGTGATTGGCAAATACTATTAGGGTTCTATATATACATCTCTTTGTGCCTCAAACATCTGGAGAACGGGGTCTCGTCACCTATTCGGCACTCCAGAAAGCAGTATGTGAATTAGACAGGTCTTCCATGTCTGTGACTATCTCCACTGTAGTTTTTGGGAATTCTGAAACATTAGTGGACAGTAGGTAAAAAACACACATCCTATTGTAGAGAGCCATATGCATTGCTTTGTAGCATCTAGCCATAGTTGTTTTTTAACGAAGATTTAGAAGTGTATTTTACAGCATTTCTACATAAAAAAAATGCTTCAAATACTCTGAACATACTTCCTACTAGTTTACCTGTGAAATGATCAATATAAAGTTCGAAAAACAGCACTGTATGCACTATAGGAGTTTTCCCATTAAATTGAGTCTGAAACTTATTCAGAGTATTTGACATGTTTTTTTTTTTATTTGGAATTAAGAGCAACAACGATTTCTAAATCTTTGTCATAAACCTGTGAAAGTATTAGTGGAGTCCTGTAATAGAATTTCTACCTATCAGACAGTTATTGTCTATACTTTAGATATGCCATACCTGTCATAGAAGGTAATACCCCTCGAATTGATTCATTATGATAATGTGGGTAGTGTTGAGCGGATCCGAACTTTAAAAATCCGGATCTGCGCGGTTTCAGGGTCCGATCCGGGTCTGACCCGGATTCGGGAATCCGGCTGCACTATCCGGATCTGTTTTGTTTTTTTCTCTCTCTCTCTGTCTCTCTCGATATCTCTCTCTCTCTCTCTCTCTCTCGATATCTCTCTCTCTTTCGATATCTCTCTCTCTCTCGATATCTCTCTCTCTCTCGATATCTCTCTCTCGATATCTCTCTCTCGTCCCGGATACAACTTCCCTATTCACATATATAGGGCCGGATATCGGATCCGGACGTCTTTGTCAACCCGATCCGGATCCGCCGTACCCGGATTATGGCCAGTCCGCTCAACTCTAAATGTGGCCTTTGGACCAAAAATGTTGTGCACTCCTGCTGTAGATACATAGAAATTACTGTATTCAAGATTAAGATAATTCTCCATGTTGGTTTTTTTTTAGCTGTATAATTGTTTCTGGGTTTTTTTTTCCCCTAATTGCAGGCACCAAAAAGAAAATTTCCTGAATGGTTTGACGCGTCAAAGGAAACTGCAAGGCCGTCTACTGTTAAAAAGAACAAAACGGGAAAGAAAGGACTTTTTGGATGAATGTACTATTGTTTTTGTGTTTATGTATGTTGAGATATAATACAGCGGTCATTTTATATATTATGGGCCCAGGTTTATTTTCACTTGAAAAGTAAAGCCCTATTATGTGAATTTGTTCACATGTCTATCATCTTGATGTGCAGCATTGCGTTATGTTCTTATAACTGAGAACAGTACTGCACAGTGATTCATTTTGTGTTGCTTCCATTCACAGTATTTAAAGGGGACATCAATCCAAAATCGGTCTTAAAATGTGATAAAAACGTGATAAAAGACTCTTGAATTAGAACACTTCCAATTTCAAAATTACAACACAACTAAAATTCTTCCGCACAGCTCATACGTTTCCATAAATGAAAATCATTATAGACAGATATTGGCTGAGAAGATTGTGTCAGGGAGTTCCAGTAACTGAGATATCTGATCAGTGCCAGTTTTGTAATACCGCCGATTCGCCTTAATTCCACCAATGTGTTCTTCTGAGAGATATATATATAATAGCTATAAAGCATGTGAGCTGATTATACTTGGTTTGATTTCCCCACTGTAAAGAAAAAAAACTTGACTCAGGTCCTTAATGTGTAACTGCTAATATATGTACACTGTTTTTGTAATATAAGAGCCATATTGTAAAATGTAATTTTGTTTATTTCGCTGTGTAAAGAGACTAGAATATATTTCCAGAGTGGGTGCAAGTGTGGGTGAAGGAATCCTGACTGTCCCCATGAATAGGACATGTTGTATTTTAACATGTTTGATCCTTTATTTTCCAAACGTAAGCCTGACAGCCAGTTATCCCCTATCTTCCTATGGCCATGAAAACGCTCACTCTGCCAGTCCAAGTTTGTATGTGACAATTGAACAGTTGGGACATACTATAAATATAATTTTTTTTTACCAAAATAATAACTATGCATTTGAATTTTTTTACTAGTTTACAAAAAAAATGTTTAAATAAAGAAAAGTAAAGAAAATCTGGAAATTTGTTTTTGTATAAATAAGCAGCATCTATATATATAATTGCCTTATTCTGTCTATCTGTCTGTCTATCTGTCTGTCTATCTGTCTGTCTGTCATGCTCCAAAATTGTGTCCTTACGGTGACACAAAGCTGATTGGCCGCTGGGCTCGCCATGGTCCGGCCCCCCACACCGATTGGCCGCTCGCCCAGGCTGCGCCCCCACACGGATTGGCCAGCCGCTCGCCCAGGCTCCGCCCCCCCCACAGATTGGCCTCTCGCCCCGGCACCCTGCAGGCATTGGCAATTCGGCCACGCCACGCCCCGCCCCCCTCACGCAATGCACGCTAGCTCTGGCCCCGCCCCCTCCCTCCCCCCGCGCATTCCCCGAACTGACACGGCTGTCACCGAGGTGAGTACTGTACTTCCCCCCCACCCCCTCCACCCCCCCGCACCCCCCCCGCACATTCCCCAAACTGACACGGCTGTCACCGAGGTGAGTACTGTACTTCCCCCCCCCCACCCTCACCCCCCCCCCCCCCGGCCTCCGCTCGCACGGGAGTGGTGTGGATACGTTGGTAACCATGCTCGCATGGTTACAAGCGCATCAAGGTCCTGCTGCTGCGGTGGAAGAAAACATACACACACATCAGATCACACTCACTCTCACACACACCTCACACACACCTCACATCGCATTCACATACTTACAGCATCCGGCGATATCGCTTGCTTCTCGGCCTCGATACTGTGCTGTTGTGACCTTCCAGGACCTGACGGAGGATCACATGGCCAGAGGCATGTGGTATCTCCGGATGTTGTGAGTGTGAGCGCGTATGTGCGATATCGTCAGTGTCTGTGTGTGTGAGTGGATGCGATCGGGTGTGTGTGAGTGGATGCGATCGGGTGTGTGTGAGTGGATGCGATCGGGGGTGTGTGAGTGGATGCGATCGGGTGTGTGTGAGTGGATGCGATCGGGTGTGTGTGAGTGGATGCGATCGGGTGTGTGTGAGTGGATGCGATTGGGTGTGTGTGAGTGGATGCGATCGGGTGTGTGTGAGTGGATGCGATCGGGTGTGTGAGTGTCGGCAGAGGAGCACGGCGTGCTGGAGGAGGCTGGGAGCAGAGAGGCTGATCATGGGGAAGGCTGGGAGGGGGAGGCTGATGCTGGGGGAGACTGGGAGGGGAAGGCTGATGCTGAAGGAGGCTGGGAGGAAGGAGGCTGGGAGGAGAGAGGCTGATCCTGGGGAAGGCTGGGAAGGGGAGGCTGATGCTGAGGGAGGCTGGAAGGAGAGAGGCTGATGCTGGGGGAGGCTGGAAGGAGAGAGGCTGAGGCTGGGAGGAGAGAGGCTGATGCTGGGGAAGGCTGATGCTGAGGGAGGCTGGGAGGGGAAAGCTGATGCTGGGGAAGGCTGGGAGGACGGAGGCTGGGAGGAGAGAGGCTGATCCTGGGGAAGGCTGGGAGAGGGAGGCTGATGCTGGGGGAGGCTGGAAGGAGAGAGGCTGATGCTGGGGGAGGCTGGAAGAAGAGAGGCTGATGCCGGGGGAGGCTGATGCTGGGGGAGGCTGGGAAGAGAGAGGCTGATGCTGGGGAAGGCTGGGAGGAGAGAGGCTGATGCTGGGGACAGAGAGGAGAGGCTGATGCTGGGAGGAGAGAGGCTGATGCTGGGATGAGAGAGGCTGATGCTGGGAGGAGAGAGGCTGATGCTGGGGGAGGCTGGGAGGGGGAGGCTGATGCTGGGGGAGGCTGGGACGAGGGAGGCTGATGCTGGTGGAGGCTGATGCTTGGGGAGGCTGATGCTGGGGGAGGCTGGAAGGAGAGAGGCTAATGCTGGTGGAGGCTGATGCTTGGGGAGGCTGATGCTGGGGGAGACTGGGAGGGGAAGGCTGATGCTGAGGGAGGCTGGGAGGGGGAGGCTGGGAGGAAGGAGGCTGGGAGGAGAGAGGCTGATCCTGGGGAAGGCTGGGAACGGGAGGCTGATGCTGAGGGAGGCTGGAAGGAGAGAGGCTGATGCTGGGGGAGGCTGGAAGGACAGAGGCTGATGCTGGTGGAGGCTGATGCTTGGGGAGGCTGATGCTGGGGGAGACTGGGAGCGGAAGGTTGATGCTGAGGGAGGCTGGGAGGGGGAGGCTGGGAGGAAGGAGGCTGGGAGGAGAGAGGCTGATCCTGGGGAAGGCTGGGAAGGGGAGGCTGATGCTGAGGGAGGCTGGAAGGAGAGAGGCTGATGCTGGGGGAGGCTGGAAGGAGAGAGGCTGAGGCTGGGAGGAGAGAGGCTGATGCTGGGGAAGGCTGATGCTGAGGGAGGCTGGGAGGGGAAAGCTGATGCTGTGGAAGGCTGGGAGGACGGAGGCTGGGAGGAGAGAGGCTGATCCTGGGGAAGGCTGGGAGAGGGAGGCTGATGCTGGAGGAGGCTGGAAGGACAGAGGCTGATGCTGGCGGAGGCTGATGCTGGGGGAGGCTGGAAGGAGAGAGGCTGATGCTGGTGGAGGCTGATGCTTGGGGAGGCTGGGAGAGGGAGGCTGATGCTGAGGGAGGCTGGGAGGAGGGAGGCTGGGAGAGGTAGGCTGAGAGAAGAGAGGCTGATGCACACACACACACGCGCGCACTGCACAACACACCACACACACACACTGGGAACCACAAACAACTGCCCTACACAGACACCCACACACACAGACAACGCTGCACACACACAACACCCAACACACAAACACCGCGGCACACACAAATATACGCACATACCGCACAACACACACATTGCACAAAACATACCTCCCCCCAAAACACACCACACACACACAAACCGCGCAACACACACACAACGCTACAGACACACAGCGCTCCACAAACAACGCAACACACGCAACACACATACAACACCGCTCTCACCCCCCGTCACACCCAGACAACACCCAGAACATGTACAGCGCCTACACAAACACTTGGTAACTACACACAACAACATCTATATATATATATATATATATAACAAAAATCATACATGAACTACACAATACGTAAATTCTAGAATACCCGATGCGTAGAATCGGGCCACCTTCTAGTTTTATATAATGTTCTAAAATATAATATGGAAATTGTACTACAGTTATTGGTTAAGCAGGTTTTAAAGTGCAATGTTTAAAGAAGTTGTCCAACATAAACTGTAACTTTTTTTTTAAGCTAATCTGTGCTGTATTGTCATGTAAAACATCCCTACATTTAGTTTTCTTTTTTTGGTTTCTGACTTTTGTTACTTTTGACTTATCACTTTTTTCTCTGCACCCACTTTATTTACCTGCAGCTCAAGCAAACTTGACTCTTCCTGTGCTTGTTTGCCACACCTCACGGTCAGAGCTGGCACCATCCAGCTTCACTGTCCAGCGTTGCCTTCTGCCCACCCTCTGCACACTCATTGGCTGTCAGTAGTCTGCCCAGCACTGACCTCTAGCATTGCTCCAGTATTGGAAATAATGGTGACAGAGTTGTTACATGTTCCTCACCACTTATAGATAAATTAATACTGTATAATGAAGACTACCGTATTTTTCAGACCATAAGGCGCACTTTTTTTCCTCCAAGTTTGGGAGGAAAGTGTGGGGTGCGTCTTATGGTCTGAAGCTGCGGGGTAGGGAGCTGTGGGGGAGTCAGCGCTATGCAGTGGGATCACAGTAGGCAGGGAGGGTCGCTGCTGCAGGATGCCGGCTGCTGGAGAAACCACGTGTGCCCGCTGCTTAAAGTCAGTGAATATTCATTAGCTGCTCCCCCGCCCACCTCTCTCTGCAGTCAGCGGGTGTGAGGAGCAGATAATGAATACTTGTTTAATGTAAACAGCGGTCACACGTGGGTTCTCCAGCCCCCGGCTTCCTGCAGCGGCTGGGGAGACTGTGTCCGCTGTGTAGGAGGCAGGAGCAGGGGGCCGCTGCACTCATGTATGGCTCGGGGGAAGTGCAGATCACTGCAGTGTCCGGGCCAGAGCACGGCATACCTTCACAGCACAGCCGCAGTCTCTGTGCTGAGGGCTCAAATTACTTTCACTTTGCTCCTGCTGCCTTTACACTAGAAACAGTCTCCTGTAGCTGACAAGGACCTACAGTGATGTAATGCAGAGGGGTGGGCCAGAGCAGCACAGAACAGCACAGTGCCCTGCCTCTTCAGTACATCACTGCAGGTCCTTGAGATATGTGAGACTTTGTTTGTTATGCCAGGACCAAACTGAAGCATGGTGATCAGCACATCAGTAAAAGTAAGGCAATAAATAGTATAGTATATAAAGGCATTACTGTACACCTGGATGGGGTTGGATCATATACATATATATACATATATATATATATATATATATATATATATATATATATCTTTACACACACACGCACACACACACACTATATAACTATATACACACAGACACACACACATTATATACACACACACACTCCAGATTGGAGGATCACACACAAATTGATGGGGAACATACATATTCCACGATGGGGGCCATATAGACCTGGAAGGTACCCAGAATGGAGGATATGAGGACAGAATTTGGGGATATTATTACCTCAGTAACACTATCAGCAGTAAAATAACAGTGTGTCATGACCGCATTCTTTTACTTTAATTTTATTTTTTTCTATTTTTTCCTCCTCTAAAACAAGGGTGCGTCTTATAGTCCGGTGCGTCTTATAGTCCGAAAAATACGGTATATAGAGCACCCAATGTGATTCTATAGTAGGGGTGTGTGTGTGTGTGTGTGTGTGTGTGTGTGTGTGTGTGTATGTATATGTATATGTGTGTGTGTGTGTGTGTGTGTGTGTGTGTGTGTGTGTGTGTGTGTGTGTATGTATGTATATGTATGTATATGTATGTGTCCACTAAAGAAATCCGCACTGTCATTTATAATCACGAAATTTTGCACAGATGCCTCATGTGACTCAGGGAACTATGTTTTGAGTTAAAAATTTTACAGTTATTCACCAAAAACACTGCTTACATTAAAGTTAATTGAGCTGGGAGCTACAGGTTATTAACCCCTTCACGACCGCGGGCAGTAAAGTTACGTCCTATTTTTACGTGACTTAACGACCAGGGATATAACTTTACTGCCTTAAGTTCATTTGATTGCCGTGGCCATAGCAATGGCTTTGCTTGACCCCAGTGGGGGTGGCATCGCCACCCCCCATCGACGATCGTTATGCTTGGCTGTTCAAATCTGAACCGCCAACCGCATCGATCACACTGGTTTCGGCTAAAACAATGCCTGAACCAGTGCGATCCTGTGAGATCCTGCTGTGAGGTGCTGCAGCAGATCATAGCTGGAGCTCAAACATGGTGCCCCCCAGCCCCTGCAGCACTGATTGGAGCAATCGTGCTATGACGCGCAATCGCTCCAATCAGCATGCAGTGGGGCGGTCTGATCTGGAGGTGACCACCCTCCCTAGGCTTGTGTTGGTCTGGGGAGCCCTCTCCCAGCATGTCTGCGGTGTGAACCGGCTGGTACTTGTAGTACCACGCCTCCGCTGCTGCTGATTTCTGGTTGCCGCTCCTGCTC
Organism: Anomaloglossus baeobatrachus; assembly: GCF_048569485.1. Taxonomy (NCBI): domain Eukaryota; kingdom Metazoa; phylum Chordata; class Amphibia; order Anura; family Aromobatidae; genus Anomaloglossus; species Anomaloglossus baeobatrachus. The sequence goes on from NC_134353.1 coordinate 365,315,215, forward strand.
CCCGTGAGTATTGCGCGCTCCCGTGATGGCCTCTGTCCGTGCCGATCTGCCCCCCCCACGATCTCTATTCTGCTCCCATGCTTCTGCCTCTGCTTCTCCAGTCTCCCTCTTCCCCCTCTCCATCTGCTCTCCCTCTCCGACGTCCCCTATCTGCCTTCACTGGGTTGTCCGAGGTCTTCACTTGCCCGATCACATCTGCCTCCATCGCTGGGTCCTTCCTGGATCTTCTGATGAGCTGTCCAAGTTCATGCCTGCTGCTCCTGTAATAAGCTGTCCACTTGCTGCCTTCTATTCCCCCTGCAGTTCCTCTGGTCAGTGATCCTCCTTCTAATCCTCTGGGTACTGTGAGTATAATTTTATTTTTTTTTTTGTGTATCCCCTGTCCGTTTTTACACCTCATCCGTCCGTGCGTCCCGCCAAGCGCTGATCAGTGATACAGATAACGTATCTGCATCCATGGTCAATTTTCGCCGGGACTTTTTTTTTGTTCGTATCTTGCGTAGTTTTTTTGCAGCTTATCCGTATGTGCGTCCTGCAGCGGCAGAGCGCTGATCAGGGGTGCACATAACGGATCGGCATCCCTGCTCAATTTTCGGCGTGACTTTTTTTTTCGGTATCCCTGTCGCTTTTTGTATCTCATCTGTCCGTGCGTCCTGCAGTGGCCGATCAGTGATGCACATCACTGCACGGCATCTGCATTTGATAAGTCAAATGCCACGCCTTCTCTTCCAAGCCCTGCCGTGCGCCCAAACAATTACTTTCCACCACATATGAGATATCGGTGTACTCAGGAGAAATTGCACAATAAATTTTATGGTGCATTTTTTTTCTGATACCCTTGTGAAAAAAAGCTACCTTGTACAAGTAACAGTTTTGTGGTTAAAAAAAAAATAAATATTATATATATTTTCACGGCTCAACGTTATCAACTTCTGTGAAGCCCCCAGGGGTTCAAAAGGCTCACCAAACATCTAGATAAATTTCTTGAGGGGTCTAGTTTCCAAAATGGGGTCACTTTTGGGGGAGCTCCATTGTTTAAGCACCTCAAGGGGTCTCCACACCCGACATGGCGTCCGCTAATGACTCCAGCTAAGTTTGCGTTCAAAAATTTGAATGGCGCTTCTTCCCTTCAGATCCCTGTTGTGCGCCCAAACAATTGATTTTTACCACATGTGAGGTATCAGCGTACTCAGGAGAAATTGCACAATAAATTGTAGGGTGCACACTTTATTTTCTCCCTTGTGAAAATGTAAAGGTTTATGGCTAAAGTAACATTTTTGTGTAAAAAAGTAAAATTTTCATTTTTTTCCTTCCACATGGCTTTGGTTCCTGTGAAGCACCTAAAGGGTTAATAAACTTCTTTGCTTTGGTTTTGAGCAGTGTGAGGGGTGCAGTGTTTTTAAAGGTGTCACTTTTGGGTATTTTCTGTCCCTTGGGCCTCTCAAAGTCACTCCAAATGTGATGTGATCCCTAAAAAAAAATGGTTTTGTAAATTTTGTTGGAAAAATGAGAAATTGCTGATGAACTTAGACCCCTTTTAACTTCCTAACGAAAAAAAGTTTAGAAAATTGCGCTGGTGTAAAGTAGACAAGTGGGAAATGTTATTTAGCAACTATTTTTTATGACATATCTCTCAGATTTATAGGCATAACATTTCAAAGTTTAAAAATTGTAAACTTTTTGCCAAATTTCCGAAATTTTCACAAATAAACGCAAGAAATATTGGCCTAAATTTACTACTATCATGAAGTACAATATGTCATGAAAAAACAGTCTCAGAATTGCCGGGATCCGTTGAAGAGTTCCAGAGTTATAACCTATCAAAGTGACACTGATCAGAATTTCAAAAAATGGCCCGGTCATTGCTATAGGCAACGAAGGACATTCTTAGTATAAGAAGCTTATGTGTGAGGTATTATGATTTCAATGGAGAGACGGATAAAGAGAGATCGACAGAATGGGAGAGAGTGTTAGAGTGACAGTTACTATATATATATATATATATATATATATATATATATATATATATATAATGTGTATGTCATATGGAAAAGTTTGGGCACCCCTATTAATGTTAACCTTTTTTCTTTATAACAATTTGGGTTTTGGCAACAGCTATTTCAGTTTCATATATCTAATAACTGATGGACTGAGTAATATTTCTGGATTGAAATACGGTTTATTGTACTAACAGAAAATGTGCAATCCGCATTTAAAGAAAATTTGACCGGTGCAAAAGTATGGGCACCTCAACATAAAAGTGACATTAATATTTTGTAGATCCTCTTTTTGCAAAAATAACAGCCTCTAGTCGCTTCCTGTAGCTTTTAATGAGTTCCTGGATCCTGGATGAAGGTATATTTGACCATTCCTGTTTTCAAAACAATTCCAGTCCAGTTAAGTTTGATGGTCGCCGAGCATGGACAGCACGCTTCAAATCATCCCACAGATGTTCAATGATATTCACGTCTGGGGACTGGGATGGGCATTCCAGAACATTGTAATTGTTCCTCTGCATGAATGCCTGAGTAGATTTGGAGCGGTGTTTTGGATCATTGTCTTGCTGAAATATCCATCCCCTGCGTAACTTCAACTTCGTCACTGATTCTTGCACATTATTGTCAAGAATCTGCTGATACTGAGTTGAACCCATGCGACCCTCAACTTTAACAAGATTCCCGGTGCCACCATTGGCCACACAGCCCCAAAGCATGATGGAACCTCCACCAAATTTTACTGTGGGTAGCAAGTGCTTTTCTTGGAATGCCATGTTTTTTTGCCTCCATGCAGAACACCTTTTTGTATGACCAAACAACTCAATCTTTGTTTCATCAGTCCACAGGACCTTCTTCCAAAATGTAACTGGCTTGTCCAAATGTGCTTTTGCATACCTCAGGCGACTCTGTTTGTGGCGTGCTTGCAGAAACGGCTTCTTTCGCATCACTCTCCCATACAGCTTCTCCTTGTGCAAAGTGCGCTGTATTGTTGACTGATGCACATTGACACCATCTGCAGCAAATTGATGCTGCAAGTCTTTGGAGGTGGTCTGTGGATTGTCCTTGACTGTTCTCACCATTCTTCTTCTCTGCCTTTCTGATATTTTTCTTGGCCTGCCACTTCTGGGCTTAACAAGAACTGTACATGTGTTCTTCCATTTCCTTACTATGTTCCTCACAGTGGAAACTGACAGTTTAAATCTCTGAGACAACTTTTTGTATCCTTCCCCTGAACAACTATGTTGAATAATCTTTGTTTTCAGATCATTTGAGAGTTGTTTTGAGGAGCCCATGATGCCACTCTTCATAGGAGATTCAAATAGAACAACTTGCAAGTGGCCACCTTAAAAACCTTTTCTCATGATTGGCTACACCAGCCTATGAAGTTCAAAGCTCAATGAGGTTACAAAACCAATTTAGTGCTTTAGTAAGTCAGTAAAAAGTAGTTAGGAGTGTTCAAATCAAGTAATTGATAAGGGTGCCCACGGTCAAATTTTGTTTAAATGCGGATTGCACATCCGTTATTAGATATATGAAACAGAAATAGCTGTTGCAAAAACCCAAATTGTTATAAAGTAAAAAGGTTAACATTAATAGGGGTGCCCAAACTTTTTCACATGACTGTATATATATATATATATATATATATATATATATATATATATATATATATATATATATATATATATATATATATATATATATATATATATATATATATATATATATATATACAGTGCCGACAAGTAGTATTCAACCCCCTGCAGATTTAGCAGGTTTACACATTCGGAATTAACTTGGCATTGTGACATTTGGACTGTAGATCAGCCTGGAAGTGTGAAATGCACTGCAGCAAAAAAGAATGTTATTTCTTTTTTTTTTTTTTTTTTTTTTTTTTTTTAATTGTGAAAAGTTTATTCAGAGGGTCATTTATTATTCAACCCCTCAAAACACCAGAATTCTGTTTGGTTCCCCTACAGCAGGGGTGTCCAGTGTCAGCGTGCTCAGCGGTGTGTGTGTGCCCGCCCCTCTGAGAAAAGTGCCGCCTCCCCTTCCACAGGATCTAGGTGCAGAGAGTGCTGCTTCCTCCCCTCCCCCAGTACAAGATGTAGGTACAGATAGTGCCACCTCCTCCTGTACGGCACTCCCGCACTGTGTGCTCGGCGCCCTGCACTCCTGCACTGTGTGCCCGGCGCCCTGCACTCCCGCACTGTGTGCCCGGCGCCCTGCACTCCCGCACTGTGCCCGGCGCCCTGCACTCCAGCGCTGTGTGCCCGGCGCCCTGCACCCCACCCTATGTGCCCGGCGCCCTGCACTCCCACACTGTGCCCGGCGCCCTGCACTCCCGCGCTGTGTGCCCGGCGCCCTGCACTCCCGCACTGTGCCCGGCGCCCTGCACCCCCCCCCATGTGCCTGCCGCCCTGCACTCCCGCGCTGTGTGCCCGGCGCCCTGCACTCCCGCGCTGTGTGCCCGGCGCCCTGCACTCCCGCGCTGTGTGCCCGGCGCCCTGCACTCCCGCGCTGTGTGCCCGGCGCCCTGCACTCCCGCGCTGTGTGCCCGGCGCCCTGCACTCCCGCGCTGTGTGCCCGGCGCCCTGCACTCCCGCGCTGTGTGCCCGGCGCCCTGCTCTCCCGCGCTGTGTGCCCGGCGCCCTGCACTCCCGCGCTGTGTGCCCGGCGCCCTGCACTCCCGCGCTGTGTGCCCGGCGCCCTGCACTCCTGCCGCTGTGTGCCCAGCGCCTGCCGTCCAGTGCTGTAGGGCCTTCCAATTCTGTGTACCACCCCCCCAGAGCTGTGTGCAACGCTCAGTGTTGTGTCTCCCCAGTGATGTCAGGGCTCTGCAAGTGCTTTGTGCAGCCTGCCCCGTGCCGTGTGCCCTCCCAATGCTGTGTATAATCCCCAGTGTTGTGTTCCCCCAGTCATGTCTGTGATCTGAAAGTGCTGTCCGTGCCCCCATTTCCTCCAGTGATGTCTCTGCCCCTCCAGTGATGTCTCCCTCCCCCCGTGATGTCTCCCCCCCCCCCCCGTGATGTCTCCCTCCCCCCGTGATGTCTCCCTCCCCCCCGTGATGTCTCCCTCCCCCCCGTGATGTCTCCCTCCCCCCAGTGATGTCTCCCTCCCCCAGTGATGTCAACCTCCTCCCACCCCAGTGATGTCCCCCCCCCAGTGATGTCTCCTAGCCCCCCAGGGATGTCTGTGCCCCCGGCCCCTCTTGCGTTGTGTATGCTCCCCAGCCCCTCTTGCGTTGTGTATGCCCCCAGCGCCTCTTGCATTGTGTACACCCCCCGGCCCCTCTTGCATTGTGTATGCCCCCCAGCCCCTCTTGCGTTGTGTATGCCCCCAGCCCCTCTTGCATTGTGTACGCCCCCCCAGCCGCTCTTGCGTTGTGTATGACCCCCCAGCCCCTCTTGTGTTGTGTTTGCCTCCAGCGTCTCTTGTGATGTGTATGCCCCAGCGTCTCCTGTGATGTGTATGCCCAGAACATGCTGGGGGCATACATATCACAGGAGATACTGGGGACATACACAACACAGGAGGGGCTGGGGGCATTTACATCAAAGGGGGTATATATATATCCCCAGCTCCTCATGTGATATATGTGCCTCCAGTATCTCCTGTGCAGTCCCAGCGTCTCCTATCTGATGTGTATAAGTCAGATCCAGCGTCTCCTATGTGATGTATATGCCCCCAGCCCCTCCAGTGATGTATGTTCCTCCTGCATCTCCTGTGATGTATATACAAAGAGTTGACTGCGCTCCACACCGAGACAAACCTGGAAAAGCAGCTGTCAGAAGCAACATGATTAGTATCCTCAAACATCACAGCCACACCAAAGAGAAGCAGCTCCAGCCACCACAGTAAGGGTGAGTTAATTGTTTGCCCATATATAGCAGGATTATTTTCACATTGATAATTTGGTGCGGCCCCCGAAGGTTGGTAGAAATTGCCAAATGGCCCCCGGCAGTAAAAAGGTTCCCCACCCCTGCCCTAAAGTATTAAGAAGTATTTCAGGCACAAAGAACAATGAGCTTCACGTGTTTGGATTAATTATCTCTTTTTCCAGCCTTTTCTGACTAATTAAGACCCTCCCCAAACTTGTGAACAGCACTCATACTTGGTCAACATGGAAAAGACAAAGGAGCATTCCAAGGCCATCAGAGACCAGATCGTGGAGGGTCACAAGGCTAGCAAGGGGTACAAAACCCTTTCCAAGGAGTTGGGCCTACCTGTCTCCACTGTTGGGAGCATCATCCGGAAGTGGAAGGCTTATGGAACTATTGTTAGCCTTCCACGGCCTGGACAGCCTTTGAAAGTTTCCACCCGTGCCGAGGCCAGGTTTGTCCAAAGGACAACAAGGAAGGAGCTCCGGGAAGATCTCATGGCAGTGGGGACATTGGTTTCAGTCAATACCATAAGTAACGTACACCGCAATGGTCTCCGTTCCAGACGAGCCCGTAAGGTACCTTTACTTTCAAAGCGTCATGTCAAGGCTCGTCTACAGTTTGCTCATGATCACTTGGAGGACTCTGAGACAGACTGGTTCAAGGTTCTCTGGTCTGATGAGACCAAGATCGAGACCTTTGGTGCCAACCACACACGTGACGTTTGGAGACTGGATGGCACAGCATACGACTCCAATAATACCATCCCTACAGTCAAGCATGGTGGTGGCAGCATCATGCTGTGGGGCTGTTTCTCAGCCAAGGGGCCTGGCCATCTGGTCCGCATCCATGGGAAGATGGATAGCACGTCCTACCTGGAGATTTTGGCCAAGAACCTCCGCTCCTCCATCAAGGATCTTAAGATGGGTCGTCCTTTCATCTTCCAACAAGACAACGACCCAAAGCACACAGCCAAGAAAACCAAGGCCTGGTTCAAGAGGGAAAAAATCAAGGTGTTGCAGTGGCCTAGTCAGTCTCCTGACCTTAACCCAATTGAAAACTTGTGGAAAGAGCTCAAGATTAAAGTCCACATGAGACACCCAAAGAACCTAGATAACTTGGAGAAGATCTGCATGGAGGAGTGGGCCAAGATAACTCCAGAGACCTATGCCGGCCTATAAAAGCCGTTTATTAGCTGTAATTGCAAACAAGGGTTATTCCACAAAATATTAAACCTAGGGGTTGAATAATAATTGACCCACACTTTTATGTTGAAAATTTATTAAAATTTAACTGAGCAACATAACTTGTTGGTTTGTAAGATTTATGCATCTGTTAATAAATCCTGTATAATATATATATGTAATATATAATCCTGTTTAATATATATATTAAAAATGTGTGGCAGTAGTCCACACACAAGAAAACCCACATTTTTCAGACCATTATTTCATGTTGAACACTCCCCCCCCCCCCCCCCTCAGCTTATACTCTAGTGAGGGTCCCACAAAATATTCTCACCTGTCCTCCATTCCCACGCTGTCCTCTTACCTGCTTCTTGTGGACTGCCGGCACGTAGACACCCTCAGTGATATCGGCCGGTGCAGGGGCCTCTGTTATCGTCGGCGCTTTACTTCACTTGAATGATTTACAGCGCCAGCAACATCAGCGGCCCTGTGTACCAGACACGATCACTAAGGGGTCTGTGTGCCTGCCATCCGCAAGAAGCAGGCAAGAGGACACCTCTGGAACGGAGGACAAGTGAGAATAATTTGTCTGTGTATATGTGAACAACGGCATATTGGGGAACAAGAAAGGGACCAGAATGAGGACATTAATAAAGGATGGACACATTACTACAGGGCACAAGATGGGCACATTACTACATGGGACAATATGGGCTCACATAATGTGGTAATGTGCAGATTCTTGTGCCCTTCCCATAGTAATGCCCCCATGCTGTAATAATGTGCCCCATCCTTGTGTCCATCCTGTAATAATGAGCCCATCTTTCTGCTCATCCTGTGGTAATGTCCCCTTTCCTGGTCCTCTTCTTGTAGCAATGCTCCATCCTGTAGAATTGTCCCCTATTGTGCTGTTATTCACACAGACAAAAAAAAACAAAGACAAATCGTTCTCTCCTATCATCCATTCCCTTGGTGTCCTGTTTGCTTCTTGCGCCCGCAGCCCCCTTGATGAACGCTGCCGATGCAGGGGACCACCACTGACAGAGCTGTATATCAGATGACAGATTTCCGGACAGAGTTCTCTAAATAGGAATGACAATCATCAGATGCTGGCTTCTAATTGGCCTGCCGCTGATCATTGCAGTAACAAGAGCTCGCACCTGCGCAGTGACCGAAAATCTGTCCTCTGATATAAAGTGCTGACTGTGCTGGCCCAGCACAAGCAGTGATCATCAAGGGGGCTACAGGCCTGCGTGCTGCAAAAAGCATCAGGGGCCGCATGCAGATCTACGGGCAGCCTGTTTGAGAGCACTGAACTACGGAATGTGTTGGAGGGTGCAGGGGAAAAAGGCAGAGACTCTGACACACTGTAGCCGTCCTGCAGGGTGGCAACATGACATCGGCTGGGATGTTAATCTTCAAGCTCCTGCCCCTGTCGACTTGACATCACAGGAAGACGCAAAATCCAGTCACATGACCGCTGTAAGCTGGGGGAGAGGGGCTGACAGCATTGCAGGTAGGTAGTTGCTATCTACTTACCTGTTCCTATGTAGCCCAATAGTGAAATGAAAAAGAAAAAAAAAATAAGCCGGATAATTTCTTTAAAACTCACATGTAAGAGGCGGAGACTGGACCGGCATGTGAGCACACACAGGGAGACACTCTCCTGCTGACTCACCGTGATACCGCTGGAGCCGCCGCACGGCTGTCTATTATAGTGACACCAGAGGGCAGGGGAAGTTACCGGCATCCAGCAGGAAAAGTCTCAGCTCATGAACCGGCAGCATGGCGACAGAGGGAAGTTGGAGCAGGCAGAGGGCCTGGATCACAAAATGGCACCAAGGTCAGAGAGGAGGCGGAGAAAGCAAACACAGCCTGCCAGCATCGCATGTAAGCAGCTACAAAACTTGCACAGTTTGCAAGACAATCAGAGGAATCTCTAGAGGACAAACAGGAGGAGGGTTCAGGAGAGCAGCAGGCAGCAGAGGAAATACAGGAGAACCCCACTATTAAGGATGTGTTTCAGGTGGTCTCCTTTTGCAAACAGGCCCTCACAACATTAACCCAGCCGGTGCTGGGAATACAGGGAGAGATATAGCTACTCTCAAAAAAGATCAGAAGAAAACTGATATGAGAACCAGTGTTGTGGAGGAAAGAGTTGGGGCAGCTGAGGATCATATAGTTACACTGCAAAAAGCAGAGAAAAAGTTCCAGCAGCAAATATCTGAGTTGTCCGCAAAAACGGATGACTTGGAGAACCGTTCCAGGAGGAACAATCTAAGACTGGTGGGTATCCCAGAAAAAGTAGACGGAAGAAATCCTACTGAATTCATAGAAACGTGGCTTAAAGAAAAGATTGGCGCTGATAATTTGACCAAGTTATATGCAATTGAGAGGGCGCACAGAGTCCCAATGCAACTGCAACCACCTGGCAAGGGGCCCCGTATGATGCTGGTGAAACTGCTTAACTACAGGGACCGGGATATTCTACGCAAGGTGCGGGATCTGGAGAACTTGACAATTGATGGACACCCAGTGGCTATATACCCTGACTACTCTGTACCGGTACAGAAGCAAAGAATGCAATTTACAGGGGTAAAGAGACGACTCCGTGAGCTGGGGGTTAAATATTCCATGATGTTCCCCGCAAAAACTTCGAGTAGCAGCACTGGAGAAGGTGCACTTTTTTTTTGATCCAGAGGAGGCCATGAAAAGGATAGACATCAACGCAAGGAAGCTTCAAACAACAGGAGAAGGATAGAAGCTGGCTATTAGTGACACTGCAATTTTGTGATTTTCCTGGACTACAGGACTGGCTACTCATATGCATTTGCATGTGCTAGAGGAGAAGGAGACTTCATAAGCCCATTTTTATGACGGTACACTTTTTTTTTTTTTCCCCTTTCTCTTCCAGGTTATTATTGTTGATCTCTTGCTCCTGTCCCTGAGTGTTATATGGGGCAGGGAGAAGTTTCCTAACACTAAGCTGGACAATGACAGGAGGAGGATAATAATTCCCCCCCTTTTTTTTTTTCTTCTGGCCGTGCGGCGGCGATTGATAAATGTTTAAGTTTTCAAAAATTCATATGTTAGTAGTTTACATTATATGATATATGCAAATGAAAACGAATATGGTGAAGGCGGGAGGTGAGTTAGGGGGTTCTGCTCACTGGGATGAGACAGGTTTGGTATGAGAGAGAAGGAAGAAGGAGGTTGACTGGTCTGGGGAAGACAGACCTCATTCCCTATAAGGGAGTTAAAGATGTAAATCGGAGGTGGAGGAGTTTTGTTGGGGTGGTTCTAAGGGGCGGGTTAGGGAAGGGAAAGACTCAGCGTACAGAGGGACAGGATGTTTGTTTAAAGATAACCAGTAATTTTCAACATGGGAGAGGAGATTAAAATATTATGTTGGAATGTAAGGGGACTGTCAGATAGAGGTAGAAGAAACGCAATGATAAAATATATTCTAGACCAGAGACCATCAATAATGTGTTTATTGGAGACGCATTTGACAAGCGAAACGACAAATGTACTGAACAAGCGATGGGTGCAAAAGGCGTATCACTTTACTTTTTCTAGTTTTGCTAGAGGGGTCTCTGTGTTAGTCCATAGATCCGCCCTATATGAAGAAGTGGAGACATGGATAGATACAGAGGGACAATATGTAATGGTGATCTGTAAGTTGTATGGACAATTAGTATGCATTACTGCTATATATATGTTCCACCGCCTTAGGGGTACTTTGCACACAGAGATAAATCTGCGGCAGATCTGTGGTTGCAGTGAAATTGTGGACAATCAGTGCCAGGTTTGTGGCTGTGTACAAATGGAATAATATGTCCACAATTTCACTGCAACCACAGATCTGCCAAAGATTTATCTGTGTGTGCAAAGTAGCCCTTACACTAGTGTCAAAATTAGAGAGGTGAGAGAGCATTCGGCTAAATGAGGGAATTTGCCATTCTTGTTGGTCGGTGACTTTAATAATGTCATAAATGAATATTGGGACAGGAGCAGAAACTCACGGGAGGCGAGGAGGGACGGAGCGACAGCATTTGGTATCTTTATTCAAGAATTGGGGTTGGTAGACGTTTGGAGGATAAGGAATTTAGGGGTGACCTGTTTTTCCTGTCACTCAGCGACCCATGGTACGCTTTCCCGTATAGACCTGGCCTTGGGAAATGAAATGATGGATTCTGGAATTTCAAATGTTGAATATTTGGCTAGAGTAATATCGGATCATAGTCCAATACTGGTATCTATTAAAAAATGGGGAGTAGGGGAGAGGCTAACAAGAGAATGGAAGCTACAACCGGTTTGGGTAAAAAGTATTGATATGGACGGTATAGCCAGTGAGATTCTGGAATATTTTACCCTTAATAGAGGTAGTGCGGATCCATTGGTAGTTTGGGACGCCATGAAGGCAAACCTGAGAGGCCTTTTATTTAGAGATGTTTGCCGGTGTAAGTCTCGTAGTAGACAGGGGGAAATTGACTGCTTTGAGGTCTTGAATGGAGCAGAAGCAGAGATGGTAACACAGCCCACACCAGAGAATAGGCAGAAGCTAAAAGCAGCTCAGGAAGAAGTTAATAAGGTGCTATTGGAGAAAGTAGCTAGGTAGCAGGCTTTTCAAAAAGAGAACTTTTATGCGGAGGGAGAAAAGGTGGGACATCTGTTGTCGGTGGTGACGGCAGCCCAGAGACAATCATCCTTTGTGCATTGCATTCGCACCACAATGGGAGATTTGGTTACGGAGGGGGTAGATATTCTGGACACGTTCGCAACCTTTTATGAGGAATTATATTCCACTAGAGGGGAGACGAGACAGAGCGACTTAGAGGCTTTCTTAGGTACAATGACATTACCCAAAATAACAGAGACAGAGAAACACAGTCTAGACGGCCCTATCACACTTGAGGAGATAGAGAGAGCTTTGCATGGCATGGCAAATGAAAAAGCCCCGGGGGTAGATGGTCTACCGGTGGAGGTATACAAATCTTTTGAAGAAATACTCTTACCCAATTTGCTGAGTGTCTTGGAGGAAAGGGAGAAGGGGATACTGCCAGAGTCTGAGGGAGGCGATAATAACAGTAATACCTAAAGAGGATAAGGATCCAAAACTCCCCGAATCATACAGGCCCATCTCACTGTTAACGACGAATGTAAACATTTTGGCCAAAGTACTCTCTAATCGATTAACAGAAGTGATATCTACCCTAATCCACCAGGATCAGTCGGGTTTTATGCCTAATAGATCCACGGCAAAAAATATATGACGATTATACCTTAACATGCAACTGCCGGTGGACAATCCGGGACAGAGAGTAATAGCTTCATTAGATGCTCATAAAGCATTTGACAGTGTGGAATGGGGATACCTGTGGGGAGTGCTAAGACATATGTGATTTGGCCCTAATTTTATATCCTGGATACAGCTGTTATATACTAGACCAGTAGCTAAAGTGAGGATTAATGGAATGTTGTCACACACGGTGGATCTACAAAGGGGTACTCGCCAAGGATGTCCGCTCTCGCCTCTCCTTTTTGCTCTGGCAGTGGAACCACTGGCGGCTGCTATACGGCAGAACAGAGACACAAAAGGATTTGTATATGGCCATCTAGAAGAGAAGATAGCCCTCTATGCAGACGACATTCTATTGTTTCTGGGAGACCCAGGGGCATCGTTGAGCTGTGCCATGCAGGTGATCGAGCGGTACGGGGGGGATCTCTGGACTATCAATTGGACCAAATCGAATCTATTTCAGGTGAACGCGGGAGTGGATGGGTCGATCCTGGGTGATGAGGTCAACAGACTTCGGGTTCTGGACCAGTTTAGATATCTGGGCATTCAGGTATCCATGCCAATTGGGAATTACATTACTATTAATCTAGTCCCTTTGCTGAAGCAACTGCGAAGTAAGATAACTGCTTGGAATAAGCTTTATTTATCAGTAATAGGACGGATTAATCTTATTAAAATGGTGCTAATACCGAAGATACTCTATGTGTTGCACAATTCTCCTGTTTGGATCCCTCAGAGTCACTTTAAAGGAGATTGATTCCATGTTCCGTGCTCTAATATGGAAGAACAAACAAGTCAGACTTAAACTTGAGACGCTACAGAGACCGAAGGATGAGGGGGGGCTAGCACTACCAAATCCGGGAATATATTATCTGGCAGCTCAGAGTCAACATTTCAGGGGATGGGCAGATTCAGGGGTGGTAGACCCAGCATCCAGACTGTTAGGGCATGTTCTGCATTGGAAACCATTAGTGTTCGGACTGGAGGACGGATCATTTGGGAAAATAGGAAAAACGAGCCCCACACTTAGCCTGATGAATAGAATCTGGAGGAAGATCAAGCAAATAAGAGGGATTACAGTAATAACTGAATTCTCTCCGTTGTAGGACAATGAAAACTGCTCTGAGATATACAAGATAGGCAAAATTAAGGAATGGGCACGTAAAGGTATATGGTATATGGGACAAATTCTTAGCCAGGGACATCTGAAATCGTTTACACAAATACAGGATGAGTTTGGGATATCCCCACTTGGGTGGTATCAGTACAAACGGTTGGCGCATGCAGTGGTGGCTCAGGAAGTTAAGCAATCATTGCTGGTACAGACAGACATAGTACTGAAATATGTGTGTAGTAGTGGACCCACAAGAGGAATCATATCTACTATATATAGGGACCTACTGCATACATATTTGCTTGATCACCCTGTAAACACTAGGACTAAATGGGAGGCAGAGATAGATTGGATCACTGATGAGGTATGGGATAGTGTTTTGGAATACATACCGAAATTATCAATGAGTGAACCAGCAAGATTATCCCACCTCTACGTGGTGCATAGGGCATAAAGATCCCCGCTAATTATGTGTAAAATGGGATTGAGGAGTAACTCCGACTGTCCTAGATGTAATGGAGAAGGTGCCGGCATTTTCCACATGATGTGGATGTGCCCCAGGTTGGCACCCTTTTGGATAACTGTTCTTAATAGATTAGAAGGAGCTTATAGATGTAAACTTCCCAGACAACCCCTGGTATGTCTTCTAGGTTACGTGGAAGAAATTAGAGTAGACAACAATTTTAAAATAGTGATAGCCATACTGCTGTATGCGGCAAAGAAAGTAATTGCCAAACACTGGATGCAGGGGAACCACCGACTAGAGGGGAATTTGTCACATATGTTAATCATATTGTTCGAATGGAGCGAAGCATATATGGGAAAAGGAAACAACTTGCACTTTTTGATAGATTCGGAATCCGTGGTTGCAATATGGATAAATATTAGAGTTGGGAGATGTTGGACTAGGGGCAGAGATAGTTAGCTCTATACATTCCAATATATGCTATTGAAGGGTTAAAATGTAAGATCTTTGATATTGATATGGGTAATATGTACGCTGAGGGGGAGGGGATGTTTGGGAGGGAAAGTTTATAGTTCTGCTTGTTATTGCTGAAAATATAAAAACATGTTTTGTATACTTGGTGAAAAATAAAAATGTATCTGATTTAAAAAAAAAACCTCACATGTAAATTAACCCTTTTTCCCTACAGCCAATTTTGGCTTTAGTGACCAAAACCTATTTTTCAAATCTGACATGTCACTTTTATGTGGTAATAACTTTGGAATACTTCAACATATTCCAGTGATTCTAAAACTTGTTTTTTTTATGACACATTTTACCTTGTGTTAATGGTAAATTTAGGGCAATAAGCTTTGTGGGGGGTTTTAATGAAAATATCTGAAATTTAGCAAAATTAACAATTTTGATAGCTAACTCTGGAACGCTTCAATGAATCCCACTGATTCTGATATTGTTTTTTCGTGACACATTGTACTTCATGTTAGTGGTAAATTTAGGATGATTTTATTTATTTTTTTGCGGTTATTTGAGAAAAAAAGGGGAATTTGGCAAAAACATTTCAATTTTAAAATGTTGAATTTTTATTCCCCTAGCGTCATGTAACACAAAATAGATAA
This sequence comes from Anomaloglossus baeobatrachus, assembly GCF_048569485.1. Taxonomy (NCBI): domain Eukaryota; kingdom Metazoa; phylum Chordata; class Amphibia; order Anura; family Aromobatidae; genus Anomaloglossus; species Anomaloglossus baeobatrachus. Next base: position 365,330,277 of record NC_134353.1, read on the forward strand.
TAAATCGGAGCTGTATAGCGCAATTTTGGCTGCAAAAAGTGCAGTGTAGCCCAAGCCTTGGGCCTCTTTCACAAGCATATTTTACGCTCCATACATAAACAGCAAACCAAGGATCAGTTGCGGGTCTCCTGAACTGACCAAAAAAACCTTATGGGCATTTGTGAGGCTGTTAGTTGGGGGTCAGCATAACCACTGCTGTGCCATTCATTGCTGTTTATATAATGTGAGACTTTGGCGGCTTAATTGATGGGGGTCACTCACTCAGATGCGATTCAGAGGTAGCACACAGGATGCACTTCATTAAAAGTCCAGCAGTTTATTAAAACACAGCATAAGCTGCACCTCCATAACTAGCAAAGCCTCTTTCTTCTTAAAAGCACACACATGGCTTACTGACCATCTAAGTTGTGGGTCGCCCGCACAGGTTTGGATTCACTTCTCCTCAGTAGGATCCTGAGCCTTTATTCACACTTACCCCGGTCAGGATTCATTCACAGATTTCCGGTCCGTCTCGTTTGCAAACAAGCCCACACTGGAGTTATGGCAGCCTCCACACACTGGCTCCTGCCAGTGTATACGCCACTATCAGAGGCTCCTTTCTACAGCCCAGCACTTTCCAGACTGACCGCAGTCTTCCCTCCCTTGTGTCAAACGCACTGACTCCATTAAACATCATGTGACCTGTGAGCCACATGTCAGATACACCCATGGGCGGGGTATGTAGGTGGCAAGACCGACCCATCTCTCCAGCCACCTGTGAACCTGGTCCCTGTGAACGCTCCAGCAAAACGTGGCCAGAACAAACCTCCAGGTTCACACCACTTTCGTAGTACATACCGCCCATTTACAATAAGGCAGGTCGCCATCCTACAATATGGAGCATGAAATATACTCTTCTGATATTTTCTTTATAGAGAAGTTGACGGCTGATACATGCTGCCCGATCTATGGCTAGCATGTATCAGAGACTGGCGACATGACTTCAGCCAGGTATGTTTGACTCTGAAATGCTGCAGGATTTAAGACAAAAACATGGTTTACTAATCGCTGGAGTCTGTGTCATACAAACAACTAGTTGCATAGGTGGCTACCCAGTGGCTTCTCCTTGCCCCCTGCCCTGGAATAATCGGTCTCACCCTTCACAATCTACCAGGAAGAGGCTGATTACTCCAGGACAGCAGGCGGGGTCCATACCAGATCGTGAGAACATAGTCATAGTCTCCAAAACACTGCTTAGGGTGCATTTCAATTGACCGAAGGATGATAACCAATCGCTGATCAACAGTCTTTTGAGACAATAACCGCATTTCTATGTGGACAGAATAACCAGTGATATGATAGATCTGTGCAAATAGATTACCATTGTTCTTGCCAGCACATGCTGTTTATACATGACCATAGACTGTGTAAATCCATTCCTTTAAGAAAGCTTAAAAATAAGTTCACCCAATGAATGAGCATATTCCATGTTTGTTGGTTGATGGGCGTTTTGTCGGTAAACAAATGGACCTAGGATTGCTCGTACCTGGTTATCAACCAGTGATATTACAGTGAAGTGTTTGGTACACAACGCTATTTTTGTCATTTGCTATCGCTTTATGATCATTACTAAATGTTACTGCGTTTGGAGCTGTGATAAATCTTTTGTTACTTAATGTTTTTCAATTTGCACGATTAAAAGGTAGAAATAGCTGAGATATAATTGCTACTTGAGAATACGTGTCAAGTACTAAAGCACACTGGTTTCACTTGTCAACAAAAATAGATTAAGAATTCCGGTTACCATAGCAACACAAGTACTTCCACAGCAACTATACATAGTAACACAGAGACACGGATGATCTGTCAAGTTTACACATTCTCTAAGCACCTACCATGTAAATTGGAAAAATAGAAAATGTTTAATTTCGTTAAACTACAATTCTTTTGCTTTCAATATACTCTCCTCAACTGAAATGACAAAACGAAGAAGGAAAATTTGTGGAAATATGAAAATCACATGCTGGATAGACTCATTAATAATTTGCAAATTATGCCAAAAATAGAAAAATCTATATTAAAACATCTTATTTATTCACTTACACACCTTGCTTGCTATCAGTGAGGTTCTTAATGGTTGTCTGATGAATGTTCTGCCATGCTTAACACACTTGGGTACATTAATCCTCAAGATCCACTGCTGGCAGCTCCCTTTTACGATTGCCAACCATTGATGTCCCAGATGTGCTCGATGGAAGACAAGTCTGGAGATACTGCAGGCCATGGTAACACATTTAGGCCATGCAGGATACTCTCAGTAGCATGGGTTACATGCGGCCTGGTGTTGTTTTGAAAAACAGCTCATGGGATAATTTGGAGAAAAGACCATACCACTGATTCAATAACCAAATTAATGTAATATTGAGCTGTTAGTGTACCAGGAATGAAGACTAAAGGGGTTTTGCTACCATATATCATGATACCCCACCACATATTCCTAGAAGTAGGACCTATGAATTGGTATTTCTGTGTGTGCAGCTCATACTCAATACAGATTAAATGGATGTTTTGAAAATGTTGCCAGTTTCCATCACTTTTTCATAAACTTTGAGGAATGTATATCTATGATCCACTGTCGGCCTTACTTATCAAGACTGTGTAAAAAAAAAAACCCTGTCCTTGTTGCCTATAAGCAGCAAGAGCTCCGCTTTCATTTTCTTAAATTGTACTGATAAAATGAAAGCTGCGCAATTACTGCTTTTAGACATTTTTGATATATGAGACCCTAAGGGGAGATTCATCAAACAATTTGCTCTAGAAATCTGGTGTAAAACTAAAATGTTGCAAAAACTTTTGAAAACTCTTTTCAGACTTTTAGTGCATGTATGCCGGCTTTGCCAACTTTGGGTAAAATGGACTAGCATGCACAACAAATTCATCATAATTTACACAAAAGTGGCATTCATTCTGTGACTGGAGTATATTTCTTAAGCGGGCACATGGCAGCTAAAAGATGTGCTACATTTATTGAAGCAAATGCCTCTTAACTTGGCGCATCTTACCCCAGAAGATATCTAACCCACTGAGTCTTTTTGTCCTTGAAATACAGTGCCATTAAAAAGTATTCAAAACCCTTGAATTTCCAATATTTTTCACGTTACAGTCACAAACGTAAATGTATTTTATTGGGATTTTTAAATAGCAACTATTTGGGAATTATAAAAGAAATTATAAGTGGTTTTCTAAATATTTTAAAAATATAAATCTGAAAATTGTGACGTGTATATTAAATTCGGCCCCTTGTAATCTGATATTACGAAATAAAATCCTGAGTGACCAATTGCCTCCAAAAGTCACCTAATTAGTAAATTGAGTCCACCTATAATTTATTCTCAGTATAACTACAGTTGTTCTGTGAAGGCCTCAGAGATTTGTTTGAGAACATCAGGGATCAAAAAGAATCATGCAAACCAAGGAACATCCCAGACAGATTGTCATGGATGTGTCTGGACCTTCAGGTGCTGCTGCTGGGACCAGGTGCAGAAGGGTCCGGCGATCGTCCTTTAAGGGCTTGATTTAGGGTTTTTTTTCTGTTTCATTGCCAGTTTGGAAGAGCCTTTCCTCCAGGTGGTAATTAAGGGCCTTTATAACGTGGGGCCTCTCACTCCTCCAGTGCGGGTTGTACTCTTCACTTGGAGAAGTTGCTGCTCAGAAGTGCATGTGGCTTCAGACTATTGTTGCTGTGTATTCTGAAGATTCTCTCTCAAGATAAGTTGTTGTGTTTCCCTTTTTCCCTTTTGCTGTTTATTTTTGGGTCTGTTTTTCCCTCCGTGGATTGGTGGGTGGTGGGATTTAGTCCTAGGGTCTGGCCAAGAGACAGCAGCATGTTGGCGGGTCACAACTCCTAACCCTTATAGGGTTATACCTGTGCTTTGAGGGCTAGCGCATGGCCCCCTAGTGTCAGGGTCAGTGTAGGAGCCCCCTGGTTAATCCCCTCTTTGTGTTTCAGCCTCCTTTATTCCAAGGAGTCCATTTGCTGGGTGTCTCTCCCCACACCCAGCGTGACACAGGTATGGGATAAAGTATTGGAGAAGAATAAAACAGGGTTAGGTTACATACAAAAAAAAGCACAAAAATGCCGCTAGCTCTGAACATCTCACAAACCACTGTTCAATCCATCACCCAAAAATGGAAAGAGAATGGCACAACTCCAAACCTACCAAGACAAGGCCATCAACCAAAATGGACATCCCAAGCAAGGATGGCAATATTTAACGAAGAAGCCAAGATTTCTCTGGAGGAGCTGTAAGGATCCACAGCTCAGATGGCAGAATCTGTCCACAGGGCAACTATTAGGCCGGTGTGTGATGGCTTGTATAACATGGATGACCAGCACATGAAAATGCCCAAACTGGCCGGCGACTCTCCTGAAACGAGCTTGACAATAATATGTCACGCTTGGGTCAGGAACGCCGCGGCCAGTGCGTGCACTGCAATGTGATCCTCATCTGAGTACAGTGGAACCTTGGATTAAGAGTAACTTGGTTTGAGAGCGTTTTGCAAGACAAGCAAAGCTTTTTACAAATTTGTAACTTGGTTTAAGAGCAATGCTTTGCAAGAAGAGGAAATACTCACCGTGCACGCTCTGGAGGTAACTTTCTGTACATATTGTATGTACTGTATACAGTATACAATTGTACTGTACAGGATATAGTATATAGCATGTCTATTAATTTGCATTTGTGGATACAGTATTGAACTTTCTTATTGAGAACCAGTGCAGCACATTGCTTATACTGTACTTCCCGCACACCAATAATTCCATTGTAAACTAACGTGCAGGTTATTTTGTGTTTACTGCACTATACAGTATGTTGTATTAGTGTACTGTAATAATTTTATATGAATACAGGACATTATTTTGTATTACTGTAAGAAGTTTGTATAAATACAGTAAATTATTTTTGGGTTGTGGAACGAATTGTCTGCGTTTCAATTCAATTTCCTATCGGAAAATGTGCTTTGATATAAGAGTAACTTGGTTTAAGAGTGTCTCTCCAGGAAAGGAGACAAACTCCATCGCAGTGACACCTATTGGAAGTCAAATTGTCTCTCCAGGAAAGGAGACTCAAATTGTCTCTCCAGGAAAGGAGACTTGGTTTAAGAGCACACGCCCGGAACCAATTATGCTTGGAATCAAAGGTTCCACTGTATTTGGCCGTCTGGCCCTGGTCTTTGTCATACACTCCACAAATCTGGCCTTTATGAAAGAAGAGTGGCAACAAGAAAGCCATTTTTGAAAGCAAGCCATAAGAAGACTCATTTGCAGTTTGCAAAAAGCCATGTAAGGGGAACACCGAGCATGTGGCGGAAGGAGTTTTGATCAGCTGAGATTAAAGTAGTAATTTTTGGGCTAATTGTAAAACCCTATGTGCAGCAGAAAACAAAGACTGTACATCACTCTGAAAAATAACATCTCCACAATCAAACAAGGTGATGGCAGCATCATGCTGTGGGAATGCTATACTTTAGTGGGGACAGGGAAGGTAGTCAGAGTTGATGTGACGATAGATGGAGCTAAATAAAGGGAAATCCTGCAGAAAAACCTGTTAGAGGCTGAAAAAGACTTGAGAGTGGGGCGTATGTTCACTTTCCAGCAGGACAACAACCCTAAACATTCTGCTATAGCTACAATGGAATGGTTTACATGGCTGTTGGTTTACATGGCTGTTGGCCAAATAATGAGTTATACGATCATTTGGCCGACAGCCATTTTGGCCAGCTCTTCCATACACAGTTGCACTCACTTATACCATATGATAATGAGATGAGAAAGACAGTCTGCAATAACAAACTGGGACTAGATATAATGGTAGTATTGGTCGATGTTCTCTTCAGGTTCCGGGAAGGAAAATGGGAATTTAGGAGTTAGCAGAATTAGGAGTTAGCAGTAGCTTCTCTGAAGAGTGGTGATCCCTGCCATCCACTGTGCTTGTAACTGTACACATTCAAAATCACACTTTTTGTTATGTCAATCGACCAAAAATAATCCAAATTTACGAATAGTGTTAATTACATTTTTTTCATGTTTTGTGACTACATCTCTAATGCAGACATACGCTGACATGCAAAAGGGTAGCAAAGTTTTGAACTTTTGACTTTCAGGGTCCATGTCTCACTGTCCTGTACATCTTTGAGCGTGAGACTACCTTCACTTTATAGACAATCATTTTAACTGTCTCATACATAAATTTAACTTGCAACTATTTACTATATGATTAGTTATTCAGATTCTTGTCATGCTACTGCATTGTTGCTGTTTTGCGCCTAAAAATCTAAATTTTAATTATTTTGATAGTATTTTGTAAATCCTTCTTTGCCTTTCAACACTACCTGAATCCTTCGGGACATGCTCTCTATCAGACTCAAACACGTCTCGACCAAAATCTGATCCCAGGTCTCTTCTACACAGTCCCAGTATTGGTGCATACTGGTCGACTAACTTAGGTATGTATACAGCTTTTTCTTCAACTCTACCCACAAATGTTTGATTGGGTTGAGGTCTGGGGACTGTGGATTCCAATCCAGCACCTCTACTTCATTGTTATTGAACCATCTCTTCTGCAATCTCGATGTATGCTTCTGGTAGTTCTCCTGCTGGAACACTATGTCGTCCTTTTCATACCCAAGTACTCGAGTGTAGGAAATAACTCATCTTGTAGGATACTTACATATATCTCAGCATTGAGACTAAGATCAATCCTTGTCAAGTATCCAACACCTTTTGCTTTGAAACAACCCCATAGCATCGGGCTTCCTCCACCAAACTCGACAGTGTAATAAAAGACTGAGTGATTATGGAATGTGAGAACAGATTGTAATTTGTACTATACATACCGTGTTTCCTTGAAAATAACACCTACCCCAAAAATAAGCCCTAGCATGATTATCCAGGATTTTTGGAGTATGCTTGAAATGTAAGTCCTACTCCAAAAATAAGCCCTAGTTACTGTCAGGGCTGGTGTTAGGGGAAGTCAAACTATGCAATTTCTTAGGGACCCCAGGAGTTGTATTCCGAGGTTAAGATTGTTTAAGGACCTTTGATGAGTTTACAGTCATGTGACATAATGTAATCAAGATAGATAGACATGTATCACACACATGGTTTGGAACGTTTTGTTTACCTTTGACGGACATTAGAAGCTTTAGTGAACCAAGTTATATCATATTTAAGCAGTGGAAGATGTTGTGCAGGACAGGCTAGGGCTAACATGCCCGGTAATCATCCGATAGAATGGATCCAGCAGCAATCCATTGTTAAAAAAAAATGTGCAGACAACTTTCCTGTCTGTTCTTAAATTACTGATTTTAAGTGGATCTCTCTTTTTTTTTTTTTTCTTTTTTACATTTTAGTCTATGGAAAACGGATCCTATGTATCTTCTATTTGAAACTGAGCCAGTAAGTAAAAATTGTAAAACGGAAGATAAAAAGCAATCTGTTAATGGATCCGTTTTACATAAAATTCAATATTAAAAAAAACAGATCCAGCTGAAATCAGTTATTTAAAAATAGACAGAAGTTGTGTCTGCACAACCTTTTTTTTGCAACGGATGATTGCTGGACATGTGAACTTAGCCTTACCTGTGCCTTTTCTGCAGGAATAAGTCCTATACATTCAGTGCAACATACAGCTACAGAAAAGCTGGAGGGTCATAATTAACCTTTTTATTTTTCCCTGTGCTTGCCCTTTAAGATATATCAAGACAAACACTGGCAGTTGAGACAGCAAATGAAACATGAGCTCCCCCTATTGAGAAAACTTGAAACAGTCATCACATTTGTCTTCCTGATAAAACCCTTGATATTATTTATTTATAGTTATTCTTCTATGAACAATGACACATTCTGCTTAAAGTGTAACTTTCACCTGGTGAAGTGTATAATGTATATACCCTTCACCGTTGAAACTGTAACATAAAGAAAAAAGGTTGTGAAACTGAATAAATCACAGGATCGATAGACTTGTTTATAAAATGTAAGTGATCAATAAATGGAAAGTATATTGATTTACTCAGTATCGAGTATGCCATCAGTGAGGTTATTAATGGTTGTCTGAGGAATGTTCTGCCAGGCTGAGTACACCTGGACATGTAAATCATCAAGATCCACTGCTGGCAGCTCTCTTTGCAATTGCTGACCAATTAGGTCTAGATGATGTTCAGATGAAAGGCAAGTCCAGAGACAATGCAGTTCATGGTAGCATGTCTAACGTAGGCTGCTCATAGCATCACAAGCAACATGCAGCCTGGCATTGTTTTGAAAAATCGGCTCCTGTGACATTTTGGAGAAATTGCCATACCACTGGTTACACTACTAAATCAATGCTAAGGTGTTATTGTATCTGGAATGAAGTTTAGAAGGTTCAGACTACCATACTTTTTGCCATTCCATACCCCTATCCTGGAAGTAAGAGCAGTGTGACATTTTCTCTTGAAGGTCTTTTCATGGCGTTACCCATGTGGTCTTTAGACCAATCCCCAGCTACTGTTGCAGTCAAGACAAAAGCAAACTCATCGATCTAGGGGAAAGCCCTTCATTTAATGCTCAGAGGAAGGAGGAACCACTCGGCACTATTCAGCCGGCTCACCGCTCAATCCATTTAATCCAGACTTTTCAGCGCATTATATGGCAGTAAGTCCATAGAGCAGTAAAAGCGGTGCTCTTTCCAATAGACGACAATCCACACAGTCCATGAAAGTAGAGACGGAAGGCACTCACCAGGTATGCTCAAAAAAGTTGTTTTATTCGACCATCAGGTCAGGGGGAAAGGCGTGAGGGAGGTGGGAACACACAATCCGCCGGAATTCTGTAATCTGTATGGGTGCAAGGAGATACGTACTACACCCTACCATGCACAAACAAATGGGATGTGTGAGAAGATGAACCACCTTGTCATCAACCTCCTGAAGACCCTGCTACTAGAAGAGAGAAATTTGTGGCCTGAGAAGTTACCTGATTTGGTTGATATGTATGACAACATCCCGTTAAGTTCCACCAAGTGCACCCCCCACATACCTCATGAAAGCGAGACCTGAGAGACTACCAGTAGATCTCGAAATGGAGGTTGAAGTGCCAGAAAACAGCTCACCAAGTGAAGATTCGGACTCTCACCGTCAAGCCCAATATAGGAAAATCCAAGACTATGTGGAGCAGAACTTAAACCGTAGTCAAGAAAAGCAGTTCAACAAGAAAGCACAAGCTAACCCTCTCACGCCTGGAGAAACGGTTCTCAAAAGAAAAAGAAGACTCCACAAGCTTGATGACCACTGGGAGAAAGAACCTTATGTTGTACTGCCTTCAAACTTTGATAATCAGAAGACCTGCTTAATCAGCAAGGATCAGGGAAAAACCACATCTACTGTCTCCCGTGATCACCTGAAGAAATGTCCAGAACCACTGAAACCAAGAGAAGAGGTACCAGATCCACCTCAAGTCGAAGAAAGGAAAGAAAAAGTGCTCCACACTATCTTGGGAGACTTCCCAGAGAATTGGCCCCAGTATAATGGAGCTATCATTGTGCCAGTCCTTACATTTCCACAAGTTCCAGAAGAACCCTCAGACCATACGCCAGTAGGTTTACAAAGAACACGTAGACAGCTACCTAGTCCACCTGCAGACACTAGAGACGCTAGGGAAACACCTGCTCTAGACAGCAGAACACAACAGGGGTTAGATGAAGGACCTGAGTTACGTACTGTAGGTCTACCCGTAGCAATTTTGGCCAACCCTCACTTAGGGTTTTACTCTCTGTACCTAAGTGAAATATACAGCCAATGTAAATAATGTTATAAGGTTGAAATGTTATAATAGTTGATAATATTGCTGCTAATTATTTGAAAAATTGAAAGTTTTGAATGATCCAAGGAACAGTCACCTGATTACCTGTTCATAGTGTTATTAAAAATGGACCATGGCTGCAGGACTGGCAGCAGCCAGCACAAACTGGTGCCTTTTGTAAATAGTTGCACCTTGTGTGCCCACCAGAGTAGTCCTCTGCAACATCAGGACATTAATCCCGCCACCACGGAGAGGAAGGTTGGAGGAAAGGTCTGGGATAGAGAAGGCCCAGACCTGGTCACCAATGGGATCGGTGACCAGCCTCCTCAAGGGGTTTTGGGGAACCAGGAGATTTTTGGGTGGTGGGTTGATGGGGGGACTACAGCAACTTTTAAGAAATGTGCCTTCCCTGCGTGGGAAGAAACTTATGTTTAACTTATTTAATAACTTACCTTTTTCTCTTCCGGTTTAATAAACCTCTGCTTGCTAACAGCCCGAGGACGTGCTGTGTTTAACCAAGGGGGAATGTAGCGCCCCTGAGAACCTCAGGGCACTACAAGGCACTGCATCCTCTAGGGGATGCAGGACCTACCCCCTTGGACCTGGAGTGTCAGTGCCGATTCCACCAACACACATCTAAAATCTTAGTTCTCCTCTCCACACTGAGCATAAAGGGTTAACCATGTAAGTGGATGGTCTCCATGGGAATGAGTCCCTAGGTATAGCCAGAGTGGTGGGAGGGGTCAGCAGTCCGTTTAGAGGAGAGTTGGAGAAGGGAGCACACGGAGGAGGTGTGCAGACGTGCCGGAGCTGGGTCCGTGTAACGGTGACCACGGGGCACAGGAGATAGGTCGCCAGGATGGGTACCAAGTTATCGATGGGACCAGAGCATGAACGGGGCACAGGGCCTTAGGTCAAATGTCAAGTTTCAAACGGTTTGATAAATACCTGCACGGTGAGGACACCTTCATGGACATCATCAAACCAAATAATCCGAGGGCATCAGCAGTAAACTAGGATCAGGGTACGGACATTTACCTCCCCGCAGGGTCCGCACTGCCCGCCGTACGGAGAAGGATACTGTATCCCAAAAGGGATGGTCAGGGTTCTCAAACGCTCCACGCTACGGGGACTCAATCTACAGAGAGTGCCCGGGACAGAGCAACCTGGGTCTCTACATTGGCACTGATACTCCTAGGACCAGAACCAGCAGGCCGAGGGTCCATGTGAGTAGAGACTGTTAAAGTTAACCTGGTGTGGTCTCCATCATTATACACCATACATCTCCCAGGCACAGCCCTACCTGCAGAGGGCCTACCATCTCAGCTGCCACTACCACCATCCCTGGGAGTGCCCACATTGAGCAGCGGCGGTTCCCTAACTTTAACCGAATCCCGCAGGTGGCATCACGAACATTAACTCTTTATTCCCTGTAAATATCCCTTTTTTATTAAGCGTCCCCAGGGCACGGGATCAGGCAACGGCCACCAGAGTGACATTCCCAACTGCAACCGCCCGGGACCGAGTACCCCTTCCCCGGGTGACACACAATGTCTGCTTCTTGCTCTCTGGTGAAGCAGCCGTCAGTAGAGGTTGCAGAGTGTCATCTGACTAATCAGAGAGCAGGAAGCAGATATGACTGCACCACTGAGGAGGCTGCTGGCTGCCTTACACCAATGTGTCACAAGCTTCATACAGAACTGTGAGTAGAAGCATGCAGTCATGGAGGCTTATAATAACTATCTCTCTGCTTCTTAGTTGTTTTGGGAGAGGAGGGGTAGATAGGGGTGAAACTCAGCTAGAGGGGGCAGGGGGAGCACATATCTGTGGGTCAGGCAGAAATAGGAAAGGAATTATCAGTATGTCTCATTCTGTGTAACTTTATGCAGCCTCAGGTTCTCAACTGCAGTGTATTTCTGTCTGTGTCTGTATTTGCATCCGTGTAAGTGAGGACGTGTGTGTGCCTCCATGTACGAGGTGACGTGTGTGTGTGTGTACGTCCATGTACGTGGTGATGTGTGTGCTTCCCTGTTCATGGTAATGTGTATGTGCCTTTGTGTACATGGTGAACTTTGTGTCTGCGTCTATGTACGTGGTGATGTGTGTCTGTGTACGTCAGGGGTCTCAAACTCAGCTGGGTGTATGGGCCGCACAGAGGAAACAAATTATTTGGGGGGCCGCATTCTTTGCAGGACAAAGTGACATTTTTATTGGTACCATATATAATATAATTTATTTATTTTTTTTACACACCTTTGGATCACTGATTTTTGAACATTTTCACTTCTGTACATTCTTTGTTTAAATATAAAAGAAAATAATCTTGATGGTAAAAAAAGTCATGCCTTATTTTGAGTTTTGTTTTTTTGTTTTGTTTTTTTTTTTTTTTTTACATTTTATCCCTTTCTTGTAACCAATAGTGTTACAATTAGCACTATATAGAAATTTTGCCCAACATCTTTTAGTAATGTTCCCCATCTTGTTGTAATGTGCCCATCCTTGTCCCCTTGTAGTATTGTGCCCCATCCTAGTCCCCATCCTACAGTAATATACTGATCCTTGTCCCCATCCTATAGTAATGTTATTATTATTATTTATTTTTATAGCGCCATTTATTCCATGGCGCTTTACAGTGAAAGAGGGTATACATACAACAATCATTAACAGTACATAACAGACTGATATAGGAGGAGAGATGACCCTGCCCGCGAGGGCTCACAGTCTATAGGGAATGGGTGATGGTACAATAAGTAAGGAAAGAGCTGGTTGCGCTGTGGTGTACTGGACTGAGGGTTATTGTAGGTTGTAGGCTTGTTGGAAGAGATGGGTCTTGAGGTTCCTCTTGAAGCCTTAATGTGTCTCATCCTTGTCCCCATCCTACAGTAATGTGCCCCATCCTTGTCCCCATCTTGTAGTAATGTGCCCCATCCTTGTCCTCCATCTTATCGTAATGTGCCCATCCTGTAGTAATGTGTCTCATTCTTGTCCCCATCCTATAGTAATGTCCCCAACCTATAGTAATGTGCCCATCCTGTAGTAATGTGTCCATCCTTGTCCCCATCTTATAGTAATGTTTTCCCATCCTTTTTCCCCTTGTAGCAATCTCCCTATCCTGTAGTACTGTCCCCATCATATAGTTGTCCCATTCTGTAGTAATGTGCCCATCCTACAGCAATGTCCCCATCCTGTAGTAATGTGCCAACCTTGTCCCCATCCTATTGTAATGTGCCAACCTTGTCCCCATCCTATAGTAATGTCCCACCCTATAGTAATGTGCCAACCTTGTCCCCATCCTATAGTAATGTCCCCATCCTATAGTAATGTGCCAACCTTGTCCCCATACTATAGTAATGTCCCCATCCTATAGTAATGTGCCAACCTTGTCCCCATCCTATAGTAATGTCCCCATCCTATAGTAATGTGCCAATCTTGTCCCCATCCTATAGTAATGTCCCCATCATATAGTAATGTCCCCAGCCTTGTCCCCGTTCTATAGTAATGTCCCCATCCAATAATATTGTGCCCAGCCTTGTAATGTCCCCATCTTTTAGTAATGTGCCCACCTTGTCCCTATTCTATAGTAATGTGCCCATCCTGTAGTAATGGATCGGGGGGGACAGTGGCGGCGGCTGAAAGGGTGCAGTAGCTATAACTTACCGATCACTCTCCAGTCCTCAGCTTCCACAGATGGAGTGAAGGTGAGGGGAGCGGTCTCCGGCCCCAGATCCACAGTGATTGGAGAGATCGGTCACAAGGCCGCTCTCTCCAATCAGAGCTGGGGGCGGGTGAAGCAGAGGTCACCCAGCTCCAGCCAATGATCAGTGCTACAGCTGCACTGATCATGGCTGGATTTCAATGTTTCAGCCATTTTCAATGGCTGAAACATTACAGTGGCTGTGATTGGCTGGCGAATGCCGCTCAGCCAATCACAGCCTCTGTAGGTCCGGAGAGGAGACACCACCCCTCCTGAGGTCAGGCAGAGGTCCCCTCCTCCCCGAATCTAAGGTATTTGCAGCGATCGCAGCCACCGGGGCTTCGGGGCTGCGATTTTGCCATTACGTACTGGGTACATCATGCGTCCTTAAGTACCAGGGAGCCATAACGTACCCAGTACGTCATAGGTCGCTAAGGGGTTAATGTGCCATTCTTCACATACACAAAAAAAGCAACAAAAAAAAAACATTCTTCTCACCTGTGCCCCGTTCCCTCGGCTGCCTCATCTCTGCTTCTTGCTGTCTGCAGGCCCGTGCCCCCGGTGACTATCACGGCGGGTGCAGGAGCCGCAGCCACGGTCAACGATTTATGTTATGGACTCTGAGCGCAGCGCTGACAAAACATTCATCTGACATAAAGCACAGACAGTGGCTGCGGCCCCAGCACCGGCTGCGATAGTGAACAGGGGCTCGTGTATGCTGGCCGCATGAAGCAGCCTGATGGGCCGCATGCGGCCCGCGGGCAACGTGTTTGAGACCTCTGGTGTACGTGGTGATTTGTGTATGTCCATCCAGAGCCAGGGCCCACCATTGTTAATGTGTCCCCAGTGTCCCCCTTGTACGTTGTGTAGTGTACCAGACATCTGTAGGTCTGAGAGTAATGCGGGCATCACATGAGACGATCTATCGTGCGATATGTCGTCGGGGTCACGGTTTTCGTGACGCACATCCAGCATCGTTTGCAACGTTGTTTCGTGTGACACCTATGAGCGTCTCAGAACGATCACAAATCGGTTACAAATCGTGTATCGTTTACACGTCGTTTATTTTTAAAAAATCGTTTATTTTTCTTTGCACCATTTGTTCATCGTACCCAGGGTAGCACACATCGCTCCGTGTGACACCCCGGGAACGATGAACTGCAGCTTACCTGCGGCCATCGGCAATGCTGAAGGAAGAAGGTGGGCGGGATGTTTACGTCCCGCTCATCTCCGCCCCTCCGCTTCTATTGGCCGGCGGCTGTGTGACGTCACTGTGACGCCGAACATCCCACCCCCTTCAGGAAGTGGATGTTCGCCGCCCACAGCGATGTCACTCAGCAGGTAAGTACGTGTGACGGGGGTTTAACGACTTTGTGCGACACGGGCAGCGATTTGCCCGTGACGCACAAACGACGGGGGCGGATACGATCGCTCGTGCGATCGCACGATAGATCGTATCGTGTGATGCCCGCATAACTGTCACGCTGTGAATTCGGACACAAGCAACTCTGAGCATGACCGCAAACCACAGAAACAGTATTGTTGCTGCTGTGTCTTTGGGATTCATGCTCATGTTATTCTGTTAAGCTCAATAGGCGTGGTGGATCCATAAAGCCCTAGGTCCAGGTGGGCACATGGTCCACGGACATTTGCACAGCAAGCAGTTAAGGCATGCAGGAAACATGAGATGTCCTGGAGACTGCACACAGATAGCAGAGGTCCTGGAACACCAGAAACAGCAGAAATACTGGAAGCATGGAAGGTATATTTGACCATTCCTGTTTACAAAACAATTCCAGTTCAGTTAAGTTTAATGGTCGCCGAGCATGGACAGCACGCTTCAAATCATCCCAGAGATTTTCAATGATATTCAGGTCTGAGGACTGGGATGGCCATTCCAGAACATTGTAATTGTTCCCCTGCATAAATGCCTGAGTAGATTTGGAGTGGTGTTTTGGATCATTGTCTTGCTGAAATATCCATCCCCTGCGTAACTTCAACTTTGTCACTGATTCTTGCACATTATTGTCAAGAATCTGCTGATACTGAGTTGAATCCATGCGACCCTTAACTTTAACAAGATTCCCGGTGCTGGCATTGGCCACACAGCCCCAAAGCAGGATGGAACCTCCACCAAATTTTACTGTGGGTAGCAAGTGCTTTTCTTGGAATGCCGTGTTTTTTTGCCTCCATGCATAACGCCTTTTTGTATGACCAAACAACTCAATCTTTGTTTCATCAGTCCACAGGACCGTCTTCCAAAATGTAACTGGCTTGTCCAAATGTGCTTTTGCATACCTCAGGCGACTCTGCTTGCAGAAACGTCTTCTTTCGCATCACTCTCCCATACAGCTTCTCTTGTGCAACGTGCGCTGTATTGTTGACCGATGCACAGTGACACCATCTGCAGCAAGATGATGCTGCAGGTCTTTGGAGGTGGTCTGTGGATTGTCCTTGACAGTTCTCACCATTCTTCTTCTCTGCCTTTCTGATATTTTTCTTGGCCTGCAACTTCTGGGCTTAACAAGAACTGTGCCTGTGTTCTTCCATTTCCTTACTATGTTCCTCACAGTGGAAACTGACAGTTTAAATCTCTGAGACAACTTTTTGTATCCTTCCCCTGAACAACTATGTTGAATAATCTTTGTTTTCAGATCATTTGAGAGTTGTTTTCAGGAGCCCATGATGCCACTCTTCATAGGAGATTCAAATAGGAGAACTACTTGCAAGTGGCCACCTTAAATACCTTTTCTCATGATTGGATACACCTGCCTATGAAGTTCAAAGCTCAATGAGGTTACAAAACCAATTTAGTGCTTTAGTAAGTCAGTAAAAAGTAGTTAGGAGTGTTCAAATCAAGAAATTGATACTTTTGCACCGGTCAAATTTAGTTTAAATGCAGATTGCACATTTTCTGTTAGTACAATAAACCTTATTTCAATTCAGAAATATTACTGAGTCCATCATTTATTAGATATATGAAACTAAAGTAGCTGTTGCAAAAACCAAAATTGTTATAAAAAAAAAGGATAACATTAATAGGGGTGCCCAAACTTTTCCATATGACTGTATCATACTGTGTCTGGAGAAATAGGGGTAATGTATTGTGGGGACATCATACTGTGTGCATGTTGGGGGTGTACTAAAGAAACATCATACTGTGTCTAGAGGAATGTACTGTGGGAATATTATATGGTGTGTAGAGTTAATGTAGTTTGGGGGTATCATATTATGTATTGGGGAACATTCTGTGGAGACACCATACTGTCAAGTTATGATTGTGTGTAATTTATAGTGGGACTATATACTGAGTGGGAGTAGATGTTTTGTAGGGACATTATAATGTGTGTAGGGATATCTTACTGTGTGTGGGGGGAAAAGTACTGTGGGAATAATATAATATAGTGTGCGGAGGAATGTACTGTGTAGACATGATAATGTGAAGGAATGTACTGTGAGGACATCATATGGCGTCCTGAGGAATGTATTGTGGGGGCATTATACTGTGGGAATATCATACTGTGTGTGTGGTAACTTAAAGGGCATGAGACAGGGGAGCCTAAACTAGCCCTCAGGCTAAGGGAACCCTAGCTGACCCTGATCCCAAAGGTATTTCTGAAGGTAATGATGTTTGGGTTGCATTCTCTGCCCTAGCTCCTAAACAACCCCTGTCTAATGGCCCCCCTCCCTCCACCCAGGAAAGGGCCAGGACAGGAGTGGTTAATCCTCCTCAAACTCGAGCTTTTTGCTAAAAGCTCAACAGTTCGAGTTATGTTCGAGAACGGTTCGATCAGCATAAACGTGGCTTTTCACAGTAAGGCTATGTACAAATGTTGCTATCTGCATGCGTCCTGCGTCCCCAGCACAATCCCTTTGCTACTCACCGATCACGGGTGCCTCGCTGCACGGCTGTCACAAATCTGCTGTGTCTTTTCCTCTTTAGGGAAGCTGCCGCTTCATTAGTCAATTAGTTATTCCGTGCTTTCCCCGCCCACTGGCGCCCATGATTGGTTGCAATCAGACATGTCCCCAAGCTGAGTGACAGCTTTGTCACTGCAACCAATCACAGCCGCCAGCGGACGGGTCTACATCATGCAGTAAAATAAATAAATAATAAATAAAAAAAATTGCGATTCCCCCCATATTTGATACCAGCCAGGATAAAGCCGCACGGCTGGAGGCTGGTATTGTCAGGATGGAGAGCACCACGTTATCGGGAGCCCACCACCCTAACAATATCACCCAGCAGCCGGCTGGAATAGCCGCATCCATTAGATGCGACTGTCCCGGGTGTCTCTACCCAGCTCATCCCGAATTGCCCTGGTGCGGTGGCAATCGGGGTAATAATGAGTTTAATCATGCCAGGCGTCTCCCCGAGACACCTTCCATGAGTAAGCTTAAAGTGAAAGTAAAGAAATACACACACCACCGAAAAATCTTTTATTTGGAATAAAAAACAAAAAAAGCCCTCTTTCACCCCTTTATTAACTCACAAATACCCCTCCAGGTCCGACGTCATCCACACAACACTGTCGGCTCTGCTCCCTGAAGATGTAGCAGCACCGTAGAACACCATCGTGCTGTATCAGGTCCACGTAGCAATGAAGTGAATCGCGCTGTCAGCAGAGACTTCAGTCGGCGCTGCAGGCTTCAAGATTACAAAATCTTCCTGTGTTTATCAATAGAGGTAATAGCTCAGTGGACTGGGCGCTCGCATATGAAGCATGAGATCGCGAGTTCTAGTCCCGCTCCTGGTAAAGAATTTTAATTTTTTTTTTTTATTTTTTTATTTTTAATTATCTCGTGCAGTAAAATAAATAAGTTAAAAAAAAAAATACGGTTCCCCCCATATTTAATACCAGCCAGGATAAAGCCACATGGCTGGAGGCTGGTATTATCAGGATGGAGAGCACCACGTTATCAGGAGCCCTCCAGCCTAACAATATCACCCAGCAGCTGGCCAGAATAGCTACATCCATTAGATGCGACTGTCCTGTGGGACTCTACCCAGCTCATCCCGAATTGCCCTGGTGCGGTGGCAATCTGGGTAATAATGAGTTTAATCATGCCAGGCGTCTCCCCAAGATACCTTCCATGATTAAACTTAAAGTGAAAGTAAATAAACACACACAACGAAAAATACTTTATTCGGAATAAAAGACAAAAAATCACCCTCTTTCACCCCTTTATTAACCCACAAATACCCCTCCAGGTCCGACGTAATCCACACGACACTGTCAGCTCTGCTACAGAACACGAGTGCTCTGATCAGCTCCACGTAGCAATGAAGTGAATTGCGTGGTCAGCAGAGACTTCAGCACTGAGGAAGTCAAGATTACAAAATCCGCCTATCTTTATCATTAGAAGCAGTAGACTAGTGGATAGAGCACTCGCTTAAGAAACATGAGGTTGTGAGTTCTAGTCTCGGTAAAGAATGTTATGTTTTTGGGATTTTTTTATTGTTAATTTTAATTATATTTCTAATATATTTATAATTATAATTATGCACTGAGGGGAGGAGCCGGCCATCAGCTGTGAGCTCTCTCTCTCTCCTTTCTCTCTCTCTCCTTTCTCTCTCTCTCTTCTTTCTCTCTCTCTTCTTTCTCTCTTTCTCTCTCTCTCTTCCTTTTCTCTTTCTCTTCTTTCTCCTTTCTCTTCTTTCTCTTTTTCTCTCTCTCTTCTTTCTCTCTTTCTCTCTCTTTTCTTTCTCTTCTTTCTCCTTTCTCTTCTTTCTCTTTTTCTCTCTCTTCTTTCTATCTTTCTCTCTCTCTCCTTTCTCTCTCTCCTTTCTTTCTCTCCTTTCTCTCTCTCCTTTCTTTCTCTCTCTCCTTCCTCTCTCTCCTTTCTCAGCAGACAGCAGCTGCAGAACTGCAAGGCTCAGCATACTCCATCTAGGACTAGTAAAAGGAATGAAGGTTTTACCCAGCTCACCTGCTTGATAGGAAACCGAAACCTGTGGACCGTGCAAGGAAAAAGTCGGCAATTCTTTGGTAACGATGAAGGAAGATATTCCAGCAACTTGAGTCCAAACAGGAAATTCTTTAAAACGTTAATTCTTTATTATTTACATATTAAAAAGTCCATGTTGGGGTGAAACAAACCCAAGACAGAGAGGACGCGTTTCAAACACTTGGTTCTTAGTCAATCTCTAAAGGATGTGTTCACAGGACTTGTTTATAAAGGAGGGAGTAAAGACCCAAACATGTGTTTAATCAAATGGAAAGAGCTTTTCACTAAAGCATTAACCCTGTGAGAGGAACATTTTTTATGCAGGTATTCACACACGGTAACATAGGAGTGAATGTCAAAAAAAACAAAAAAACAAACAGCATTAGTAAGCAAACAGTATTTCATTTATTTTGTTCAAACCTGTGGGAGTTCTGGTACCCATTAGAAAAATCCACTTAATTTCCCTCTGAAAAAGAATATCCTTTAAATTTCCTCCTCTCTTAGGAAGTTTTACTTTTTCAATAGCACAAACTTTCATGCCATCAAAACTACCGGCATGTATATCACGAAAGTGCTGGGAGGCACTAGACAACTTCCTAGATGTAACATTATTCACATCATAGATGTGTTCGGATATTCTTTTTCTTAGGGAGCATGAAGTGCTGCCAATATACTGCAGTTGACACATCGTGCAAGAAATCAAATAAACCACATGGTCTGAACCACAGTTAATCATAGAAGTAATTTGGTACGTTTTTTTATCGGCATATGAAGAAAAAATTTTTACATTCAACATATAATGACAAGGTCCACATTTCTTGTGTCCACACTTGTATGATCCTGTGGTAGGTAACCAATTACGGGCAGTTTTTACATCCTCAATAGAATCGCATTTGCTAGTGTGATCACTTGGTGATAGGATGGAACTTAAAGTCGTGTTTCTCTTGGAAACAAACTTCACTCCATCCCTTAATATATGATGTAAAGTGTCATCTGTAGACAAAATTGGAAGATATTTCTTAACAATTCTGATCACATCATAGTAGTTGCTGCTGTATTTTGTGGAAAAAACTACCGGTAATTTGTTCTGAAAGTTACCTTTATTTTTATCCTTATTGTTCATTTCAAGATATTGGGATCTGTTTTTAATATTCGCTTTGATTTTTGCCCTCTGAAGATTTTGAAAATTATACCCTCTGGCCAAGAACCTCCTATCAATACTACTACACTCTGCCTCAAAACTTTCCTGACTGCTGCAGCACCTCTTTGCACGTATTTATTCACCTGTGGGGATATTCTCCACCACATGCTTGGGGTGACAACTTTTAGCATGTAGTAGAGAGTTGCCTGATATGGGTTTGCGATATAAACTACAGTCAATTTTGCCACTATCAATATTTCCATGGAGTGACATATCCAAAAAATTAATTTTCGTTTGATCATGAAAAAAACTGAATACTAAATTGTGGGCATTGTTATTAATATAGGAAATAAATTCCTCTACCTTCTGTTCTGGTTTTTGCCACACAATTAGTATATCATCTATGTACCGAAGGTATATGATGATATTAGATGAAAAAGGGTTATTTTGACTGAAGATGAATTGCTCCTCCCACCAAAACATAAGACCCCAGCTAATGAGGGGGAGAAACGAGCACCCATAGAGCAACCCCGCAGCTGAACATATTTTCTGTCTAGGAAGGTGAAAAAATTATTTTTCAATAAGAAAAAAGTGACTTCTAATAAAAAATTCTGCAGATTGTCAGAATAATTCGAGTATTTTTTAAGTTGGTCTTTTAGGGCCAGAATCGCAAGGCAATGAGGGATGGATGTATACAAAGTCTGTACGTTGCATGTAAGCCAGCTGTAATGACTTTGCCACTGAATATTAGAAACAATGTTCAGTACATGTTTGCTGTCTAGAACATAACCTGGAGAGATTTTGGGGAGAAACTGCAAATGATTATCCAGCCACTCTGACAGGTGTTCTGTGACAGAATCAATGCCTGACACGATTGGCCTAAACGTTGGTGGAAACAGATTTTTGTGAGACTTGGGGAGAGCATGCAACAATGGAGTGAGAGAGAATGGTGGATTAAGGAACTCCCCCTGTTTTTTATCTATAACACCTAAATGCAATCCCTCTTCCACCAATCTCTCTAATGATTTTTTTATATCTGCAGAAGGATCAAAATCAATCCTCATGTAGGTGTCATTGTCATTGAGCATGTTTAAAACCTCTCTTTCATAGAGGCCCACGTCCAAAACAACCACTGCTCCCCCCTTATCAGCATTCTTTATGATGATATTAGGGTTATTGCGCAAGGAGAGAACAGCATGTTTCTCTTTTTTAGATAAATTCTGGACAGTGGGTCTCTGTTGATGAGAAAGGTTAGTAAGTTCCTTTTCAACTATGTTTTGGAAATCTCCCATAGACAGGGTTAATGCTTTAGTGAAAAGCTCTTTCCATTTGATTAAACACATGTTTGGGTCTTTACTCCCTCCTTTTTAAACAAGTCCTGTGAACACATGCTTTAGAGATTGACTAAGAACCAAGTGTTTGAAACGCGTCCTCTCTGTCTTGGGTTTGTTTCACCCCAACATGGACTTTTTAATATGTAAATAATAAAGAATGAATGTTTTAAAGAATTTCCTGCTTGGACTCAAGTTGCTGGAATATCTTCCTTCTCCATCCAGGACTGTATGCAGGAGTTTTTTGCCCACCAAAAAAATGACGTGGGCTTCGCCATATTTTTGTATGCTAGCCAGATACAGCAGGCACCTACGGTCTGCCCCCAACCCCCAGCTGCCTATTTGTACCCGGCTGGGAACCAAAAATATAGGGAAGCCCGTTTTTTTAATTATTTCACGAATTTCATGAAATAATTATAAAACAAATGACGTGGGGTTTGCCCCATTTTTGTGTCCAGCCAGGTACAACTAGGCAGCTAGGGATTGGAATCCGCAGCACAGGTTAGCCCGAGCTTTCTGGGCCCCTCTGCTGCGAATTGCAATCCGCAGCCGCCCCAGAAAATGACGCTTTCATAGAAGCGCCATCATCTGGCGCTGTATCCAACTCTTCCAGCTGCCCTGATGCCAGTGGCTCGCTGGCTAATTATGAGTTAATACTAGCTTTGTTTTACTACCTAGTATTAAGTCAGAGATTCTTAATGTCAGGCAAGTTTGACCCAGCCATTAAGAATCTCCAATAAAGGGTTAAAAAAAAGACACCACACAGAGAAAAAATACTTTAATAGAAATAAATACACAGACACACTTAGAGACTCCATGTTTATTACTCCCTCGCATCCCTCCACGATCCATGGTCTTCTGTCTTCTTTCTCCTTCAACCCATGCAGCGCTGCTATATCAGCTGCGCTGCATGGGAGGAAGACGCTGCTGTTCCCCGTGCAGGCTTTTCACTCCATGAGTGATCAGTGCTGCTGGCTGTAAGCGGTGACATCACCGCTGACAGGCGCGTTGCTATAGCAACGGTGATCTCAGTTATTGACCGGCTGTGGCAGCCGGTGAATAACGGAACGGGGAAGCAGAACGGGGAGTCGACTGTGTGCCAGAGCATGTCGCCGGTAAACGGAGATACACAAACGATCACCGCGTACTGGAGAGATGTACTGACAGGTCCTAGCATGACATCAAAGCCATGTGACCGGTCTGTACCCAATGAGATAATAGACACGTGACTGGTCACATGGCTATTTTGACGTCACAATAGGTCCTATGCTGGTGCTGGTTACCGGGAAGACGCAACGATTATCGGAAGGAAAAGCGGCGGGAGACAGAGTGCAGGACGCATCGCGGGGACAGGTAAGTGTTATGGCAATGTTTATTAACTGTATGTTTACATTTATAATGTTTTTTTATATGTTTGTGATTGCCTCCCATTGGTTTCAATGGGGTTCGAGAGGTTCGTCAAACGGCTCGCCGAACGGAACTCGAACGCGGCCTCCGTTCGACGAACCAAACCGAATTCGAGCCTCTAGAGGTTCTCTCATCTCTAGTCTCTAGTGTGGCTGTAACACTACTTCCGGGGCCGCACATTACTCTCATACATATTCACTCACCGGCAGTCTTGGGGGCTGTGATTGGTTGCAGTCAGACTGTGCCCCCACTGTGTGTGACAGCATGTCAGAGTTCACAGACTTGCATCTCTTAGCAGAAAACAATGTTTTTTTGCTAACAGATGCAGATTTAGTGCTGAAATTTATACACCATATTCCTGCACCAAATCTGCATCTTCTGGCAAAAAAACGCATCAAAACATGCGATTGCAATTTTAATGCAATAGTGATTCAACTTTTTGCGAGGAAAATCAGATTTTCTGCTAGGAGGTGCAAATTTGATGGTGAAATGTCTGCACCATATTTTAGCATCAAATTCTGAATTGACCAATGAAACGAGGACCTAACTTACGTGAGAGTACCTTAAGCTTAATGTTTTTTGTGGATAACCACACCAGATTACCAGGGCTGTATTTGGCCTTTGTGCAGCTCTACGCACTTTAAGTGGGTGGTCGCACCCCTTACTGACAATGTAAAACTATGATTTTGTGCACACGACATCTATTGAAGACGGATCTACTCTGTAACATCCTTGAAAAAGTTCTAAACGCTATAAGAATGAATATCAGCACTTGTGCATACGTTCAGTTTTATTTAGCTTATTTCAACAGCTTCAGGTTTTCAAAGACACTAAGTGGTTAAAACAGGAAAGACACTAAAGGCTGCTTTACACGCAACGACATCGCTAAGGAGATGTCATTGGGGTCACGGAATTCGTGGCGCACATTAGTTCTCGTTAGCGACGTTGTTGCGTGTGACATGTACGAGCGACCGCTAACGATCAAAAATACTCACCTTATCATTGATCGTTGACATGCTGTCCATTTCCCAATTATCGTTGCTGTTGCAGGTACGATGTTGTTCGTCGTTCCTGCGGCAGCACACATCGCTGTGTGTGACACCGCAGGAACGAGGAACATCACCGTCCCTGCGGCCGCCCGCAATGAGGAAGGAAGGAGGTGGGCGGGATGTTCGTCCCGCTCATCACCGCCCCTCTGCTTCTATTGGGCGGCCGCTTAGTGACGTCGCTGTGACGCCGAACGAACTGCCGCCTTAGAAAGGAGGCGGTTTGCCGGTCACAGCAACGTCGCTAGGCAGGTAAGTAGTGTGACGGGTCCGAGCGATGTTGTGCGCCACGGTCAGCGATTTGCCCGTGACACACAACCGACGGGGGCAGGTACACTCGCTAGCGATCTCGCTAGCAAGATCGCAGCGTGTAAAGTACTCTTAAGTGGTTAAAACAGGTACCTGAACCATTTTTTATGCTTCTGCCACCAAGAAGCTGCGACTAGCACTTAATACAATTTCAATTTAAAAAAGATGCCAGTGATTTCTAATCTGTCTTCCACCTGAAAAACTCAATAGATTCACAGATGTGTAAAGGCCATTGTGTGCACACACCGTAACCGTTCACATTCCCTTGAAATAGTAGATAAGGCGCTCATACACAGACTACAGTTGGCTAAACCTGGAGATAGACCGGCTCGGGCGACAGTCTGATTGTCAGAGGAGTGATGACCCAGCAGGTCCAATTTCGGACTGTGGATCCTTTTTTCTCTAAGAGATGAGCCACCAGCAGACATGTCTAGTAGTGTCTGTCTCATAGAGAACACAACAGCACTCAACAAAGTGAGCGCTCCTGTGTATGGGAAACTTAGGGAGATAGCTGCCAGCCGAATGATGGGCCAACTGTCTATAGTGTATGGGAGAGTCAGGGAGAGAGTGTGGTGCCCCTCACCTGGTCAGGCACCACTGAGTACTGCACCCATGCTGGGGGCAGTACAATACAGGTAATCCAGAAGGCTGACCGAGGTGTGACTACACAGGCGCATAGTAATCAGGTCTCACACATCTACCTTTGGGAGGACCCCTGAGAGATTCAAGGAGGGGGGCGTGGCCTCCATGTCCACTCAAGGGGTGTGGTAGAGAGCCTGGTTGCTAGGTGGCGTAGACAAGAACAGGAGAGGAGGAGCAGTGAGCCAGTTGAGTGTGCAGCTCAGGGAGAGCAGACGTGAGGAGCAGACCCTGGAGCTGTTGCAGTCTAACAGCGTCCACGCAGTGACTACCGACGGAGATCGGTCACCTAATAGTGCCACCCGAAATCCACCCAAGGCTAGAGAGAGCAAAGGGGTGGCAGAGTAAGGGGACTGCCAGGGAGGTACCAGGCCCGCAGGGGTAACAGGTCCCAGTGCAGAGATAAATTCACCTTTCCTTTGCCAAACCTGCCGGTGGGGGTTCTTCAGACCCACACCATACCACCACAGAGTCCGCAGTCACGTAGCAAAGAGAGGGCCCATAGTTCACAAGAGGCAAGCAGCCGGAGTGACCTGGTCCAGGCTACAAGCAAACGGGCTGAAACGAGGGGAGAACAGGCAGCAGCAACTTCCCTGGGTGACCCCCGTAGAGACTTCAAGTCGGGGTCACCACAAAAACACAAAGGGCTAAGGAAAGCGATTTGGTAGTCACCCTCATCAGCCAGCCGGAAGGATACCTGGTCCCAGCCTGGTTCATCCCAGCTACGCCCGGGTTACTCACCCTGCCATCTACTGTGAGTAAAAACCCTGGAAGACTGTCTGGACTGTGCCTGAGTCATCCTGCGACCTGTGGTTCCACACACTTACACAGGGCCCTGGGGCTTGCCTCACTCTCGTGAGGCCACTACAACTGACTACACCCACCATCAACCCCAGGCACCCCTTAATCTGCAGTGGCGGTCACCCTGACCGCAATACTGAGAGTTGCGTCACAAAAATCCTAAAAGAAGGTTCCCTACTTGTGACCAGACTGTTCCATCCACGTGGAGTCCCTGAAGGTAATGCACCAACACAACACCTGTGGGGCTTCACATCAGCTGCCAGCCGAATGATAGAACATCTGTCTATAGTGTATGGGGGAGTCAGGGAGACAGCTGCCAGCCGAATGATGGGACAGCTGCAGATTCACGGTCAGAACTCGTCTAGTGAGTACGGCCTCGCTTAAGGCACTTGTATTGAGCGAGGTGGCGCCCCTAGACAGATTTTAGCTTGGAATCTGCATATCGCACACTTGACCGCCATTCCCGGCGCAGACACTGGAGAATCCTCGTAGAGCACAGTGAGTGTACTGGGAGGATTCACAAATCAGCAGTCACACAGAGTGACACACGCAGTGATTGCAGACTTGTCATTCTGGACTGGACAACCCCTTTAATATTTGCTTCAAAATCTATTTTTTAAAATGCAAATGAGAGGGCTTCAGTGCACCCTTGGTGTGACCTATGCCTTTGTGCACTCTTATATTTGCATATGAAAGCCAGTCCCTTGTGTTGATTGACAGCGCTCACTTAGTCAGAGCGGTAAAATCAGACATACAAGCTGATATTAGACAGCACTCACTTTTCCTATTGGAGCACTGTCAATAAAAACAAAAGACTTTAAAATACAAATATGAGGGCGTAACGGTGGACCGACACAAAGACCACACCAATGGTGCACCAAAGCAAAGACCACACCAATGGTGCACCAAAGCGCGCTCATTTGCATATTAAATAAAAGTAGATTTTTCTGCAAATATTAAAGGGATGAAATAGGAGAAAGAGAGTTCAATGGTGCAAAAATTCATTTATTTAAACAAATAAAATGACACAAAAATGATAAAAACAGACATGAGGGCAACAAATGGCCATGCAGAAAAAATTTATGTTAATATAGGCCAAAGCACATAAAAGTAATGGTAAAGTATATGAGAAAAAGTAGAGAGTACACAAAAACCTCTTATTTGTATCAATATATTTATAGTTGAACTATACCATTTTAGAGGGGACTCCTACAAAAAACTCACATAAAAGTGCAAAAGTGCCTGATCAAAGCGCCATGTGAGGGCCAAAGATAAGGTGACTCATGCATGGTCAGAGGTTAGCCGACAGAAAATCCCCCCATCATCCTATCTACGTACGTTTCGCAGGCTGTGGGAAAGATCCACAACCGAGCTTCTTCAGGGAAGGAGAGAGTTGCAGAGCCTCCTCAGCCCTCCGTTATTTGTATGTGTAATGCAGGCACTTCCGCATACCTGATCCCTCCTCCTGACGTGTCACCGCTTCCGCCGACGTCATAGTGTGGGCGGAGCCCGCCGTCAGGTGACCTCACACGCGCACGGGGGCGGGGGTGCGCCACCCCGCTACCGCGCATGTGCGGGCACCATGATGATGAAGAACACGCCAGCAACCAGACGGGGCAGGTGCAGGATTCACCGCGCCCGCCGACGTCATAGTGCGGGTGGAGCTCGCCGTCAGGTGACCACACACGCGCAAGGAGGCGGGGACGCGTCATCCCGCTCCCATGCATGCGTGGGCACCATAGCGACGGCGAACACGACAGCAACCAGACGGGGCAGGCGCAGGCCGCGTCCTGGGACAAATAAGTATTATGCAAAACATAGGAGTAAACCTGAAATGCATTAAATAGAATGACAGTATATTACCGCGATATATATAACATTATGGACACATGGATAATGAGAGTATATAGCATGCATCTCCAGGCTATTTGTATATACTAAAGAAGAGAGGAGGGAAAGAAAACAGGGATCACTGGAAGGAAAATTACGGGGGCACATGGGAGGAGGAGGGATAGAGAATGGGGGAAAAAAAACGGGAAGACAATAGACATGTTAAAAACAATAAAAATACAAAAACATTAAAACCCTAAAAATGTCAAAACTAAGTTAAAACTGCCAGCAACAAGGAAGGGGCCCAACTGAGAGAAGAGAAATTTATGCTCAATAAATATATGAAAAAGCTTTCATAGGAACGGGGCAAAACTTATAGTATCATTTAGCCTATTAGGTACCAGTGTGTCCAGGGTGTGGATCCATTTAGCTGTGCACTGAGCCAATTTTTTTCTTCAGGTTACCCCCCCCTGGAACCTCCACTGATAATGTCGATGCCTCGTACCTCAAGTAAGGAAGGGTCGCACTTATGGTGGGCCTTAAAGTGCCTCAGCAATGTTTTAAGAAGTGTAATGTCATCAACCGTTTTTGCCGCCTCAATATCGCGAATGTGCTCCCTGACCCTCACGCGGAACTCACGAGACGTGAGCCCCACGTAGATCAGGGAGCACGGGCACCGTGCATAGTATATCACGTGTGTGGTGTTACACGTGATATACTTCCTGATATCAAATGACCTGGAACCATCTGAGGTTGAGAATGACCCACTACGTACTATGTTCTTACACGCCAGGCAATGGCCTCATTTATAGCACCCAGTCAGTGGGCCTCTCATGTCAAATGGATTCTGGACAGGGGGTACATAGTGGCTCTCAACTAACATGTCTTTAAGGTTCCGAGCACGTCGTGCTGTCACAACAGGGGTGGCAGTGAGGAAATCCCACAAAACTGGATCCGTCATAAGGACTGGCCAGTGTCTCTCCAGACTCTCCCGCATGGCACCCCACCCGTGATTATAGGTCCCAATGAAGCGTGGACTAGACTCTGAAGGTGTTCCCTTAGGGGCATACGAAAGCAGCTGAGACCTGGGAGTTTTCCTGGCCCTTAGATAACCTCTCTTAATAGACCGGTTATTGTAACCTCGGTCCTGGAAGCGGCATCTGAGATCGGCAGACTGATGTTCAAGGGTGGCCTGGGAAGAGCAGATCCGCCTCATCCTCAGAAACTGGCCAGTCGGTATGGCCCGGATGGTGGAGGGGGTATGAAATGACGAAGCATGCAGTAGTGCGTTGACGGATGTATCTTTCCTGAAGACGTCGGTCTCAATGGTACGTCCAGGTCCAAGCATAAGTTTAACATCCAGAAAGTCAACGCAACTACTGCTATGCTGGTAAGTCAATTTGATGTTAAACTTTTTGTTATTAAGTACCCCCATGAATCTCCCGAGTTGCTCCGCCATGCCCTGCCAAAAAAATAAAACATCATCTATATATCTCAGCCAGCACTGCACATGGGCGCTGGCCTCAACGCCTCCGTCACCAAATACCAACCTCTCCCAGTATCCCAGGAAAAGGTTGGCGTACGAAGTCGCACAGGTCACGCCCATCGCAGTGCCGTGCCTCTGGAAATAATTCCTATCTGTAAACAAAAAGAAATTGTGTGTAAGGGCAAAGCGGAGCAACTCGAGAATAAGATCCCCTATCCAGCCACACCAACTGTCCATTCTGAGGAAAAAGCGGACCGCCGCCAGGCCATCCTCGTGTCGTATGCTCATGTAAAGACTGCATCATGATGGAATATTTTCAATAAAATCTTCCTAGCTTTTTATTGAAAAAATTCCATCATAGGATGAATACGTGGGCCGAAACTCCATCAGAAAGAGAAGCACTCCAGGCTCTGGAGGACCTGCTGCAGGAGCAGAGCATTAATGAGACAGGTATGTTCCCGAATTCTCTTCTGCCCTGTTCCAGCAGGTTCCCACCCTTGTCCCTCTGCCCAGCTTTAGAGGTCTTTATAAGATTGGTCACGAATGACTTCAAAAAGATCTCCACTAGGAGGAGTAAAGACAATCTAACATGCCAACAACGCCACGCCTTAGAGGAACTCAAATCCTACAAGGACGTGGTTATTAAGGCGGCAGACAAGGGTGGCAATGTGGTGGTCTGGGCAGTTGATAAATATGAGAGGAAGGCAATGAGGCAGCTGAGAGACAGGGATACTTATACAAAATTACCTGGGAATCCCATCATAAATTATTCTAAAGAACTGGCCAGTATCCTTGAAGAGGCATTTGAGGGAGGCATTATTGACAAAAGTATGCTTGAGGGACTTCTCAACAAAACGCCAAAGATTCCTACTTTTTATTTACTACCTAAGATCCACAAAGATCCCGTCGATCCCCCGAGGCGTCCGATTGTGTCCGACATGGAGGGGATATGCGAACCAATCTGTAAATTGATTGATTACTTTCTAAAACCTATAGCTAAGACGCTCCCC
Organism: Anomaloglossus baeobatrachus; assembly: GCF_048569485.1. NCBI lineage: Eukaryota > Metazoa > Chordata > Amphibia > Anura > Aromobatidae > Anomaloglossus > Anomaloglossus baeobatrachus. The sequence continues at coordinate 365,360,737 of NC_134353.1, forward strand.
TCCTATATTAAGGACACAACGGATGTCCTCAATCGGATTGACGGGATCTTTGTGGAAGAGGACGTATTTATCGTCACAGCGGATGTTCAGAGTCTTTACACGAGCATGCGACACGAGGATGGCCTGGCGGCGGTCCACTTTTTCCTCGGAATGGACAGTCGGTGTGGCTGGATGGGGGATCTTATTCTCGAGTTGCTCCGCTTTGCCCGTACACACAATTTCTTGTTGTTTAAAGATAGGTATTATCTCCAGAAGTGCGGCACTGCGATGGGCGCGGCCTGTGCGCCTTCGTACGTCAACCTCTTCCTGGGATACTGGGAGAGGTTGGTATTTGGTGACGGAGGCGTGGAGGCCAGCGCCCATGTGCAGTGCTGGCTGAGATATATAGATGATGTTTTATTTTTTTGGCAGGGCACGGCGGAGCAACTCGGGAGATTCATGGGGGTACTTAAACTTGTTGTTATTAACATCAAATTGACTTACCAGCATAGCAGTAGTTGCGTTGACTTTCTGGATGTTAAAATTATGCTTGGACCTGGATGTACCATTGAGACCGACGTCTTCAGGAAAGATACATCCGTCAATGCACTACTGCATGCTTCGTCATTTCATACCCCCTCCACCATCCGGGCCATACCAACTGGCCAGTTTCTGAGGATGAGGTGGATCTGCTCTTCCCAGGCCACCTTTGAACATCAGTCTGCCGATCTCAGATGCCGCTTCCAGGACCGAGGTTACAGTAACCGGTCTATTAAGAGAGGATATCTACGGGCCAGAAAAACTCCCATACTTTCGTATGCCCGCTAAGGGAACACCTTCAGAGTCTAGTCCACGCTTCATTGGGACCTATAATCACGGGTGGGGTGCCATGCGGGAGAGACACTGGCCAGTCCTTTTGACGGATCCAGTTTTGTCGGATTTCCTCACTGCCCCCCCTCTTGTGACAGCACAACGTGCTCGTAACCTTAAGGACATGTTAGTTGAGAGCCACTATGTACCCCCTGTCCAGAATCCATTTGACATGAGAGGCCCACTGACTGGGCGCTATAAATGTGGCCATTGCCTGGCATGTAAGAACATAGTACATAGTGGGTCCTTCTCCACCTCAGATGGTTCCAGGTCATTTGATATCAGGAAGTATATCACGTGTAACACCACACACGTGATATACTATGCAAGGTGCCCGTGCTCCCTGATCTACGTGGGGCTCACGTCTCGTGAGTTCCGCGTGAGGGTCAGAGAGCACGTTTGCGATATTGAAGCGGCAAAAACGGTTGATGACATTACACTTCTTAAAACATTGCCGAGGCACTTTAAAGGCACACCATAAGTGCGACCCTTCCTTACTTGAGGTACGGGGCATCGACAGTATCAGTGGAGGTTCCTTGGGTCGTAACCTAAAGCAAAAATTGTCTCAGTGCGAAGCTAAATGGATCCACACCCTGGACACACTGGTGCCTAATGGGCTAAATGAGACTATAAGTTTTGCCCTGTTTCTCTGAAAGCTTTTTCATATATTTATTGAGCATAAAATTCTCTTCTCTCAGTTGGTCCCCTTCCTTGTTGCTGGCAGTTTTATCTTAGTTTTGACATTTTTAGGGTCTTAATGTTGTATTTTCATTGTTTTTAACATGTCTATTGTCTTCCCGTTTTTTTCACCCATTCTCTATCCCTCGTCCTCCCATTTTCCCCCGTAATTTTCCTTCCAGTGATCCCTGTTTTCTTTCCCTCCTCTCTTCTTTAGTATATACAAATAGCCTGGAGATGCATGCTATATACTCTCCCATTTGAGTGATCTTCTCCTCTGGAATCTGGTTTTGAAAAAGAAAGAAAGAAAAAGAAACACTACAGTGATGATGCCACATGCTACTATATATGTATTCACAGTGTTATATATATTGCGGTAATATACTGTCATTCTATTTAATGCATTTCAGGTTTACTCCTATGTTTTGCACAATTCTTATTTGTCCCAGGACACGCCTTGCGCCTGCCCCGTCTGGTTGTTGGCGTGTTCGCCGTCGCTATGGTGCCCGCGCATGCGTGGGAGCGGGATGACGCGTCCCCGCCCCCTTACGCGTGTGCGATCACCTAACGGCGAGCTCCGCCCGCACTATGATGTTGGCAGATGCGGTGAACCCTGCGCCTGCCCCGTCTGGTTGCTGGCGTGTTCTTCGTCGTCATTGTGCCCGCACATGCGCGTGAGCGTGGTGGCGCACCCCCGCCCCCATGCGTGTGTGTGGTCACCTGACGGCAGGCTCCACCCGCACTACGACGTCGGCGGACGCGGTGACGTGTCAGGAGGAGGGATCATGTATGCGGAAGTGCCCGCATTACACATACAAATAACGGAGGGCTGAGGAGGCTCTGCACCCCTCTCCTTCCCTGAAGAAGCTCGGTTGTGGATCTTTCCCACACCCTGCGAAACGTACGTAGGTAGGATGATGGGGGGATTTTCTGTCGGCTAACCTCTGACTATGCACGAGTCACCTTATCTTTGGCCCGCACATGGCGCTTTGATCAGGCACTTTTGCACTTTTATGTGAGTTTTTTGTAGGAGTCCCCTCTAAAATGGTATAGTTCAACTATAAATATATTAATACAAATAAGAGGTTTTTGTGCACTCTCTATTTCTCATATACTTTACTATTAGTTTTTTGTGCTTTGGCCTATATTAACATACATTTTTTCTGCATGGCCATTTGTTGCCTTCATGTCTGTTTTTATCATTTTTGTGTCATTTTATTTGTTTAAATAAATGAATTTTTGCACCATTGAACTCTATTTCTCCTGTTTCATAGCTTTGTTTGAGTGGTAGTAATGGTTGCAGTTACACTGCTTATCTGCCCATTACTTTAAATATGGTTGTCCATTGGAGGTTTCTTCATTAAATATTAAAGGGAACTTGTCACCAGATATGTCCCCTATAAGCTACAGCCACCACCAGTGGGCTCTAACATGCTGTATATAAGAGCCCAGGCAGCTGTGTAGAATGTAAAAATCACTTTATAATACTCACTTAAAGGGCGGTGGTTGGATGGTTGTCTCCATTCCCTGGGTCCGGTGCCTCCTCTTTCAGCAATCTTTGTCCTCCTTCTTCTGAAGCCTGGGTGCATGACGCGTCCTACGTCTTCCACACTAGCCGGCATTGTGGTCCTACACAGGCGCACTTTGATCTGCCCTGAGTAGAGCAGATCAAAGTATTGTAGTGCGCATGCGCAGGACCTCAGTGCCGGCAAGTGTGGATGACGTAGGACGCATCATGCACCCAGGCCAGGAAAAAGATGGCCAAAAGAGGAGGCGGCGGTACCGGAGAGACACCCATACGACCAGTCTGCACCGCACCGCACCGTACTTTAGGTGAGTATTATAAAGAAGGGATTTTTATGTTCTACACAGCAGTCTGGGCTCTTATATACAGCATTCTAACATGCAGTATATAAGAGCCCACTGGAGATGGCAGCAGCTTATAAACACCAAATCTGGTAACAGGTTCCCTTTAAAGAAGCACTCCGATCATTTTTTCCCCTAAACCTGTGTAAATGTTAGTGTAGTGTAAGGTCTGTGATAATACACTTACCGATCGCTGTTTTCTCATGTACCAGACTCCATGATGTGTTGACATCCACAGCTCGTCTCTGCAGACTTCCCTCTTCTGCGGTCTTCTGCAGCACATCTCACCACAGTGCCCTGAAAAATAACATTGTAATTATAATGTTCCCGAATAACAATAACCTCAAATGATGTGCCATAAATAAGCCCTATGCTGTGGACTGAAAAAAAAAATAAAATAAATAACTGCTCCTCACTGTGCAAACGAATATTACTCTACACAATCCCTTTTAACATACATGGCCTCCACACTATCCTCTCCTATATAAATATTCCCACCACACCGTCCCCACTTAATATATTATGACCGCCACACTGCCCTCTAATAAACTAAAACGCCACACTGTCCTCCCTTATAAATTATACTCACCATACCTTCCTCAATTATGAACTATGATCTGCACACTGTCCTCACATCATGTTGCCCCCTCTTCACAATGTCCCATGCATGCTGTCCCTCTCCATACGGAGCCCTCACACTGCCCTTCTCCATACTGAGCCTCCCATACTGCCCCTTTTTAATGTGCTCCAAATGCTGCCTGCCCCTTCTCCATAATGACACCTCCATGCTGCCCCACTCATCATACAAAGACCACCATGCTACCTCATTCCTAATGTTGAGCCCACCCCACACTATCTCACATTTCATACTGTCTCCTATATGCTCCACTCCATACTGAGCTCTCACACTGCCCCTGTTCATACTGAATCCCCATGCTACTCCTTTTCCATAATGAGCTCCCAATGCTTTCCCCTCTCCATACTTGGTGAGTTGATACACACAGCATTTCTGGGGTGGTGCACTAGTAGGGTCCAAAGTAGATGTGGAAACTTGGCACTCAAGATCAATGTGAATAGTGGTTTTAACTGTGAAGAACTTGTAGGACCAGCACAAGCAAATCATTGCCACATAGACAGCGGTGGACACCACGTCATACCCAGCTACGCCGCTCGCCATTCTAATATACTTTCTGAGGACCCTCTGCACGCACACTGATGAAGGTCTTTTGACCGAAACATCTGTGCTTGTGCTGGTCCTAAAAGTTCTTCACAATAAAAACCACTATTCACATTGATCTTGAGTGGAAAGTTTCTACATCTACCCCTCTCCATACTGAGACCACCAACATACTGAGTCCTTACACTTTTCCCATCGATTTTGTCCCTTGCACTATCCCTCACTCTGTAAGCCCCCTTAAACTCCCCTCTACAGCAATAGACTCCTACCCCCTGTGCTATGTAGACCGGGGTTATCTATGACGGCCGGTATGTCTCGCCCCGGTTGTGCTCACTCCATGATAGAAAGTAAATCCACTCTAGGGTTAATGCTGTTTCCCTACAGGCTGAAGGAAGGGTTAAATGGAAACAGGAACAAGGGCAGGTGTGCCGGGTGTGAGGGAGTGAACAGAACTCCCTGAGTTCTCTGCTGGAGAGGCACATGTATATTGTTGTGGACTTTTGTTTGGACATTAAACCGTGTGCTGTGAACCTTAATGCCTGGATCCCGTGTCTTCTGCTGCGCAGCCGACCACGCTACCTCACATATGGTGGAGAATGCGGGCATGCCAGCCCGGTAAGGTGTAGCTTCCATTTCTGGTGACCCGGTAGCACATGTCCTGGATTCAAGCGGCTATACTACAGCCCAAACCCGGCAACGCCATGGAGGACATACTAAAGCAGCTGGCTCAGGCTACTGCACAGCAACAACAGATGAATACACACCTGCTCCGGACGTTGGATCAGCAGCAGCAACAGCACCAGCAATCCTTGAAATTGCAGGAACAGAGGCACCAAGAACAGATGGTCCTCCTGGCCAAGTCGATCCGTGCCGGACCGGCAGCAACAACCCCGGGACCGGGTGACGACGGCAGCGTCCGGAAAGCGGTGAGACAAGCGTTGCAAAAGATGACCCCGGGGGATGATGTGGAAGCGTTCCTGGCGGTGTTTGAGCGGGTGGCCGAGCGGGAAAAGCTGCCGACCCCCCAGTGGGCTGAGGTATTGTCGCCCTATCTGACGGGGGAACCCCAAAAAGCGTACCTGGACCTCTGTACCGAGGACGCCATTGACTATGTGACCCTGAAAGCCGAAATACTGGCTCGGTTGGGGGTGAATACCTATGTACGGGCTCAGCGGGTAAATCAGTGGTTAAATGAGGAAGCCAAACCCGTACGCTCCCAGGCCTATGACTTATTGCATCTTGTAAAAAAGTGGTTGCAGCCTGACACTCTGAGCCCGGCGCAAATGGTGGAAAGGGTAGTAGTGGATCGTTTTGTGCGCACTTTACCCGTCACCGTTCAACGGTGGGTAGGACAGGGTGACCCGAGTACCCTGGACCAATTAGTGTCCCTGGTAGAGCGGCATGTGGCTACGCAGGACTTGATACGGGACACTGAGACTTTGCGTACCGCCCGTCGGTCCGGCCCCTCCAAGCCTAGGGCCAAGGACCCACCGCTGACAACGGTGCAGGAGTCCCCTACCGTCCCGTCAGAGGCCGCGCCCGCCATTCCTGAGGTCCGGAAGGTTCTGTACCCTAAACGACAACCCGTCAAGGGGGTTTCCGTCCCCATTAGATGTTGGCGGTGCCAGCGGGTGGGACATATGGAAGCCCAGTGTCCACTCACCACGGAGCCCATGGATTGTGGGGTTACTCGGCGGGGGTCAATGTATGCTCAGGTGGTGTGTACCGCTGACCTGGTCTCCCCAAAGACGGAGCCCCACTTGTGCCAAATACAGGTGAATGGATGTCCGGTTACAGGATTGTTGGATTCCGGGAGCTTAGTGACCCTTGTGCGATCCACCTTGAGGGCTAAAGTAAAGGCCACAAGACGTACCGTGGGGGTGGTTTGCATACATGGGGACCGCCGAGACTATCCCACGGGGATTGTCACCATCACAGCACCTTGCGGTCAGGTGCAACATGAGGTGGGACTTCTTAACACTCTTCCTTATGACGTGATCCTAGGAAGGGATCTGCCCTATTTTTGGACTTTATGGAGGGGACCCCCTAAGTCCCCTCAGATATTGGTCAGTCCGGGACCTGAGCCCTACAATCCTGAATCCGGGACGCCTGCCGTAGGGGTCACCATGATAGGGACAGAGTGTGAACCCGATAGGTCACCCCTAGAGGTATTGGCAGGAGAGGCTGAAATGGTCGAGCCCATCCCGGAGTTGGAGGCGTCCCCGGATACGTTTGGGACAGCCCAACTCCAGGACCCTACGTTAATACATGCCCGGAGTCGGGTGACAGTAGTTGACGGGGTGGCACAGGTGCCCGGTGCCCAGGTAAGGTACCCCCATTTCGCTCTTAAGCAAGATTTACTCTACCGGGTAGATGAAATACGGGGCGTGGGGGTAGAACAGTTGGTGGTGCCCCAGCCGTATCGCCGGCGGGTCCTCGACTTGGCTCATAAACACCTGATGAGTGGCCACCTAGGGGTCAAGAAAACGCAGGAGCGAATATTGCAAAGGTTCTATTGGCCCGGGGTTTTTGGGGAGGTAAAACGGTTCTGCGAAACCTGCCCAGAGTGTCAGCTTACCGCACCCCTGACCCATTTTCGCAGTCCGTTGGTACCGTTACCCATTATAGAAGTCCCTTTTGAACGGATAGGGATGGATCTGGTGGGGCCCCTCGTAAAGTCCGCTCGAGGGCACCAACACATCCTAGTGATCGTTGACTATGCCACCCGGTATCCCGAGGCGATACCTCTCAGACATACTGCAGCAAAGCTTATAGCTCGGGAGTTGTTTTCTGTGTTCTGCCGGGTGGGGTTGCCCAAGGAGATCCTTACGGATCAGGGGACCCCATTCATGTCTAAAGTGACCAAAGAGCTATGCCGGCTACTCCAGATCAAGCAGTTGCGTACGTCTGTGTATCATACTCAAACGGACGGTTTAGTCGAGCGTTTCAATAAAACCCTGAAAACCATGCTCAAAAGGGTGATTTCAAAAGACGGGAAAGACTGGGATATGATGCTTCCCTATTTGATGTTTGCCATCCGTGAGGTGCCACAGGCATCCACGGGGTTTTCGCCTTTTGAATTGTTATACGGGCGACATCCCCGGGGATTGTTGGACCTAGCAAAGGAAACATGGGAGCAAGAGCCCACCCTCCATAAAAGTGTGATTGAACACATTTTGGGTATGCAGAACCGCATAAGCGCGGTCATGCCAATTGTGAAGGAGCATTTACAGGAGGCTCAGGCCGTGCAAAGCGGCCGCTACAATAGACAAGCCACTGTGCGAACCTTTAAACCCGGGGATCGGGTGTTGGTATTAATCCCCACGGCGGAGAGTAAATTCCTGGCTCAGTGGCAAGGCCCCTACGAGATAAAGGAAAGAGTCGGGGTGGTTAACTATAAAGTATTGCAGCCCGGTAGGCGGAAACCTGAACAAATATACCATGTCAACCTATTAAAACCTTGGCAGGAACGGGAAAGCCTGATGGCTGTTTTTTCCCCATCTCCCTCCTCTTCGGGTCGTTCACCTCCGGCTCCAGCAACCTCCGGAGAGGACGAACCGGAAGTAAGGATTGGAGAAGCCCTCACCAAAACACAGAGGCGAGAGGCCAGACGGTTGGTTCAGCAGAACCCTGATGTCTTCTCCGAGCTGCCTGGTAGGACCAGTCTGATACGACATGACATTGTCACCGAGCCTCACCTGAAGGTACGCCTGAAGTCATACCGGGGGCCGGAGGCTCGAAGACAAGCCATATCAGATGAAGTGAAGACAATGCTACGCCTGGGGGTCATCGAAAAATCCCGGAGTGAATGGGCTAGTCCCATTGTCCTAATACCAAAACCCGATGGCTCCTTAAGGTTCTGCAATGACTTTAGGAGATTGAACGAAATATCCAAGTTCGATCTCTACCCCATGCCCCGGGTTGATGAGCTGATTGATAGGCTGGGACAGGCGCGATATTTCACCACGCTCGACCTGACCAAGGGGTACTAGCAGGTGCCACTGACGGAGTCCGCCAAGGAGAAAACCGCTTTTGTTACGCCGGAGGGTCTCTTCCACTATGTTGTCTTGCCTTTTGGGTTACATGGCGCTCCGGCCACGTTCCAGAGGTTGATGGACTTAGTGCTGGAACCCCACCAGGCGTATGCATCAGTGTACCTTGATGACATCATTATTTACAGCTCCGATTGGCAGACCCACTTGGAACAGGTACAAGCGGTGGTGGACGCGCTTCGAACAGCCGGATTGACAGCCAATCCCAAGAAATGTGCGTTGGGACTCAAGGAAGCCCGCTACTTGGGCTACGTGATAGGCCAAGGAGTGATTAAGCCCCAAATTAACAAGGTTGAGGCGATCCAGAAGTGGCCTAGACCCCTGACCACGAAGCAGGTTAGGGCCTTCCTGGGTATTGTGGGGTACTACAGGAGGTTTGTAAAGGATTTTGCGGGACTATCAGCCCCCTTGACGGACCTTCTCAAAGACAAGAAGTCCGTCATGGTGCGCTGGACTCTGCAGGCCGAGGACTCCTTCCGGGCCCTGAAGGGGGTCCTGTGCGGACAGCCCGTTCTCGTACACCCTGATTTCCGGAAGGAGTTCATAGAACAGACTGACGCCTCAGAGGTCGGCCTGGGGGCAGTGTTGTCTCAGGTGGTTCAGGGGGAGGAACACCCCGTCACCTTCTTAAGTAGGAAGCTCACCCCTCCCGAGCGGAATTATAGCGTAGTGGAGAAGGAGTGCCTGGCGATCAAGTGGGCCTTGGAGTCCCTACGCTATTACCTGCTGGGACGGCAGTTTCGCTTGGTGACGGATCACTCTCCACTGGTCTGGATGAGGTCCGCCAAGGAACGGAATGCCCAGGTTACCCGGTGGTTCCTTTCTCTGCAGAACTTCCGGTTTACGGTTGAACATAGGGCCGGTGGGTTGCAGGGCAACGCCGATGCCTTGTCCCGCGGCCCGTGTTTGATGGCGGGAGTTCAACCCCGCACGCTTGAACTGAGGGGGGGGTATGTGAGACTGTGACCGGGGTTATCTATGACGGCCGGTATGTCTCGCCCCGGTTGTGCTCACTCCATGATAGAAAGTAAATCCACTCCGGGGTTAATGCTGTTTCCCTACAGGCTGAAGGAAGGGTTAAATGGAAACAGGAACAAGGGCAGGTGTGAGGGAGTGAACAGAACTCCCTGAGTTCTCTGCTGGAGAGGCACATGTATATTGTTGTAGACTTTTGTTTGGACATTAAACTGTGTGCTGTGAACCTTAATGCCTGGATCCCGTGTCTTCTGCTGCGCAGCCGACCACGCTACCTCACACCCCCCATCTAGAGCAATAGGCCCCCTAAACCCTCCCTGTACAGCAATAGGCTCCCTAAACCCCCCTCTACAGCAATAGGCTCTTTAAATCCCCCTCTACAGCAATAGGCTCCTAACCCCCCCATCTACAGCAATAGGTTCCCTAAACCCCCTTCTACAGCAATAGGCTCCTTAAACCCTCCTCTACAGCAATAGGCCCACTAAACACCCCTCTACAGCAATAGGCCCCCTAAAAACCCCTACTACAGCAATAGGCCCCCTAAACCTCGCTCCTACAGCAATAGGCCCCCTAAACCCCCCCTCCCACAGCAATAGGCCCCCTAAACCCCCCTCTTACAGCAACAGGCCCCCTAAACCCACCTCCTACAGCAATAGGCCCCCTAAACCCCCCCTCTTACAGCAATAGGCCCCGTAAATATCACCTCCTACAGCAATAAGCCCCCTAACTCTAATACTATACTAATGGCCCCAGCCCCCCTTAACCACTGTCTAGAGTCATACTCCCCCTAATCCCCAAACTACAATAATAGGCCTCCTAATCCTCAGTCTATAGCCTCTGCCTGCCCCTCCCACACAATCCCCAGACTATAGCCCCTGCCTGCCCCTCCCCCACAATCCCCAGACTATAGCCTCTGCCTGCCCCTCCCCCGCAATTCCCCAGACTATAGCCTCTGCGTGCCCCTCCCCCGCAATCCCCCAGACTATAGCCTCTGCCTGCCCATCCCCCACAATCCTCACGTTATAGCCTCTGCCTGCCCCTCCCCCACAAACCTCACGTTTTAGCCTCACATGCCCCTCCCCAATAGCCTCTTACTGCCCCTCCCCCACAAACCTCACGCTAAAGCCTCGCCTGCTCCTCCCCCACAAACCTCACGTTATAGCCTCGCCTGCCCCTCCCCCACAAACCTTGCATTATAGCCTCTGCCTGCCCCTCCCGCACAATGCTCACATTACAGCATTAGAAACACCAGCACCTTCCCTATGAATCTTCAGCTCTGCAATCGACTACCTGCTCCTGTGCCCACCACCCTCCTCCTCTTGCTGCTGCTCCTCCGGTGTCCGTTGTCCTCCTGCTGGCTCCGGTGAGTGTTCTGTCCTCTGCGGCATCTGCTGCATTGGACGCCACAGCACTGAGCTGATTGCCGCGCCTCTGACCCCGGAAATGCAGGTGCCGGCACTTCCGGGGTCAATCAGCTCCCTGTGCCCGGCACCCGCAGTATTCGCATCTTAAAGACACAGATACAGATAAATCGAGGTGTGCCTAACCCCCCCCCCCCCCCCCTCCGAAAACACAGTGGATTTAATTGACTGTCTAACGGAGGGGGGAGGATGTAAAAAAAGAAAAAATATATATATTTTTTTGCTGCCAGAAAGTGCAGCCCTCCGCAGCGCTCTGCCCCAGGGTGCCTAGTGGTAAATATGGCCCTACAGATCACCCACACACAGATCTGGACCCAGCACACGTCCACAGTCAGCCACAGGTGCATTGGTCAGACCAAAAGGCATCACAAGATTCTCAAATTGACCCTCTGACGTATTGAATGCCATCTTCCGCTCATCTCCCTGTCTGACCAGAAACAGATTATTGGCCCCTCTGAGCTTCAGTTTGGAGAACCATTTAACACCATACATCTTGTTAAAGAGGTCAGATAGTGGTTGCGAACTGTAATCTGGTTAAGCTCGGGAAACCCAGACACACAGACGCAGTCCACCATCCTTCTTTTTGACAATGAAAAAACCTGCAGCCACAGGGAATGAAGATGCCTTAATGTGACCATAAGCCAAACACTCTTATGTAGCCCCTGGATTTAACCTTATGGTGCAGTCATTTGGTCTGTGTAGCTCATGTCAACCCTTTTCAGAGAAAATATCAAAAAACTCCGGAATACTCTTGGTTATTGCAGAGCTACAGGTCCCTAAACACTGGTTACAGAAAGAGCTCCATTTAGTTATTTCCTGGATCTTCCAGTCTACAACTGGGTTATGCAATATAAACCAAAGAAAGCCTAAAACAATTTGTGCAGGAAGGTCTTTGATTATATGGCAAGTAATGCGCTCTGAATAGAGTACCTATATGCGGAGCTCCCATCAGATACACATTGGTATTATGAGACCTTTGACAGAATCAGTGATCAATAGGGATTACCAAAGACATAGCGGCCTCAAGACAGGGATGAGTCTCATACATGACCAAAGCCTCTTTTACCCTTTCAGACATGCCCTGAAGAAAGTGATTTTTGAAAGCAAAGTCATTCCACAGTGTGTTTATAGACCAGCACCGGAATTCAGCGCAGTAATCAACTGGTAGCCAATTCTCCTAGTGCAATATACAGATCTCAGACTCGGCCAGCGACATCTTATCTGAATTGTCATAAATAATGTCGACTGCGGAGAAAAACCCATCTACTGACACAAACACAGGTCGTGCAGGAGGAGGCAAGGAAAAAGCCCATGATTGTGGGTTTCCACCAGGCCCGGACTGACCATAGGGCAATTCTGGCAAATGCCAGATGGGCCGGTGCCTGTAGTGGGCCACTGTATCTGCAGTCACCGCTGCGCTCCTCAGCAGTGTGTGCATGCCGAGCACACTAGCTGCAGCAGGACCAGGAGGCAGCGCGCTGTGCTGTGCCGGCCCTGCTGTGTGATAGTGTGCCCGGCATGCACACACTGCAGAGGAGCGCAGCGGTGGCGGTGCTGGTGACCGCAGCTTCCTTCTTCCTATGCAAATGTATTTGCGTCTTTCAGACGTAAATACATTTGAACAGTGCGCCGAGACTGGGCCCCGCCCCCGACGTGCAGCAACGTGATGAGATCAGCACCTTGCTGATGTCATCACAGAGCTGCGGGCGCCACACTGGAGACATCGGGAAGCGGTAAGCGCTCCATGGAGGAGCCGAAGAGACAAGTTTAATCAATGTGGATGAGTTGGGAGGGGCTGAGAACACATAACGGGGAACATTTGTGAAGGAACACAGCTTTGAGACAGGCAAAGGGGGAGTGCTGTATTCCGAGGGAGGGGGAGGCAGGAGTGTGTAGTGATGGGGTAGTGTAATTTGTGTGTGTAGGGGCTGCATTGTATTATGGTCGGGGAGGGGGTAATGGAGGGTGCATTCAATTGTGTGTCTGTGTGTGTATGTTCGCGTGTGTAGGGGTAATGGGGGTGCATTGTATTGTGTCTGGGGAGGGGGTAATGGAGAGTGCATTGTATTGTGTGTGTGTGTGGGGAGGGGTAATGGGGGTGCATTGTATTGTGTGTGTGTGTGTGTGGGGAGGGGTGCGGAGTCATTAATCAAGGACTAATTAGTGTGATATCAGTGATATTAGTCCTGGACCTGTCCGCACAGGTACAATCCCCTGTAGTGACTGCAGTGCTTGTAGAGTGATTAGGACATAGGTATGTGGCGGAACAATCCACAAATCAGGGACGCAAAGAGCAGAAAATACATCAAGGTCTGCTACACACTGCAAAAATGTGTCACATAGTGCCATACAGTACTCACATAGGGCCATACAGTACTCACATAATGCCATACAGTACCCACATAGTGCCATACAGTACTCACATAGTGCCACACAGTACTCTCATAGTGCCATACAGTGTCACATAATGCTATACAGTACTCACATATACAAGTGTAGAAATATATTACACATTCACCACCCAAATGCCAGGGCTGTATTTTAGTCCTAGTCCGGCCCTGGTCTCCACTAAGAAGTGAGATCATAGTACCCACCCGCTGTGCCTCACTCCCGGAGTAATGAGAGCGCAAGCGAAAGTACAATTTACATGCCTCCCTGAAGGTGACAAACCAGCTGCGATCCCCTGAAAACCTCTCCATGAGTGGCAGCTTGGGTTCTGGCAAGTCAGCAACCAATACAGATTGCGCCGAGGTAGAAGAGTGAAGCTCTGTGGGAACATCATTCTGTGTGTGGGGGGATGCACTGTGATGACATCATATTGTGTGTGTGTTTGTGATGGGCAGTCCGGCTCTTTTTGGTGATCTGATTCCCATGGCTCCGCTCACCAAAAAGAGTCGGCTCTTTCATGACTCCCTATTAAATATGTGTTCACCACAGGTGAACACATATTTAAGCTTGTGTTAATTCCGCCGAAACCCTGCCCACCCTCGGCTAAACTCGCCCACCAACAATGGCCCAATTAATTTCTAAGGGGGCATTGTTTTGTTCAGGTAGGTGGGGGTTTGCCGACCAACACACAAATTTTACGCCCAGTAAGAGCCGTTAAGAGAATTTAGTGGCTCTCACTGTGGATCCGGCTACTGTCAGTCACAGCAGGGACCTGGATCTTTGTGTGATGACTTCCTGGAGCCATGGACTCAGGATTGGTGAAACAGGTGAATAGAGGCAACCGCCCACAAAGCAGGAACCTGGACTCGACAACCCTTTAACCCCTATACAGGGATTTGGAATTACGACATGTCCCAGGGGATCGCTGCCCGCGGAAGAGGTTGCAGTCCTGAGAAGAGCAGTAACCAGGCAGCGTCAAATCCAGAAGGTAGAACAGGGACAAAAATCATCAGGTGGGAGAGTGGTCAGATATCAGGCTAAGGGTCAAAACTGGAACTAGCAGCGAAGTACAGAAACGGCAGGCAGAAGAGTGGTCAGATATCAGGCTAAGGGTCAAAACTGGAACTAGCAGCGAAGTACAGAAACGGCAGGCAGAAAAGTGGTCAGATATCAAGCTAAGGGTCAAAACCGGAACTAGCAGCAAAGTACAGGAACGGCAGGCAGAAGAGTGGTCAGATATCAAGCTAAGGGTCAAAACAGGAACCAGCAGCAAAGTACAGGAACGGCAGGCAGAAGAGTGGTCAGATATCAAGCTAAGGGTCAAAACCGGAACTAGCAGCAAAGTACAGGAACGGCAGGCAGAAGAGTGGTCAGGAAATCAAACTAAGGTCAATATACGGGAATACAAACAGCAAGGAACAGTCTAGCAGGGAATTACAGGACTATATCTGGCACCTGCCAGCAGAAGGGAGAAAGCATAAGAGGAGTGTGGTGCCTTTCCATTGGCTCCAGCTGAAAGGCAGCTACTCCAGCCGGAAGGCACACACCACCACAGTCAACCAGTGGTACTGCAGGTCCTAGTGAAACCGAGCCTAATAGATGAGCGGAGCCTGTGCCCAGCAGAGTGGCTGACTGCTCACCCGTCCCCAGCGCTGCCCACAGTGGTGATGCGGTGGCATCTGGTGACTGAAGCAGAAGTCGACTGTGGTGAAGACGTGACACTTTGTGTCAGACTGTTCGCAGCCAACACATCAATAGTGTGTGTGTCAGGAGGGGCTCTGTGGGCACATGAAAGTACTACTGTACTGTGTGGGAATACTAAGCTTTGTACACACGCTGCGTTTTTTTTGGCTGCAGTTTTGGTTCCAAGACTGCATGCATTTCCTTCCCCAGCAAAGTCTGAGATTTCAGTTTTTGCTCTCCGCACAGTTCAGCTTTTTTTCAGCTGCGTCTTTGTAGTGACCACAAACATGCACTATGTCAATTCTTTCTGTTTTTTTTACCAGCGTTTTTGAACCCTTCAGGCCTAGATTTGACTTAAAAACGCATTGGGCAAAAACACGGCAAAAAATGCATGCCAAGGGTGCGGATTTTTGGGCCCAGGAACGTACAGTACATCTTTGGGGTCACCACAAAGATGCCGCGTGCGCACACAGCCTGGCTGGCTTCAGGAGCAGTAGTTGTGAGAGGGCGCATATACCGGGCTGGGTGAGGTCAGGGACATGGTTAGGGTATCGTTCCCTGGGATGCAGGGTGAGTGCTCGTCCTGTCCCTGTTGGGAGCCATATGAGTAGGACTTGTAATATTAGCAGGCTTGTATATAAGGCGTCTGTATACCGTGTGGCTACAGCGCAAGTGTTATGCAGCAATGTTTGAAATCTATTAAACAGAACTGTTCCACTGCGATTGTGGCAAAAAACAAACCGTGCGCATGAAATCTTAGATCACAGGCAATGCTGATAGGCCTGGAGCTGTGGCTTGACTGTCACATTCTCTGTTGTTAATAAAGCACTCCTAACAAAAAAAAACCAACAAAACCGCCTCACTGTTTCCCAGTGCGCATACGTCAACAATACTCCCTGGCAACGCCGTACGTAAAGCGCGACTCCCATTCGTTTGCTGTAATGAGAAGTGCGGGCGCGTTCCAGGCGTCTCTACGTCTTTTCCTGATGTTTACCATCCGAGGCCTGTGAACGCGCACGCTTTCCCCAGCCCTCCCCTCATTCCGTTTGACGTCTCCGTGCGCGGAACCGCTGACATCCCTCTCCTCGGTGCTCGCTCCCGGCTGTGGGGGTGAAGGCGAGATTGAATGAGACGGAGGAGGGATAGAACGACGCAGCGGTGCGGCGGCCTCCTCTTCTGATACAACAGCCCGGGCTTACCGCCATAGCTGTGACGTGAGTGTATGTGCCAGGCGCGGGGCTGAGTGTGTCGTATTGTGTGTATCCCGGGGGCGCTCGGGGAGCTGCAGGACATGGAGGACAAGACGTTCACGAAGGAGCTGGACCAGTGGATCGAGCAGCTGAACGACTGCAAGCAACTGAATGAGAGCCAAGTGCGCACCCTGTGCGAGAAGGTGAGGGCATCCGCAGCATTCACATGGCAGGGAGCGCTGCCTGCAGTCATGGCCCTGTGTGATCAACCATTGGTCCTCTCCCAGCATTATTATTCTGTGGGATCGTCCATGGGGTCCTCACCTACAATAATGGCCCTGTGTGATCGCCCATGGGGTCCTCACCTACAATAATGGCCCTGTGTGATCGCCCATGGGGTCCTCACCTACAATAATGGCCCTGTGTGATCGCCCATGGGGTCCTCACCTACAATAATGGCCCTGTGTGATCGCCCATGGGGTCCTCGCCTACCATAATGGCCCTGTGTGATCGCCCATGGGGTCCTCGCCTACCATAATGGCCCTGTGTGATCGCCCATGGGGTCCTCACCTACAATAATGGCCCTGTGTGATCGCCCATGGGGTCCTCACCTACAATAATGGCCCTGTGTGATCGCCCATGGGGTCCTCGCCTACCATAATGGCCCTGTGTGATCGCCCATGGGGTCCTCGCCTACCATAATGGCCCTGTGTGATCGCCCATGGGGTCCTCGCCTACCATAATGGCCCTGTGTGATCGCCCATGGGATCCTCGTCTACCATAATGGCCCTGTGTGATCGCCCATGGGATCCTCGTCTACCATAATGGCCCTGTGTGATCGCCCATGGCGTCCTCACCTACAATAATGGCCCTGTGTGATCGCCCATGGGGTCCTCACCTACAATAATGGCCCTGTGTGATCGCCCATGGGGTCCTCGCCTACCATAATGGCCCTGTGTGATCGCCCCTGGGGTCCTCGCCTAACATAATGGCCTTGTGTGATCAACCATATTGGCCCTGTGTGATCAACCATGGGGCCCTCGCCTACCATATTGGCCCTGTGTGATCAACCATGGGGCCCTCGCCTACCATATTGGCCCTGTGTGATCGCCCATGGGGTCTTCGCCTACCATCATGGCTCTGTGTGATCGCCCATGGGGTCCTCACCTACCATAATGGCCCTGTGTGATCGTCCATGGGGTCCTCGCCTACCATAATGGCCATGTGTGATCAATTATGGGGTCCTCGCCTACCATCATGGCCCTGTGTGATTGTCCATGGGGTCCTCGCCTACCATCATGGCCCTGTGTGATTGCCCATGGGGTCCTCACCTACCATCATGGCCCTGTGTGATCAACCATGGGGTCATCACCTACCATCATGGCCCCGCATGATCGCCCATGGGGTCTTCACCTACCATCATGGCCCTGCGTGATCGCCTATGGGGTCCTCGCCTACCATCATGGCCCTGTGTGATCAATTATGGGGTCCTCGCCTACCATCACGGCCCTGTGTGATCAATTATGGGGTCCTCGCCTTCCATCATGGCCCTGTGTGATCGCCCATGGGGTCCTCGCCTACCGTCATGGCCCTGTGTGATCGCCCATGGGGTCCTCGCCTACCGTCATGGCCCTGTGTGATCGCCCATGGGGTCCTCGCCTACCGTCATGGCCCTGTGTGATCGCCCATGGGGTCCTCGCCTACCGTCATGGCCCTGTGTGATCGCCCATGGGGTCCTCGCCTACCGTCATGGCCCTGTGTGATCGCCCATGGGGTCCTCGCCTACCGTCATGGCCCTGTGTGATCGCCCATGGGGTCCTCGCCTACCGTCATGGCCCTGTGTGATCGCCCATGGGGTCCTCGCCTACCGTCATGGCCCTGTGTGATCGCCCATGGGGTCCTCGCCTACCGTCATGGCCCTGTGTGATCGCCCATGGGGTCCTCGCCTACCGTCATGGCCCTGTGTGATCGCCCATGGGGTCCTCGCCTACCGTCATGGCCCTGTGTGATCGCCCACGGGGTCCTCGCCTACCGTCATGGCCCTGTGTGATCGCCCACGGGGTCCTCGCCTACCGTCATGGCCCTGTGTGATCGCCCACGGGGTCCTTGCCTACCGTCATGGCCCTGTGTGATCGCCCACGGGGTCCTCGCCTACCGTCATGGCCCTGTGTGATCGCCCACGGGGTCCTCGCCTACCGTCATGGCCCTGTGTGATCGCCCACGGGGTCCTCGCCTACCGTCATGGCCCTGTGTGATCGCCCACGGGGTCCTCGCCTACCGTCATGGCCCTGTGTGATCGCCCACGGGGTCCTCGCCTACCGTCATGGCCCTGTGTGATCGCCCACGGGGTCCTCGCCTACCGTCATGGCCCTGTGTGATCGCCCACGGGGTCCTCGCCTACCGTCATGGCCCTGTGTGATCGCCCACGGGGTCCTCGCCTACCGTCATGGCCCTGTGTGATCGCCCACGGGGTCCTCGCCTACCGTCATGGCCCTGTGTGATCGCCCACGGGGTCCTCGCCTACCGTCATGGCCCTGTGTGATCGCCCATGGGGTCCTCGCCTACCGTCATGGCCCTGTGTGATCGCCCATGGGGTCCTCGCCTACCGTCATGGCCATGTATGATCAGTTATGGGGTCCTCGCCTACCGTCATGGCCATGTATGATCAGTTATGGGGTCCTCGCCTACCATAATGGCCATGTGTGCTCAATTATGGGGTCCTTGCCTACGATTATGGCCATGTGTGATTGCCCATGGGGTCCTCGCCTACGATTATGGCCATGTGTGATTGCCCATGGGGTCCTCGCCTACCATAATGGCCATGTGTGATCGACCATGGGGTCCTCTTCTGCAGTGATGGCCCAGTGTGATCGACCATGGGGTCCTCGCCTGCAGTCACTGCCCAGTGGGATCAGACCACAGGGTCCTCTCCTACCATCATGACCCTGAAATTGCACCATTAGGTCCTCACCTGCATTTATGGCCCCGTGTGAGCGCGCCACGGGGTCCTCGCCTGCAGTCATGGCCGTGTGTGATTAGACCATGAGGTCCTCTCCTACCATCATGACCCTGTAATTTCACCAATGGATCCTCGCCTGCACTTATGGCCCTGTGTGAGCGCACCTTTGATCCTTCTCTGTAGGCATGGCCCTGTGTGATTGATCATGGCGCCTGTTCGCAATTTTTTTCGAGTTGAAAATAAGTCTTGAGTTTTGGAATGCTTCTGCCAGTTTCCCTTTGAAACAGGAGTGCATATTGGTGTAAATTATGTACATGCTAGAATCTTTACCAGGGCGGAGATGACTGTTACCTATGGCCTGAAAATATTAGGCTATGGTCAATGGTAAGAAATGCCCTTTATTTACCCAGCTTATTGGTGAAAATAGCTACTGTAGTTGTCACACACACTCAAAACAAAAAAAACAAAACAAAATAGCTGAAGAATGAACTTATTTATTTTTTTGTTAGAATACATTATTATTTTATAATTAGCAGAGGGGATAACCAGGCAGTTGTTTCCCACCTATGGGATTAAAGGGAACCTGTCAGCAGAAATTTTGCACAAAACCTAAAAGATTCCCCCTCTGCAGCTCCTGGGCTGCATTCTAGCAATGTTCCTGTTGTTTGTGCCCCCTTTTAGACCAAAATAAATACTTTATAAAGTCTTACCTTTTTTTCCTATGCAAATCTTTTTTTTTTTAGTCATGGGGGCGGGATTTCTGGCGTCCGTTATTCTCTCTCCTGGTCCTTTATGCCACCCCCATCGCTCCTTTCCATACCGGATAACGCCGCCCAGTGCTCCAGCGATCCCCGCGCATGCCCAGTGCCAGTCTCACGGGACTGAGCACTTAGCACAGTGTGACCGCTGGTGACGTGTGTGCAGGCAAGAGATTATGGGCGGCGCTGTGATTGTCATCAGCAAGTAAGTACCCTCCCATAATCTCGTGCCCGCGCTTTCCCCTCTGCCTCCACCGTTCTGCGCAAGCGCTGGCCTGATGACCCCACGTCACCTCTTACCCATCTTTCCCTGGAATAGGAAATAGATGTGAGGTGACGTTGGGTCATTTGGCCAGCGCTTGCGCAGAAAGGTGGAGGCAGAGGGGAAAGCGCGGGCACGAGATTATGGGTGGGTACTTGCTGATGACAATCACAGCGCCGCCCATAATCTCTTGCTTGCGCACACGTCACCAGCGGTCACACTGTGCTAAGTGCTCAGTCCCGTGAGACTTGCACTGGGCATGCGCGGGGACCGCTGGAGCACTGGGCGGCGTTATCAGCTATGGAAAGGAGCGATGGGGGACTTTATTTTGGTCTCACAGGGGGCACAATAACAACATGAACCTTGCTAGAATGCAGCACAGGAGCTGCAGAGGGGGAATCTTTTAGGTTTTGTGCAAAATTTCTGCTGACAGGTTCACTTTAAGCATTTATTGGAATTAACTCCCAAAAACTAAGGAAAATTTGGATTTCGGGTGAAATTTATGTAAGACTTTAAAACGTTTACGCTACTATATTTCATCATGAAAGTCGGGCATTTAAGTAGAAGCATGCAGTGGGGATTTCCTCATCTCAAACAACTTATTGAAACAGCCAACAACAATGGTGGGTTAACCCCCCCCCCCCCCAAAAAAAAAGTCAATGTCTCAACTTGTCATGTGGCCTTGAGCATAAATTACAGCTTGACAGCGGCGTCTTCTGTTCACAAGTGGAGTTGTCTGCTGAGGTATGGCATCCCACTCTTCTTGAAGGGTGACCCTCACCTCATTGAGGTTCTGGGGTACAGTGTTATGAGCCTCTGCATGGGAGCTCAGCTGTTTCCGTAGGTTTTCTATGGGATTCAGGTCTGGAGAAAGTGCAGGTCACTCCATTTGAGGTACCCCAGTCTCAAGCAGCAATTCCCTAATGATGCGACCTCGAGCTGGAGCATTGTCATCCATGAAGATGACATTAGGCCTGTGCTGTTCATGCAGAGGCACAATGACTGGATTAGTTCAAAAAGTCAAGGGCAGTTCTGTATTGGATAGACACACCTGCCCACATTGTAACACCACAACCACCTAAGGCATGGGTCCCCAATTCCAGTCCTCAAGGGCCGCCAACAGTGCATGTTTTCAGGATTTCCTTAGTATTGCACATGTGATAATTTAATCACCTGCACAGTTGATGATTCCAACACCCATGCAATGCTAAGGAAATCCTGAAAACATGCACTATTGGCGGCCCTCGAGGACTGGAGTTGGGGAACCCTGACCTAAGGCTTGTCTGGTGACGAGTGGCTGATGCATGGAGCTCTACATGACATCATTAGTAGCCATCATTTCTGCTTGGCTTGAATTGGCTCAGTGGTTAGCACTGCAGTCTTGCAGCGCTGGGGTCCTGGGTTCAAATCCCACCAAGGACACCATCTGCAAGGAGTTTGTATGTTCTCCCCGTGTTTGCGTGGGTTTCCTCCGGGTACTCCGGTTTCCTCCCACACTCCAAAGACATACAGATAGGGACTCTAGATTGTGAGCCCCAATGGGGACAGTGTTGCAAATGTATGTAAAGCGCTGTGGAATTAATAGCGCTATATAAATGAATAAAATTATTATTATTATTATTATCATTGAACAGCACTGAGGCCCACTCGTCCCTCGTGCATCAAGATCATGATGCTTGTGCCTGGTGAAGTGGTCAAATCCCTTTGCAGGTTGGCTAGTATGCAGAAACTGTTTCAAATGGTCTGACAGGACACTTGGTTGCCTTTTACCTCTCTGAAATGTGCCTGGAGTTGTGTGGTATACATCATCTGCTTCTGAAGGGCATTGTTTACCACTATGCCTTTCTGTTACTTTTAGTCTCTCTGTATCTCTGTTGCAACCTGCTGATGACACTCTGTGACACTCTGCCCATCTGAAGCATGAAGTACTCATTCAGAAGCTGTTTCGATCACGTGCAGTGTGCCTCTTTGAAGCCAGGACGCATACACCTAGCTTTAGAAGAACTGACACTGCCAAAATGAGCTGCGTGCATGCGCGAGATTTCCGGGAGCTGGCAATGTGCCGGCCTGTGCAAATCATGTTCTCACATCCAAAGGGGCGTGATAACATGGAAGGAGGGCCTACTAACGCAACATCAACTAGTCAAAGGCTTAATTAGCATGGGAAAAGCAAAGGTTATAAATATGTATTTTTAAACATTTAGTGAAGTGAAAAAACTTTATACAGGGCTAGTTAGGCAGGATTTAGTCATACAGATGTGAATGGTGCTGGGTTGGAGACTGTACGGGACCTTACAGGTTGCCTTTAAAGGGAACCTGTCACTAGGCTTTTGCCCCCCCATCTGAGAGCAGCATAATGTAAACACAGAGATCCTGATTTCAGCGATGTGTCACTTACTGAGCTGTTTCCTGCAGATCTAGCAGTTATACAGAGCTAATGAATATGCTGAAATACCTGGTAGCATGCCAATTAGTCCTGTAATGATAAAATCACAGATTAATCAGCAGTAAATTATCAAAACTGCACTAAGCAGCCTAAGTGACACATCACTGGAATCAGGATCTGTGTTTACATTATGCTGCTCTCAGATGGGGGGGCAAAAGCCTAGTGACAGGTTCCCTTTAAAATCTTTATTTTTATATAGCGCGAACATATTCTGCAGCGCTTTACATACATCAGGAACACTGTCCCCATTGGGGCTCACAATCCAGAGTCCCTATCTGGATGTCTATCTCTTTTTATTATGCTGTTCTCAGGTTAGGTGGCAAAAATCTGTTGACAGATTCCCTTTAAGAGAATAGAAAGTTGTGAAAAACTAACTGAATGAGTTCAACATCCAGTGCCCGTACCGCCCGTGGATGTTTAACCCGCTGAATGCTGCGATCAATAGCAATTGCAGAATTTAGGGGCTTGGAGAGCGTCTTCCCTCTCCCGTGTGATCGGGACCCCCTTGATGTGATCATGGAGCCAGATTGTTGCCATGGCAACCCAAGGTCGTCATGACTACCTTCAGGTCACCAAGCTACGGTAGGCCTCTGGGATCATGCCAGCAGCATAACCTCAGAGGCTTGTCAGTTTAAGACTAGCAGCTATAATCCATTATAGTGCTGGTGCATTGCAATGGATTAGAACAACGATCAATGAAATAAGTTAATGTCGCAAAGATGGACTGTTAGAAAAATACATTTTTTAAATACTCAAAGAGCCAAAAATGAGGAAAATATTATACCAATAAATAAGTACGGTATATTTATGTACAAAAATAAATAAAAATATTTGGTATCGCTGCATCTGTAACGATCCGACCTATAACTGTAACACTAGTTAACCCCTTAGGGAGGAATGTAAAAAAAAAAACACATGGCAAAAAAATTATGCTTTCTCATATGCTTTCCCAAAAAGTGGAATAAAATTCGATCAAAAATCGCATGTAAATAAAATTGGTATATCTGAAAATGCTATCTTAACTCGCAAAAAACAAGCTGCCATACAGCTTAGTCAGCGAAAAAATAAAAAAAGTTATAGCTCTCAGAATACAACAAAGCAAAAAACTTTTTTTTTTTTTGTCTTATAACAGTTTTTATGGTGTAAAAGCGGCAAAACATAAAAACAATATAAACGTGGTATTACTGCAATCATACTGACCCGAAGATTCAAGCTGTCTTTATCATTTTTGACACAGTGAACGGTGTAAAAAAATAAATAAAAAATCCTGAATTGCGGTTTCTTCTTGATTCTGCCTCACAATAATAGAAAGCAATCAAAAAAATATTGTGGCCCCAAATGGTACCAATAAAAACTGAGTCATCTTGACAAGCCCTCACATGACTGTCAGCAGAAAACAGAAAAATAAACTATAGCCTTCAAACTTTGGTGATGCAAAAGACCTTTTTGTGTATAAAAATAAAAAAAGCGTTTCATTTAGAGGTGTAGTTTGTAAATCGTGGTCACTTGTGGGGGATGGGTGCTCTGCTTTTCTGACATGTCAGGAGCTCTGCTGATAGTGACTTGGCACCTTTTTAAAACCATGCCAACTAAATCTGCAGACCAAAATGGCGCCCCTTCCCTTTTGAGACCTGTTGTGTGCCCAAATAGTAGTTTTTCACCACATGGAGTATCTGCATACTCGGGAGATATTGCACATCATATTGTACTGTGCATTTTGTTTTCCTGTTGCCCCTGCAAAATAAAAATTTTGGGTAAAAATAACATTTTGTGGGAAAAATAATTTTGTTTTATGGTTCAGCGTTTCATAATTCAGTAAAGCACCTTGGGCGTTCAAGGTGCTCACCACACATCTAGGAAAATTCCTTGAGCGGTGTAGTTTCCAAAATGGGGTCACATATGGGGGGTTTTCACTGTTTAGGCAAATCAGGGGCTCTCCAAATGTGACATGGCGTCCCCTAACGATTCCAGTCAATTTGGCGCTCAAAAAGACAAATAGTGCTTCTTCCTTTCTGAGCCCTACGAGGCTCCAAAATTGTGGTTTTCCACCACATATGGGAAATAGACGTACTCCGTAGAAGTTGCACATAAAATCATACAGTACAATTTTATGTTTTCATCTTTTTTCCTGTTACCCTTGTGGAAATGCAAAATTTGGGACCAAAGTAACATTTTTGTGGGGGGGAGTAAAATTTAAATATTTTGTCTTCCACATTGCTTTAGTTCCTTCCAGTGAAGCACCCGAAGGGTTAATAAACCCCTTGCATGTGGCTTTGAGCACTTTGAGTGGTGCAGTTTTTTTGGTTTTTTTTAGAATGTCACTTTTAGGTATTTTCTTTCACATAGGCCTCTCAAAGTCACTCAAAAAATGATCCCTAAAAAAAGTTTAGTAAATTTTGTTGAGAAATTGCTGATAATCTTTTAACCCTTCTAACTTCCTAACAAGAATAATTATTTCAAAGATTGTGGTGGTGTAAAGTAGACATGTGATAAATGTTTAGTAACTTTGTGTCATAAGTCTCTGATTTAATGGCATAAAAATTCATAGTTTGAACATTTAAAAAATGTTCTCCAAAGTTCTGATATTTTCACAAATAAATGTTAAAAAAAAAAATATCGACAAATTTATCACTAACATGAAGTACAATATGTCCTGAAAAAAAAATCGCACATTCCACGAGGATCCGTACAAGTGTTAGCGCCTCGTAAAGTGATACTGGTCAAAATTGAAAAAAAATATTGCCTGGTCATGAAGGTGAAAATAGACTGGGGGGTGAAGGGGTTAAAAATACCTTGTGCGAGAGGCAGCAAAACATCTTTGAACCTCCACCATAATTGACTGTAGATACTGTGTTCTTTTCTTTGTAGGCCTCATTCCATTTTCAGTAAAGTGTAGAATGATGTGCTTTATCAGAAAACTCTCTTGGTCTCATCTGTCCACAAGACTTTTTTTTCCAGAAAGATTTTGGCTTGTGCTCATATGTTTTGGCAAACTGTAGTCTAGCTTATGTCTGTGTCAGCAGTAGGGTTCTCCTCGGTCGCCAGCCATAGGGTTTAATTTTATTTAATGTCGTGGGATAGGTCATGCTACCAATGATGCACCCTCAGCCTGCAGAATAGCTTGAATTTCTTTGGAACTTGATTGGAGCTCCTTTTTATCATTTGGACTATCCTGCTTGCAACTTTTTATCAAGTTTTCTCAGTTTTCTAGGGAGATTAGCTGCAATGCCATGAGTTATACACTTCTTGATTATGTTGCGCACTGTGGATAAAGGAACATCAAGATCTGTGGGGATCGACGGGTAACCTTGATATTGTTAATTTTTTTTCAATAATTTTGTTTCTCAAGTCGTCAGACAGTTCTCTTCTCTTTCTGTTCTCCATGCTTAGTGTGTGGAGCTCAGACACATAATGCAAAGATTGAGTCAACATCTCCCCTTTTTATCTGGTTACAAGCGTGATTTTCATATTGCCCACAACTGTTGCTCATTCAAATTCACTTCTGGCAAGTATTACATTCTTAAAACAAAGTTTTATAAGCACAATTTAGGAAAGGTGCCAACAATTTTGTCCAGCCCATTTGTTTTGCTTTGTTCCACTGCACACAAAGTAAACATGTGCATGACAAATTGTGTAATTGCAATAATTTTCTGGGAGAAATACATCACTTTCTGGAACAAGTTCAAGGGTGTTAACCCTTTTGGCCATGACTGTATATAATGTATTTAAGAAAAAAATGTACTACTTAACACAATAAATATGGCATAGGCTCTTCAGAAAGCTACTTGTTCCTGTGACAGGTTTTAATTTCCACACAATATTATGCGTTGTGGCAATTTCCTTTTGAGATGACTTTTCAGTGCTATTTAGTGTGTTCCTCTTCCATGATCTTTTGTTGCGGAGCGTCTTTTCTTGAACCCATCATTCTGCCTCTCCAATTAGTCCTCTTGAAAATGTATGAGAAAATAGATGGATGCTAAGATCCCTCACTGACAGACCTGATTGGACAATATCTTCTCTTAGTGATACACAATGTTGACAAAGAATGGAAACAACCAATCTGTATATTTCCAGGAGGAATAACTGCCGAGTTCTAAGGAGAAAAGCTTAGAAATGACTGGTTTTAAGGTTAACTTTAACCCAGAAAATTTGTAGCAGAAATGATTGTGAACTTGTGTGCTGTAGAAATGAGCGGCTCGATTAGTCCAGTCCTCCATGGCAGCTGGCACCCTCGTCCTGGGCACTGTGACTAGTCATCACGAGCTGTCATGACATAGTGGGGCTTAGTAAGCAGTGCTTTAAGCCTTAAAGGGTGCTTTACACGCTGCGACATCGCTACTGATATATCGTCGGGGTCACGTCGTTAGTGACGCACATCCGGCGCCGGTAGCGACATCGCAGCGTATGACACCAAGGAGCGACGATCAACGATTACAAAATCATTCAAAAACGGTGATTGTTGATACGTCGCTCCTGTCCTTAATATTGTTGCTGCTGCAGGTACGATGTTGTTCGTCGTTCCTGCGGCAGCACACATCGCTATGGGTGACACCGCTGGAGTGAGGAACATCTCCTTACCTGCGTCCGCCGGCAAGGAGGTGGGCGGGATGTTTACGTACCACTCATTTCCGCCCCTCCGCTTCTATTGGCCGGCCGCTTAGTGACGTCGCTATGACGCCGAACGCACCTCCCCCTTGAAGTAGGGATTGTTCGGCGGTCACAGCGACGTCGCTGACAAGGTATGTGCATGTGACGCTGCCGTAGCGATAATGTTCACTACAGCAGCGAGCACCAAATGTCGCACCAACGATGGGGGCGGGTGCTATCGCGCTAGACATCGCTAGCTATGTCTCAGCGTGTAAAGCACCCTTTAGGCCTTGTTCACACATCAGTATTTTTGATCAGGATTTAATCTGTATTTGTATGAAAAAAACAGGAATGTCCCCAAAACACAGAGCAGGTGTCAATTATACTTTTTCCCTGTAAGTTCCACTTCTGCCTTTGGCATATATACACTGATGCAAAAATATTGACATGTGAAAGAAGCCTTAACCCTTTAGTGACGGAGCTAATTTTCACCTTAATGACCAGACCAAATTTTGCAATTCTGACCAGTGTCACTTCATGAGGTTATAACTCTGGAACGCTTCAACGGATCCCGGTGATTCTGAGATTGTTTTTTCGTCACATATTGGACTTCATGTTAGTACCAAATTTAGGACAATATTTTTTGTGTTTATTTATGAAAAAAATTGAATATTGGCAAAAATTTTGAAAATTTAGCAATTTTCAACTTTTGAATTTTTATACCGTTAAACCAGAGATTTCTGTGACACAAAATAGTTAATAAATAACATTTCCCACATGTCTACTTTACATCAGCACAATTTTGGAAACAAAATTTTTTTTTGTTAGGAAGTTAGAGGGGTTCAAAGTTTATCAGCAATTTCTCATTTTTACATCAAAATTTACAAAACCAGTTTTTTAGGGACCACATCACATTTGAAGTGACTTCAATAGGCCTAGATGACAGAAAATACCCAAAAGTGACACCATTCTAAAAACTGCACCCCCCCAAAGTACTCAAAACCACATTCAAGAAGTTTATTAACCCTTCAGGTGCTTCACATGAACAAAAGCAATGTGGAATGAAAAAAAGCAAAAATTAAATTTTACCTAAAAATGTTGCTCTAACCCAAATTTATTCACTTTTAGAAGAAATAACACAACAAAATGGACCTCAAAACTTGTTACCCACTTTCTTATGAGTGCGCTGATACCCCACATGTGGTCAGAAACCTCTGTTTGGACAAATGGGAGGGCTCGGAACAGAAGGAGCAATATTTGAATTTTGGACAGCAAATTTGGCTGAAATAGATTGCGGGCACCATGTTGCATTTACAGGTCCGCTAAGGTACCTAAACAGAAGAAATCCCTCACAAGTGACACCATTTTGGAAACTAGACCCCTCAAGGCTTCTATCTAGGGGTATAGTGAGCATTTTAGATCCACAGGTACTTCACAGATTTTGTTAACGTTACGTTGTCATATTGAAAATTTTAATAATTTTCTCAAAAATGTTGCTTTAGCATCAATTTTCTCACTTTTTCAAGAGGTAATTCCAAAAATTTGACCTCAAGGTTTGTTAACCACTTTTTTATGAGCGCGGTGATACCTCACATGTGGTCTGAAACCTTTGTTTGGACAAATGGGAGGGCTTGGAACGAAAGGAGCAATATTTGAATTTTAGAAAGGAAATTTGGCTGAAAAAGATTGCGGGCACCATGTCGCATTTGGAGGTCCCCTAAGGTACCTAAACAGCAGAAACCCCGCACAAGTGGCCCCATTTTGGAAACTAGGCCCCTCAAGGAATTTATCTAGATGTTTGGTGAGTACCCTGAACCCTCAGGTGCTTCACAGAATTTTATAACGTTGAGCCATGAAAAAAAAAAATAAAATTTTACCACAAAATTATTTCAACCAGGTAGCTTTTTTTTTTACAAGAGTAAAAGGAAAAAATTCAGCATAACATTTATTGTGCAATTTCTCCTGAGTTTGGTGATACCTTATATGTGGTGGAAATCAACTGTTTGGGCGCATGGCAGGGCTCGGAAGGGAAGGAGTGCCATTTGACTGCAAAATTGGCTGGAATCAATAGCGGACGCCAGGTTGCATTTGGAGAGCCCCTGAGGTGCCTAAACAGTGGCGGTCCCCCAAAAGTGACTCCATTCTGGAAACAAGACACCTCAAGGCTTTTATCAAGGTGTATAGTGAGCAGTTTGAATCCACGAGTACTTCACAGAATTTGATAAGCTTAGGTTGCCATATTGAAAATTTTCATTTTTTTCACAAAACTGTTGCTTTAGCATCAAATTTCTCACTTTTTCAAGAGACAACAACAAACCGTGGACCCCACAGGTTGTTATCCAATGTCTTATGAGCACAGGGATACCCCACATGTGGCCAAAAACCTCTGTTTGGATAAATGGGAGGGCTTGGAATGGAGGGAGCACCATTTGAATTCTGGAAAAGTTGAAATAAATTGCGCGCACCATGTCACATTAGCAGGGCCCCTTGGGTACCTATACATCAGAAAACCCCCACAAGTGACCCCATTTTGGAAACTGGATTTTATTCAGGAGTATAGTAAGCATTTTGAATCCACAGGTACTTCACAAAAATGTTGCTGTAGCAACAAATGTCTCACTGTTAGGCTCTGTGGCCATGATCCAGCGACACGGCATCTAGTACACAGTGTCAGCCTTCCTGCAGAGATGTGAGTGTTGTCCACGGGAGAACGCAGCTGCCCATGCCCACGATTTGGGTTCAGGCCGCTGTGGAGCTCTATGCTACCTGCAGAGAACACTCATCTCCGCAGCATAAATTGACATGCTGAGGCTCGGGAAGCTGCGCCACAGGTCGGTTTATGCTGCGGAGAAAAGAAGCACATTGGGCATGGGATTTCTAAAAATCCTTCCACTGTGCTTCTACTGCACAACGCAGCGCTATGGACGCAGGGAAAACACTCTGCGCCCAAAACGCTGCAAACCCTGATTGTGGGCACATAGCCTAAAATGCTACAATGGATGAATGGATAGATGTCAAACAAATATAACGTCCCATTCCCCTGCATATTCTAAGCTGGCGCCCTTTAGTGCCTTTCATGTGGCACTAAAGGGTGCCTAGCCTTGTATTTAGCCCCCCAAAAAATTAATAATTAAAATAAACGACGTGGGGTCCCCCCTATTTTTGATAGCCAGCTAGGGTAAAGCAGACAGCTGTAGCCTGCAAACCACAGCTGACAGCTTCACCTTGGCTGGTGATCAATTTGGAGGGCTCCCCAGGCGTTTTTTAAAAAAAAAAAAAAAACGTGGGGTCCCCCCCCAAATTAGATCACCAGCCAAGGTGAAGCGGACAGCTGGGGTCTGGTATTCTCAGGGTGGGAAGAGCCATGGTTATTGGACTCTTCCCAGCCTAAAAATAGCAGGCCGCAGCCGCCCCAGAAGTGGCGCATCCATTAGATGCGCCAATCCTGGCGCTTCGCCCCAGCTCATCCCGCGCCCTGGTGCGGTGGCAGACGGGGTAATATATGGGGTTGATACCAGCTGTAATGTCACCTGGCATCAAGCCCTGGGGTTAGTGATGTCACGGCATCTGAACAGATACCCGACATCACTAACCCAGTCAGTAATAGAAAAAAAAAAGACAAAAAAAAAATTTATTTGAAAAAACACTCCCCGAAACATTCCTCTTTTACCAATTTATTGAAAATAAAGAAATTCCGGTCGCTGTAATCCATTTTGGAGGTCCCTCGGCGACTCTGGATCTTCTAGAATATGGGGGGCACGTTCAGGGAACGTATCCCCCATTTTCTGGAAGAGCAAGCTCTCCATGAGCAGTGTGGGTGCAGTAATCTGAGAATACTGCACTCACACTGCCCCGGTCCAACCTAGGGCAGAGTGACCTGCAGTAACCTCATTCCAGAATATGAGGGGCACGCTCACAGAACGTACCCCCCATTTTCTGGAACAGCAGCCTCTCCATGTGAGGAGTGTGGCTGCAGATCACTGCACTCACCCTCCCCCGGTCCACAGTGGAGCCTGTGCATCAGCGACGTCAGCAGGATCCCTGCTTCCAGGGATCCAGCTGACAGCCGCTGTCTGCGCATGCGCCGCCAGCATTGAAGAAGGAGGCGGCGATCGCGGGCCCGGAGCGGCAGACAGGTAACGTATAACCGGGGGCTTGGGGGTGGGGGGGGTTACGGGGGGTGACCTAGTGGGACCTGGGGACACCTTTCTGCCGCATGTGACGTGTCACATGCGGCAGAAAGAGCAGAATGAAGGCGGCCGCGCGCTGTGCGCCGCCATCTTCCACGCTCCGGAGGGGGGAGGGGGGTGGTGGCTCTGGAGAACCGGAGGGGGCTCCGGTGACCAGAGGGCTCCGGTGGACCGGAGGAGGGGTCAGGGGGAGGACATTTCCCTCCGATCTGAAATGTTTGATCATTTCAGATCGGAGGGAAATGACTGCAGAGCCGGCGCCGGCGGCAGTTTTCTGTGCGCTTCGGCGCCATTTTGGATGTCCAGTGTGGGTAGGGGTGGGGGTGGGGGGACTCTCCGGTACCGGGGGCTTTGGGGGCACTAGGGGGTTAGATTTCTTTCTCATCTGACATGTTTGATCATGTCAGATGAAAAAGAAATCAGTTTTACCGGCCATTTCTTTTTTTTTCATGTGTTCGTCGGTATACGGTGTATACCGGCGATCACATTAACGGGGTCCAAAAAAAACACCCCGATTCATAATCTGGGGGGTCTCAGCTACCCCCGGTAGCTGAAACCCCCGAGATTTTCGGTCGCTGGGGGGCGCTACAGGGTTTTTTCGGGCCGCCGCTTTAAAGCGGCGGAACAGAATAAGTACCCTGTTTTGCCGCCGCTTTAAGTCGTACGGCCGTCGTTATGAGGTTAAAGGGAACCTGTCATGTGTAATGTGCACCCAGGACCATGAGCAGTTCTGGATACATATTGCTAATCCCTGCCTGACCGTCCCTGTATACACTAGCATAGATAAAGGGATCTTTAGAAAAAGTATTTGTAAAGATCTTTTATCTTATGCTAATGAGCTCGGGGACTAGTCTGCAGTGACATTTTTTCATTGATGCATATACTGGCATTGCCGATTCTGACCCCATCTGGACCAAAATCAGACACGTGATATTGCGATCACTGCTTAGTGCATGAAAAAAGACATGTAAACACCACTGTAGATACAAGGGTTATGTGTTAAAAATGTGGATCACACTCGTACGCAAAAACTAACATATGAATGAGCCTTTAAGGTTGTGTTGCCACGTTCCTGAAATGGAATGTGGATGTGATTTCATGAAAACTCATGCCCACTGTGTTTGTATAGAGGTTGTAAAACTGTGCCCTTTTCCCCTGTAGTCTCCTATGGGTAGGTTTAAAAATGTTAAAATAAACACTGCATCAGAACTGCAGCAAAAAGAGTGAAATGCATCAAAACTGCAGCAAAAGCAACAATCATAGTGGAGTCCTTTTGCATATTTTGAGGCGACTACCTGCAGAGAAAAAACAGAAATAAGTAGTGTTTTTTTTCACCAGGAACATGGCCTTTAGGTGCTGTGGAAAGATTTTTTTTTTTGTTAGACTTTGTTCACAAGAAGCGTTATTTAGGTTTTAAAACCCAGGCTATGGCCCCAAAACATCACACGCGATTTTAATGGGGAAAAAAATGCAACGGAAACGCTACATGTGAACAAGTCCTAATGGGGAGCCTTAAAAAAAAAAAAAAAAATCATGTAAGATCACAGTTTAATTCTTTTCAGAATTCCTGGGTTTTTGCACCCAAGAGAATTTAAAAAAAAAAAATAAAAATGAAATCTAGACCAAAAAAAAAAAAAAATTAACGGAAGGGTTTGTCCACTTGGTGGACAACCCCTTCTCATTCCCCATGTGCGCCCCCTTTAAAGTAAAAAAGCTTCTACTCACCTTTTGTGCCAGCACTCGCTCTCCTGAGGCTAACGTGACGTTATTACAGCACTCAAGCCCCAATCAATCACTTCCAGCTTCCCAGTCCTCGCCTTCAAATGTATAAATACAGTAATTAACGGGCAGTGAGAGCTGCGGCTGACCGCTCATTTCTTGTTGATTGCTAATATATCTGAAGGCATGGAGAGGTAAGACATCTGTGATTGATCGCGAGGCTCATGTGCTGTAATAACGTCACGTTGGCCCTGGGAGAGCGAGTGCTGGCACAAGAGGCGAGTATAGCTTGTTTTTTGGTTTTTTTTTTTATTTAATGGGGGGCAATCAAGGGGAATGAAAAGGTGTTGTCTAAAAAGTGGGCGACCCCTTTCAAAAAAAGCAGCAAAAAACGCAATCACCAGCAGACTGCTACTGCATATTTTAGTGCAGTCACATGCTGAAAAAAATTCCGTATATTGCTTTAGGGTGTGTTCAGTGGTTTTTTTTTTGTTTTTTTTTTTTTACATGATTTTTTTTGTATGGGGAGTTTTTTTTTCTCAGTTTATTTAGTTAAATTTGGAGCATATTTTCAATTTAATCAGCTCCAATAATAGACATATTACTGCTTTTTTTACATGAAAAAAAAGCACAGTGTGCTCAGTATTACCACTCCAAAATCCACGTCAAAAAGGTCCTTGTGAACACGGACAGCCACGTACCAGCATTTATCACAGACTTTACCTGCAGCATTGACAAATCTGCTGTGTATACCACCCAGAGCGTGATACTCTTATGGGGTGTTAGGCTGTGTGCACACGTTGCGTTTTTTACCGCGGAAACGCTGCGTTTAGAACCGCAGCGTTTCAGTGGCAAATTGCATGCGTTCAGCTTTCCCAGCAAAGTGTATGAGAAAGCCGAAAAATCAGTGCACACGCTGCGTTTCACGCAGCGTTTTGGATGCCAAAAATCGGTGCGGAAAGAAAAGCAGCATGTCACTTTTGTGCGGTGTGGCTGCGTTCTCTCCCCCATTGAATCAATGATGCGGGTCAGAACGCAGCCACACCGCAGTGAGCTGCTTTTTTGTTGCGGTCCGCGGGCTTTATCGGCATGCCAGAACGCAGGCATTTACCTGGAAGTGAGGTCAAGAGGTTTCCTGTTGACCTCACTTCCTGGCAAAGTCCTGGAAAGCCCCCGGTGTCGCCAAAGTGCCCGCCCCGACCCCCCCCCCCCTCCCGAAAATCCAACATGGCCGCGCGCACAGTAGTGCACCGGCCGCCTTGCTCCTATGATTTCTGTCGCATGTGCCTTGAGACATGCGACAGAAAAATGCCCCCCAGGCCCTGCCCGGTCACCCCCTATTCCCCCGGTATTCCCCCTTACCTGTCCGGTCGCAGCGCTGATCCCCCGCGGCCCCCTCCTTCACAGTGCACGCTGGCCGGTCACATGTGCAGAGCAGCTGACAGCCAGCACTGTGTTCAGAGAGCTGTGCTGGCTGCTCGCACTCTGCAGCTGTGACTGTGGCTAGTGATCTAATTTGGGGGGACCCCACGTTATTTTTTTTTTTAATTCTTTATTTATAAATAAAAAAAAAAAGCCTTGGGAGCCCTCCAAATTGATCACCAGCCAAGATGAAGCTGCCAGCTGTGGTTTGCAGGCTACAGCTGTCTGCTTTACCCTGACTGGCTATCAAAAATAGGGGGGACCCCACGCCATTTTTTTCATTGTTTTTTTTGGGATAAATACTAACCTAGGCACCCTTTAGTGCCACATGAAAGGTACTAAAGGTGCCAGCTTAGAATATGCAGGCGGGGGTGGGACGTTATATATATTTGACATCCATTCATCCATTGATGCTTTTTAGGCTGTGTGACCACAATCAGGGTTTGCAGCGTTATGGGCGCTGAGTGTTTTCCCTGCGTCCATAACGCTGCGTTGTGCAGTAGAAGCACAGTGGAAGGATTTTTGGAGATCCCGTGCCCACTGTGCTTCTTTTCTCCGCAGCATAAACTGACCAGTGGCGTGGCTTCCCGAGCCTCAGCATGTCAATTTATGCTGCGGAGATGAGTGTTCTCTGCAGGTAGCATAGAGCTAAAGTCCACAGCAGCCTGAACCCAAATCGTGGGCATGGGCAGCTGCAGGAAGGCTGACACTGTGTACTAGACGCCGTGTCGCTGGATCATGGCCACATAGCCTTAGACCCCTTTCACACGTCAGTGATTCTGGTACATTTGTGCTTTTTTTTTAAACGTACGAGAATCACTGACATACGCAGAGCCATTATAATGAATGGGTCTGCTCACACGTCAGTGATTTTTCACTGCACGTGTCTCCGTGCGGCGTACCCGCGTGTGCGTGATTGCCGCACGGAGACATGTCCATTTTTTTCTGGCATCACTGATGTTCCACGGACTACGCAGTGGTGTGGTCCGTGAAACACGTGCCAGAAAAAAAACGTGCTTTTAAAATAAAAATCATTTTAACTCACCCGGCGTCCAGTGATGTCCTCTGCAGCCCGTGCAGCTTGCTGCTTCTGAGCCGGCTCATTATTGTCACGCATATTCATGATGCACGACACAGCCGACCCGGAAGCAGCTGCTGCGGGGGTCAGCGCCGGCCGGATGCTGCACCGCGGGAGCGATCAGCACCATGGAGAGCGGGAGCGGGCGCAGGTGAGTTGATTTCTAAGTGCAATCACGGGCCACGGAGAACGGAGCCCGGATTGCACTTAGACAACCCACGTGTGCCGTGAATCACGGCACACGGAGGGACGTGCGTGTTTTACACGCCAGTGAAAAATGTCAGTGTTTTTCACTGACGTGTGAAACGGGCCTAAAAGTGAGAATATTGTTGCTACAGCAACATTTTGGGTGAAGTAGCTGTGGATTCAAAATGCTTAATATACTCCTGAATAAAATCCTTGAGGAGTGCAGATTCCAAAATGGGGTCACTTGTGGGGGTTTTCTGACCTATAGGTACCCAAGGGGCCCTGCTAATGTGACATAGTGCGCGAAGTTTATTTCAACTTTTCCAAAATTCAAATGGTGCTCCTTCCATTCCAAGCCCTCCCATTTATCCAAACAGAATGTGGAGAAGGAAATGACATCACAGGTTTTTTTTCCCAAAGGTCTGTGTTCAACCGACTTTATGAACACTGACAAGTCTTAAAAAAACGCACCTAAAAAAAACGCATGAAAAACGCATGCGTTTTCGATGCGTTTTTCTCAAAAACAATTCTCCCCTCTGCCAGAGGGTGCGTTTTTTTCCGCGCTGAAAAAAAAGCAACGTGTGCACATAGCCTTACGTGAACACTGCAGAGGTGACAGGTCCACTCTTAGACAACCCTGTTGTAGCTTCACCTGGACACTGTCTTCTTTTATTGCCCATGGTGAAACATGAAGACCCTTTTCCTTTCCTGAAGAAGTTTATACATGGACTAATCATTCTACCGTTTACAGTAAAGTATCTCAGTATCCGATTCGTGCCAGCTCCTAGTTGAAAGGTTCCACTTTATATTCATCATGAGAGGGCAGCTTCCAGGATTTTGTTAATTGTCGATCCTCCC
Organism: Anomaloglossus baeobatrachus; assembly: GCF_048569485.1. Lineage (NCBI taxonomy): Eukaryota > Metazoa > Chordata > Amphibia > Anura > Aromobatidae > Anomaloglossus > Anomaloglossus baeobatrachus. Next base: position 365,397,481 of record NC_134353.1, read on the forward strand.
GTTTACCGATCACAGTCTGTCATCTATAGACTGCTGTTGGTCATATACACAGTGATATTACTGCAGGATTGCAACCATAATTGCAAACGCAGGTGAACGCATGTTGACGCGAGTCCATTGCAAATGCACTGAAATGAAAACGCATTTGCACTGGATCCGTTTTTGCGTTAAAAAAACGTTCATGACGTATGTTAAAAAAACTTGGTGTGAACGCAGCCTAAGACAGTACAACTACAAGTTACGTCGAAATGCGTCGGATGACTTGATCTGTAACTCTGTGGAACATCTGTGACCTGAAATTATATTTTTAATGGAACAATAAACAGTGAGTTTTAATGAATTTACCCATACCTGGATCCGCTGGATGTTGTATTCTTTCTTAACTGTGAGCTATCTGCACCTGAGGAGTTCCGTGCTGGATCCATGTGATTTACTCCTGAGCAAGTATATGGGAAGTGAGCTTTTTCCTTACAATGGCTATCATGGTGCAGAGCCAAACTGCAATGGAGGCTGGAATTGAAGTCCTCTTTTACAATGAGTTCCGTGTCTTGTTTTGGACACTGTCCAAACCGGACATTGGTCGTAGATAATGTGGCCAACCCCAGGAAGAGGCCTCCATGAGGAAACGTCACACCATTCATACTTTCAGCATAATGTGGGGTGGCATATTGTATTGTAGCCTGACCCCTTTAGTCTTCATTCCAGGTACACTAACAGCTTGTTGTTCATGGAAACAGTGGTACGGTCATTTCTTCATTGTGTCCTACGCTTGGTTATTCAATACAACAACGCCATGCGGCATGTTGGTTGTGCTACAGTGAGCAGCCTTCATACCCTAAATGTGCTCCTATGGCCTGCAGAATCTCTGGACTTGTCTCCCAATGATCACACCTGGGACATCATTGGTCGGCAATTCCACTGAGAACTGATTTACGTTCCGAAGAACATTCAGCGTGGCAGAACGTTCCTCAGACAACCATTAGTGACCTTCTTGATGGCAATTGGAATTTGAGCACATGTATTTCTGTACATGGTAGTCATACATGATACTGACTAAATTGAGATGTTTTTAACAATTTTCCTTCTATTTTTTCATCATTTAAATATCATTAACTTGTCTATGGATCCTGTAATTTCCATAATTTCATGACTTTTCCTTCTTGGTGCTGCTATTTTGATGTGCATTTTTCCTTATATAAGATGCATATTTCTGTGTTCTCCTTGCTGTCCTTGTGGAGTTATTCACTGCTGAGTTTCACTTCCTCATTTGGCAAAAATGGATTTGATGCCGTCAGATATTATAACAGCTTTTTAACACTTTCCAGATTGATGGATTCCAACAGTGGCCATAACATAATATTCCACCCCCGCTTAAAGGGAACCTGTCACCAGGAAAATCCAGTCCAATTTGCATGCATCATGTTATAGAGCAGGTGGGGCTGAGTAAATTGATATCTAGATTTGTGAGCTAAGATTCAGTATAACCTGTGTTTTTCATCTTTAAACTACTGCTTATTCTGGTATGTTGGACAAAGCAGGAGTTTTCATGTTGAAAAAAAACAGGTTAAACTCAGAAAACTAAATATCAATCTACTCCGCTCCCCATTTTATAACATGGTGACAGCATTTTCATGGTGACAGGTTCCCTTTAATTATCCTTGTGTATAGGTCTAGAGCAATTAAATGGATGTATTGTATCTGCTATATAAATTGCTCTCATTGAAGTTGGTGATTGTCATCAAAGTAGAGACTACAGTTTACAATTTTAATTTCTGCTGAAAATGTAAGAATAGAATATGCAAAAATAGAGGGCACTGGATAAAAATGATTTGCGAGTTGGAAAAATATTAATCCTAAATAGTGATGAGCAAACTCTACCATGCTCAGGTGCTCTGTACTTGTAATGACTAGTGATGAGTGAGCACTACCATGTTCGGGTGCTCTGTACTCGTAATGACTACTGATGAGCGAGCACTACCATGCTCAGGTGCTCTGTACTCTTAATGACTACTGATGAACGAGCACTACCATGCTCAGGTGCTTTGTACTCGTAACGACTAGTGATAAGTGAGCACTACCATGCTCAGGTGCTCTGTACTTGTAATGACTAGTGATGAGTGAGCACTACCATGTTCGGGTGCTCTGTACTCGTAATGACTACTGATGAGCGAGCACTACCATACTCAGGTGCTCTGTACTCGTAATGACTAGTGATGAGCGAGCACTACCATGCTCAGGTGCTCTGTACTCGTAATGACTAGTGATGAGCGAGCACTACCATGCTCGGGTGCTCTGTACTCGTAATGACTACTGATGAGCGAGCACTACCATACTCAGGTGCTCTGTACTCTTAATGACTACTGATGAGCGAGCACTACCATGCTCAGGTGCTCTGTACTCGTAACGACTAGTGATAAGTGAGCACTACCATGTTCGGGTGCTCTGTACTCGTAATGACTACTGATGAGCGAGCACTACCATGCTCAGGTGCTCTGTACTCGTAATGATTAGTGATGAGTGAGCACTACCATACTCAGGTGCTCTGTACTCGTATTGACTACTGATGAGCGAGCACTACCATGCTCAGGTGCTCTGTACTCGTAACGACTAGTGATAAGTGAGCACTACCATGCTCAGGTGCTCTGTACTCGTAATGACTAGTGATAAGTGAGTACTACCATGCTCAGGTGCTCTGTACTTGTAATGACTAGTGATGAGTGAGCACTACCATGTTCGGGTGCTCTGTACTCGTAATGACTACTGATGAGCGAGCACTACCATACTCAGGTGCTCTGTACTCGTAATGACTACTGATGAGCGAGCACTACCATGCTCAGGTGCTCTGTACTCGTAATGACTACTGATGAGCGAGCACTACCATGCTCAGGTGCTCTGTACTCGTAACGACTAGTGATAAGTGAGCACTACCATGCTCAGGTGCTCTGTACTCTTAATGACTACTGATGAGCGAGCACTACCATGCTCAGGTGCTTTGTACTCGTAACGACTAGTGATAAGTGAGCACTACCATGCTCAGGTGCTCTGTACTTGTAATGACTAGTGATGAGTGAGCACTACCATGTTCGGGTGCTCTGTACTCGTAATGACTACTGATGAGCGAGCACTACCATACTCAGGTGCTCTGTACTCTTAATGACTACTGATGAGCGAGCACTACCATGCTCAGGTGCTCTGTACTCGTAACGACTAGTGATAAGTGAGCACTACCATGTTCGGGTGCTCTGTACTCGTAATGACTACTGATGAGCGAGCACTACCATGCTCAGGTGCTCTGTACTCGTAATGATTAGTGATGAGTGAGCACTACCATGCTCAGATGCTCAGTACTCGTAATGACTACTGATGAGCGAGCACTACCATACTCAGGTGCTCTGTACTCGTAATGACTACTGATGAGCGAGCACTACCATGCTCAGGTGCTCTGTACTCGTAACGACTAGTGATAAGTGAGCACTACCATGCTCAGGTGCTCTGTACTCGTAATGACTAGTGATAAGTGAGTACTACCATGCTCAGGTGCTCTGTACTTGTAATGACTAGTGATGAGTGAGCACTACCATGTTCGGGTGCTCTGTACTCGTAATGACTAGTGATGAGCGAGCACTACCATGCTCAGGTGCTCTGTACTCGTAATGACTAGTGATGGGTGAGCACTACCATGCTCAGGTGCTCTGTACTCGTAATGACTAGTGATGAGCGAGCACTACCATGCTCAGGTGCTCTGTACTCGTAATGATTAGTGATGAGTGAGCACTACCATGCTCAGATGCTCAGTACTCGTAATGACTACTGATGAGCGAGCACTACCATACTCAGGTGCTCTGTACTCGTAATGACTACTGATGAGCGAGCACTACCATGCTCAGGTGCTCTGTACTCGTAATGACTAGTGATAAGTGAGTACTACCATGCTCAGGTGCTCTGTACTTGTAATGACTAGTGATGAGTGAGCACTACCATGTTCGGGTGCTCTGTACTCGTAATGACTAGTGATGAGCGAGCACTACCATGCTCAGGTGCTCTGTACTCGTAATGACTAGTGATGGGTGAGCACTACCATGCTCAGGTGCTCTGTACTCGTAATGACTAGTGATGAGCGAGCACTACCATGCTCAGGTGCTCTGTACTCGTAATGATTAGTGATGAGTGAGCACTACCATGCTCAGATGCTCAGTACTCGTAATGACTACTGATGAGCGAGCACTACCATACTCAGGTGCTCTGTACTCGTAATGACTACTGATGAGCGAGCACTACCATGCTCAGGTGCTCTGTACTCGTAACGACTAGTGATAAGTGAGCACTACCATGCTCAGGTGCTCTGTACTCGTAATGACTAGTGATAAGTGAGTACTACCATGCTCAGGTGCTCTGTACTTGTAATGACTAGTGATGAGTGAGCACTACCATGTTCGGGTGCTCTGTACTCGTAATGACTACTGATGAGCGAGCACTACCATACTCAGGTGCTCTGTACTCGTAATGACTACTGATGAGCGAGCACTACCATGCTCAGGTGCTCTCTACTCGTAACGACTAGTGATAAGTGAGCACTACCATGCTCAGGTGCTCTGTACTCGTAATGACTAGTGATGAGTGAGCACTACCATGCTCAGGTGCTCTGTACTCGTAATGACTAGTGATAAGTGAGCACTACCATGCTCAGGTGCTCTGTACTCGTAATGACTAGTGATGAGTGAGCACTACCATGTTCGGGTGCTCTGTACTCGTAATGACTACTGATGAGCGAGCACTACCATGCTCAGGTGCTCTGTACTCGTAATGACTAGTGATAAGTGAGCACTACCATGCTCAGGTGCTCTGTACTCGTAATGACTAGTGATGAGCGAGCACTACCATGCTCAGGTGCTCTGTACTCGTAATGACTAGTGATGGGTGAGCACTACCATGCTCAGGTGCTCTGTACTTGTAATGACTAGTGATGAGCGAGCACTACCATGCTTAGGTGCTCTGTAGTCGTAATGACTAGTGATGGGTGAGCACTACCATGCTCAGGTGCTCTGTAGTCATAATGACTAGTGATGGGTGAGCACTACCATGCTCAGGTGCTCTGTAGTCATAATGACTAGTGATGGGTGAGCACTACCATGCCCGGGTGCTCTGTACGTGTAACAAGCAGTTTGATGATTGGATGGGCTCAACTTGTGTATCGAGTATAATTTAAGACTGAGGAATTTTGAGCATTTTTCCTGAAAATTTTTTGGAAAAAATGCTCGAGTTCCCCATTGACTTTCATTATACTCGGCACACGAGTGGCGCTCATCTGAGCGTCAAACTGCTCGCAGTGATTACCCAACACCCGAGTAGGGTAGGACTCGCTCATCACTAATCCTAAGCCATATTTTGAATAATACTAATATAAAGTCAGGACGCATGTTAGGATATATGATGCAGTGCATAAGCAATCTAATACAGATCATGGGTTCACACCTATTGGAAGAGTCACAGCAACAGGAGTCCGCTCTTTCATTGGTAATAACCAGAACTGGTCACTCCTTGCGTCGCTTTCTCAGTGGAGACTAGTCCTTTTACGATAGTGACACAGGGAGTAACCAGTTCTGGTTGTAAACAATGAAGGAGTGGTCTCCTGTTGCTGTGACTATAAGTGTGAACTCTGACAAGTACAAGAAGTATATATTTGTACTGTATAGAGTGATCAACTGTGAAACAGAGCCGCCACAGTAGGCATTGATTGTGAGTGACTTAGCTCGATTATCGGATATGGTGTTAGGTTTTCATCTGTTTCTAAGGTACTTTGCACGTTGCGACATCGCTACTGCGATATCGTGGGGGTCAAATCGAAAGTGACGCACATCCGGCGCTGGTAACTACGTCGCAACGTGTAAAGCCTAGATGCGCCGATAAACTATCGCAAAAGCGTCGTAAATCGGTGATCTGTGTAGCGTCGGACATTTCCATAATGTCACACCAATAGGAGATACGATGTTGTTCCTCGTTCCTTGTGTGATGCCACAGGAGCGAGGAACATCTCCTTACCTGCATCCACCGGCTATGCAGAAGAAAGGAGGAGGGTGGGATGTTTACGTCCCGCTCATCTCCGCCCCTCCGCTTCTATTGGCCACCTGCCGTGTGACGCCGCACGACCCACCCCTTTAGGAAGGAGGCGGGTCGCCGGCCAGAGTGACGTCGCAGGGCAGGTAAGTGCGTGCGAAGCTGCCGTAGCGATAATGTTGCTATCACAAGATATCGCATGTGCGACGGGGGCGGGTACTATCGCGCTCGGCATCGCTAGCCGATGCTAGCGATGTCGCAACGTGCAAAGTACCCCTGAGAGTGTCTCCAAAACACATAGCAGGTTTCTCTTTCATTTACAGTCCTTCTCTGAAGGTTCCGCTCTGGGCTTTGGCATACATACACTTATGTAAAATACTGATGTGTGAATGAGGCTTTATATCCACTGCAAAAGCAAACATTCACAAAAGATACAACCGCACCCTGCTGCAGTAAGGAGTATATAGCCATCATGCAAATGTGGATTTTGCACTACTTTATTTACTGTGAATGTAAAGTTCTAGGCACACATTTTGATTAACCCAAGCAGAGGTTCTCTCGCGAAGATTATCTTATTTATTTTTTTTAATATGCATTGACCTCAGGGAAAAAATGGAAATACATGAATTATTTAAATCAATGCTAATCACTGTAATGCATGGACTGAGAGAATACGGTGATCTAAGCCACACCCCTGTGACTCCTTAGTTTACAGTAGCGTGACTTTTGGCAGAAATCCCGACTTTCTGAATTTCAATATGGCTATTAGCCATTAGACCTCATTCAGACATTTTTTTCTCATTCGAGTGCCATCCAATGTTTTCACACCTAGCAGTCATACCTATAAATCGATTTTTGATCCATCAGATACATCGGCATTGCAAGTCTGTGTTGGTGAAAAAATCGGACCAAACTCAGATGGGAAAACAAAGATTATTTTTTTTTCATGTATGAGAAACGCGAACAACACTTGGACTAATCTCCTATATTTTTTTTTTTTTTTGTCAGTCAGCGCTCCACTCAACTTTTTAGTCTGTTTTTCTCATACAGGAAAAAAAGGAATGAGGCCTTAGTAGTTCAGATTTTAGCAGTCAGAAATTGCAGTCTTAATGTTAGGCTGGGGCCACATGGGACACTACTGCGATGCTCGCATGACACTCGGCTCGCGCTGGCAGCACAGCAGGAGCAGAGTGTCATGCTAGTGTCCCTGCGACTGCGGTCCGACACTGCGAGCGGACCTCAGCTGCGGGGGGGCGGTCCGGCTCCCAGGAGGGGCAGGCCAGCGCTGCGGAGGGGCGGGCCGGCACGGAGGAGGAGAGGGAGGGATTTCTCTCCTACGTAGCCGGCTATTGCGATTCTTGCTCTGCACACGTGGTACACCGGTGTACCGCGAGTGCAGTGCGATTTTTCTCTCGTCCCATTCACTTGAATGTGTGCGAGAGAAATGAGTCTCGCATTACAGTCGCATGCTGCGATTGTTTTCTTGGTCCGATTAGGGTTGAGAAAATAATCGCTCATGTGCGCTGACACACAGGCTAGAATTGGTCCAAGGGGAATGCGATGTTTTATCGCAATCCACTCGCTCCGATTTTCTCGCCGTGTGGCTTAGGCCTTAAGCCTGATTTAGACGGCCTGTAACAGTCTATTCAAGGAGTGGCTGTGGGTCTCTAGACCTGGACATGACAGCTTAATATATTCCTATGAAGCTGTTAAAGTTCCGGTCAGGAGACCAGCGGCATATCTCTGCATCATGGTTTGTACATGCATGACTGAATTTGGCCTAACATGATCAGTCACACATTGCTGTTTGGGCAGTGTTTGGGATGTGACATGATGAGATTGGTATCGGGGCTGTGCAGTCGGCAAGCCAAACCTCCGACTGTCTCGTTAATTTCCCTGACTCTGATCTGTAGAGGAGGAGCTTCACTACTGAGCATGTACATAAAGTGCAGCACAGATTCATCTTAACCGAAAGCCTACATCAGGAGTAGAACAGACATTTATAGGATGTTTCAAAACTTTCCCAAATTCCTATGAATAAATATTCAGCACATACACTTAACTACGATACCCAATTTATTATATATTTTAGGAGTCAGTCTATTTTACTCTTACTCCATTAAAATAGACTCTCGACTCCACAACACTGATTGGGATGTGACCTGGTGACAACCTGCATAAAATAAATAAATATGGCCGGTGAACCAGCATTGAACGTGAACTCCTGCAGATTTTCAGGTTCCTGAAGGCTTGCTTTTGCCCTCTGTCCGGCTCCTAGGGTTTGTCCAGCTTTGGTTGTACTAATCTTGGTAGAGAAGAGGTGTTCTGCCTCTTAAACAGTCAGTTAATACATGACGGTCCCTGGATTGAACGCTCCTTACTTAGAATAAATGTGATAGTGTTGTCTCAGAAGTATTTATAGATTTCGGCAGTCGGTGAGCTCCATGACAACCCATATGCCTGATACATGTGCGTTTGCTGAAGAGTAGTGGCACCAATAGAGCTGTTTTCTAGCTCTCTCCTAGAGAGCTTGGTAAATTCTGCAGACTACATCATGTGTGTGTGCTTTTTCATGTATTAAATCTGCATTAAAAGTCCAAGAAAATCTGCATGTGCTAAGTGCAACTTTACTGTTTATTTCACCCTATGCACTGTGAAGCATGGAATGCCGAGTAAAACCGGTGATGGTGCAGACCTCTACATCACGTCAGCTCCTGCTGCTATTTCTTATGGGTGAGATTTGAAAAAAAGCTTGCCCACTTTGCTGATAGAAAATATGCAACAATTTACAATATCTGTCACTTTTGTACATAATACCCTGTAGTATAACCAGAATCTATTTTTGTCTGGCCAGAAATATAAGGATGCTTTAAGAATAAAGCCAGAGTACCACTGTATTTACATGACTAGAAATGAGTGGATCTGTTTGAAATTCGAATTCAACAAATTTCCCCCCTCCAAAAATTGATTTGCGGTGAATAAATTAGCACAAATTTAAATTCTGGAAAGCTTGTAATTGGTCAGAAAATATACATGGGGTATAAGAGAGCGAACCCAGCTGCCCATAAAAGCTTACACTGTACAAATGAGTGAGAACCCCACTGACCATAGGCGCTTACACTCTACAGGGGGAGAGAGAGAGAGAAAGCACATAGGAGCTTACACTCTACAGGGGGAGAGAGCGAGAGAGAGCACCCTGCTGATCATAACAGCTTATACTCTATAGTGAAGAGGAAAACCCCACTGACCATAAGAGCTTACACTATATAAAAGAGAGGACCCCACTAACCCTAAAATGCTTACACACTACACGAGAGAGGACCCCGCTGACCATAAGAGCTTACAGTCCACAGGGGAGACATAGAGAGGATCCCACTGACCATAAGAACTTACACTATACAGATGAGAGCACTCCACTGACCATAAGAGCTTTTGCTCTATGCTAGATAGAAAGAGGACTCTGCTGACCATAAGTGCTTACACTATACAGAAGAGTGAGGAACCCGCTGGCCATTAGAGCATACACTCTACATGAGAAGGAGGACCCCAATGACAATAAGAGGTTACACTCTACAGGAGAGAGAAAGGAACCCACTGACGATAGCTTACACACTATAGGAGACAGAGAAACCCCCTACTGACCATAAGAGTTTGCATTCTACAGGAGAGCGAGTGAATCCTACTGACCATAAGAGCTTACACTCTACAGGAGAGAGAGGACCCTTCTGATCAGAAGAATTTACTCTATAGGAGAGAGAGACAGAGGAACCTACTGACCAAAAGAGCTTACACTCTATAGGAGAAAGAAACATAGAGGACTCAACTGACCATAAGAACTTGCACTATACAGCAGAGAGAGGGCTCTGCTGACCATAGGAGTTTACACCATTTAGGTGAGAGAATGAGCACCCCGCTGACCATAAGAACTTTAGTAAAGAGGAGGACCCCTCTGACCCTGAAATGCTTATACTCTACATAAGAGAGTATCTCTGTGACTATAAGCTTACTTTCTACTGGAGAGAGAAGAGACCCTGCTGACCATAAAGGCCGGTTTCACATTTGTGTCGTTTTAACAGAAACAGAATCCAGCACAGATGCAGTACAGTTTATTTACAGTGGAAGCGCGACACCATGTGGTTGTCCTTCATACACTACTGCATATGTCCACATGGTGGCGTGCTTCCACTGTAAATAAATGAACTGTACTGCATCTGTGCTGAGTTCTGTTTCTGTTAAAACGACACACATGTGAAACTGGCCAAAAATGTACACTCCACAGGAGAGAGAGGACCCCACTGACGATAAGAGCTTACATTATAGGGGAGAGATGAGCGCTATGCGCAGGCACCAACTCCGACGCCGTGTAACTGAAGAGATAAATTTGCATACAGCCAGAGAGAGGGAGGAACAGGCGGCGGCGGGGGGGGGGGGAATCATGTGCATATCCCCCCCGGATATTATCTGGGGAAGTGTGCTCACGTCAGTCAAAAAGTGGATGACTTTTCAAACTTCATAAACTTGGATTTCACAGCCTACACACCCGAGCTGCCCCCTAATGGTGTGTACACAATGTGCCTGATAGTGCCAGGACTGCACTGCCTGCACCTTATATACCAAAATCCTGATGTTTGGTTCCCTTTAAGGAGCATTTAAAATCAATAATATGTTCTATTAATGGATCCTCTTTCTATTAAGGTGCATCCTAATGGTTCTGCTGAGGAATAGCGTTTTGCTGGCTTAGAAGTAGCTCCACATCAGAAGAAGAGTCTTAGCTTGTCATTACTCAGTGCATAGTATTACCATAGAAGAGGCCTTTTTCACTTCGTATATTCATTGTTGGTTTTCTGGATACATTGTCGTTTTCTTAAGGGGCTTTTCAAACCCCCTGCCCCCCCTTCAGAGTTCACAATAGGAAGTGAAGGCGTTTTGGCTGTCTACTATCCTGGCTTTTCATAAACTGACCTGAGATTTTGTCTTGACAGTGGCATTTCTTACAGGGACCGTGCTTGTTAGGTGCAGATAGCTTTATAGGAGTGACTAGGCGGAGTGTGAATGTTGATCAGGCGAGCACAGTAGTTGATATGCATACTACCACTCATCTGCCCGTGTTATGAAAGATTTAGAATAATGACTACACCCAGGCAGTAACAAAACATGCCATCATATCTGGCTTTTGGCATGTGTGTGCCTTGGACAATTTTTTTTGTATCATGAAAAAGGACCATCCTGCTGCAATTGGAGGTCTAAATCAGCCATTTGAGACTGAATGTTCATAAATATTGGTTTGCTTGTCAAATGTGATCCATAAAAACTCATTAGGCAAGTTCCTTTTTAAGGCAATGTTCACACTTTGCTTATTCTGCAGACAAAATCTGCCCTTGGCAGTAAAGGAGGTGCTTACAAAAAGTTTTTTTTTTTTTTTTATCTTTGTTTGCATTTTACTTGGTTTTTTTTTGGGTGCAGATTATATATGTAATATGTATATATTATATATGTATGTATATACAGTACTCGTTTAATAGTTTGTCACCAAAAGCAGAGTAAAAATGCATTAATTGCTTATTTTTATTTTTTTGCAACATTTGCACTTCGGTATTGCTTTCTGTGGTTAAACATCACTAAATAATTGACATGCTGCAGATAGAAACGCAATGTGTGAACACAGCCTGCCCTAAAGCATTTTGATTTTTACCGAAATTATGTAAATTCTTAATTCAGAGTGATCTCTGCTTTGTGAGTTGCTGCCTGCCCTGATGCATTGCTGCACATTTCACCTCCTATAAGATAAATTAAAAGGAACCTGTGAGCTGGTTCATGTTGGCTGAGCTATGGGCAGCATGAATTGAAGACCAGCTCCTGTATTCCAAACATCTATGCTTTGCTCTGAAATGCTGCTGCTAGATTGGCAGGTCTCTCCTAACGTTCCTATAGAAAAAGACCTGTCAGTCTAGCCAAACAGGCGACGACCTGCCCCTTGGACTAGTCACCTCATTCCTCACCAGTCTTTCAGCTTTATTTGCAATAATGGGGCTGGTCACGGCCTGTCATTCATGCAGCATAAATCCATTGAGCCCTTTAACCCCTTCAGCCCCCGGGCACTTTCCGTTTTTGTTTTTTGCTCCCCTTCTTCCGAGAGGCGTAACTTTTTTATTTTTCCATCAATCTTGCCATATGAGGGCTTGTTTTTTGCGGGACGAGTTGTACTTTTAAATGAAACCATAAGGTTTACCATATAGTGTACTGGAGAACAGCAAAAAAAATTCCAAGTGTGGAAAAATTGCAAAAAAGTGGGATTGTACAATAGTTTTTGGGATATTTTATTCACAGTGTTCACTATATGGTAAAACTGATGTGTGGGTATGATGCCTCAGGTCGGTGCGAGTTTATAGACACCAAACATGTATAGGTTTACTTGTATCTAAGGGGTTAAAAAAAATTCACAAGCTTGTCCGAAAAACGTGGCGCACGTTTTGCGCCATTTTCCAAAACCCGTAGCGTTCTCATTTTTCAGGATCTGAGGCTCAGTGATGGCTTATTTTTTGCGTCTCGACCTGACGTTCTTAACGGTACCATTTTTGCACAGATGCTACGTTTTGATCGCCTGTTATTGCATTTTGCGCAAAATTTGCGGCGACCAAAAAACGTAATTTTGGCGTTTGGAATTTTATTGCCGCTACGCCGTTTACTGATCAGATTCATTGATTTTATATTTTGATAGATCGGGCATTTCTGAACGTGGCGATACCAAATATGTGCGTATTTTTTATTTTTTTAACCCTTTAATTTTCAATGGGGTGAAAGGGGGGTGATTTGAACTTTTAGGTTTTTTATTTTTTTTTAATTTTTTAAAACTTTTTTTTTTACTTTTTTTTTTATTTTACTAGTCCCCCTAGGGGGCTATTGCGATCAGCCATCCGATCGCTCTGCACTATCTGCAGATCTCAGCTACAGAGCTGAGAACTGCAGATTTGCTGCTTCACTTTCAATGCCGGCTGTATTCCGGCATTGAGAGGAAGTGACTCATGTTAGCCACAGGCGTCATCACATGACCCTGTGCTACCATGGCAACCGCTGAAAGTCACGTGATCATGTCACGTGACTTCCGGCGGGGGCGGGGTAAGTCACTGTCATGGCGGCGCCCATATACATATCGCTGCCAAGACTTTGGCAGCGAAATGTAAGGGGTTAATGGCCGCGGGTGGAAGCAATTCCACCCGCGGCTAGCAGGCACACATATCAGCTGTTGATAACAGCTGATATGTGCGCGTCTCGCCGCTGCCGACCGGCGGCAGGGGGCGGGGCTTACCGGCACACGATCCATGACGTATTCAGTACGTCATGGGTCGTTAAGGGGTTAAAGAAAATCTGTCGCTAGGTACTGGCTACCCCATCTCGGAGCACTATGATGTATGGCCAGAGACTCCGGTTCCAGTGATGTATCACTAAGGCTAGTTTTACACTTGCGTTTTCCTTCAGTTGCAATCCGCCATTTTGGAAAACTGCGTAATCCGTTAATGGATTCCGCTGCTTCTCATAGACTTGTATGGATGACGGATTGCGAGTGATGGACCTGCGTTGCTTCCGCTGGCCGACGCTGCGTTGCTTCCGCTGGGTGTAAGGAACGCAGCATGTAACGTTTTTTTGAGCAACGGAATCCTTAAGATTTCGCTGCACATGCTCTCTCTGGCTCCCTGCACACGTTAGCTGAGTACACATCGGGTTACTAAGCAATGCGCTTTGCCTAGTTACCCGATATTTACCCTGTCTACGTGTGCAAGGAGCCTGACACTTGTACGCTGGTAACCAAGGTAAATATCGGTTAACCAAGCAATGTGCTTTACTTAATTACCCGATATTTACCCTGGCTATGTGTGCCTGGAGCCCGACACTTCCCCGCTCTGCTCCGCCCCCTCCTGCAGTCCGCATGTGTGTGTATACATACATATATACACACACACACACACACACACACACACCCCTACCTGTCCCCAGCCATGCATCCCCGCGGCATTGATGTCCTCGGCGCCATGGCCCCGCTCGGCTCCACCTACCCAGCACTCCGCCCCCCGCACACATTCTCGGCGGCTGAACGATCAGCTGATCACCCGGCGGCTAGCTGCTGTGAGCGATCAGCCGGGTGATCAGCTGATTGTTCACAATAGTCTGCCGCCGGTAAAACTGTAAAGAAAAAAAAAAGCAGATTCCATTGTTTTGTACGATTCGTTGCCACTACATACAACACATCCGTTGCATCCGTCATATAACGCAATGCAACGGATGCCGTTCAACGCAAGTATGAAACTAGCCTTACTGGGCTGCTTGCTGCAGTTTTGATGATCACGTCAGTGCTCTGCCATGTTTGTACAGTGGAAGAAATGCATATCAATCACCTGGAGCTGTGCAGGGAGGTGATTTAGGGGGTTACATTGGACTAGTCTGGGCCCTCTTTCTAATCCTGCCATATTTTCAAACTACAGTTTTTCATAGAAAACCTACCTAAACTGTGATTGCACAGCCAGGGTCTGATTGATGCTGCCTGTTTTTTGAGCAGCATGAATTTGATGACAGGTTCACTTTTTTTTCCAGTGTGGAAAGAGCCTCATGTCTGCATAATTAACATTTTCCTGACAACTAAATATACAGCACGGGTTTAAAAGGAAATGCAATCATGTCTGACCCTGACATCAGTTTCCATACCCACTCCCCTAGCTGAGCATAAATGGTTAAGTATATTCAATCAGTATAAAGTATTTTGCTGTGACTTGAATAATCTTTTTGTAGCATTTTAATTATTCTGCAGAGAGGATTACTCTAAAGCCACTGTGAGATTTATAATAATCACAAATATGTTAACTATGCTTAGAAATAGTAAGCATGGAAGACTATTCATAGACCTTCATTATTGAGATGCCAGGAAAGCATTGCCATCAGATGTTGAAGTACATCCCTGGACTTTCCACTCCGTTTTGGATTGTGACTAGAGTTGAGTGAGTACCTGACTATTCGTACTCGCTATACTCATAACAAGTATTGTCTAATACTCGTGTATTCACTCCAAATGGCGTGTGCAATGCAAGTCAATGGGGAAAATCTCAAAGTAACGAGTAATGAGAATGCCGTACTATTTGTGCGAGTAGCAAATAATGCAGAATTAGGGTTACTCGTTTTGCACAATGACTTGCATTGCACACGCTATTCGGAATGAATACGCGAGTATCAGACAGTACTTGTTAGGAGTATAGTGAGTAATCGCTCAACTCTAAGTTTGATAAATTTGTGCTCCTTCATCCAGTAGAGAATTTGTCTGGTTTGCGGTAAGTCCTCCAGTTCATCCCAATGATCTTGTGCAGCCACTCTTCACATCATGCTCTAATGGACCTTTTTGTCCACTGGCGTATAGTCATGCTGGAACAAAAAAAGGCCTTTACCAAACATTTAGAAGCATCCCGTTGTTTAACCCCTTCACGACCATAGATGGATATATCCATCATGGAGCGTGTCCCGTTAAGCCCTTCCCCCTGCCGCGGGCAGGCGGTGGTGGTCGGCACACATCAGCTGTTTTCAACAGCTGACGTGTGCCTGCTAGCCGCGGGTGGAATCTCTTCCACCCGCGGCCATTAACACCTTAAATCTTGCTGCCAAAGTCTGGCAGCAAGATCTATATGCGCGCGGCCATGTTTTTTACTTACCGCCGCGCCCACCAGAAGTCACGTGCGTGATCACGTGACTATCGGTTGCCAGGGTAGCACAGGGTCATGTGATGACGCCTGCAGCTATGAAGTTTCACTTTTGTTTTCCCTCGGCCGCGAGCAGAGAGAAACAAAGTGACTGAATCTGCTGTTTACAGCTGTATAGCTGTGATCAGCAGATAGATAAGAGCGATCGGATTGCTGATCGCTATAGCCCCCTAGCGGGACTAGTAAAATAAAAAAAAGAAGAAAAGTTTTAAAAAATAAAAAAAAACAACCTAAAAGTTCAAATCACCCCCATTGAAAATTAAAGGGTTAAAACATAAATAAATATGTACATTTGGTATCGCCGCTTTCATAAATGCCTGATCTATCAAAATATAAAATATTAATCTGATTGGTAAACGGCGTAGTGGCAAAAAAAATTCCAAACGCCAAAACTACGTTTTTTGGTCGCCGCAAGTTTTACGCAAAATACAATAACAGGCGATCAAAACGTAGCATCTGCGCAAAAATGGTACCATTAGAAACGTCAGCCCGAGACGTCGCTGAGCCATAGATCCCAAAAAACAAGAACGCTACGTGTTTCGGAAAATGGCGCAAAACGTGCGCCACTTTTATTGGACAAACTTGTGAATTTTTTTTAACCCCTTAGATACAAGTAAACCTATACATGTTTGGTGTCAACAAACTCGCACCGACCTCAGGCATCATACCCACACATCAGTTTTACCATATAGTGAACACTGTGAATAAAACATCCCAAAAACTATTGTGCCATCACACTTTTTTTGCAATTTTTCCGCATTTGGAATTTTTTTGCTTTTTTCCAGTACACTATATGGTAAAACTTATGGTTTGATTTAAAAGTACAACTTGTCCCGCAAAAAACAAGCCCTCATATGGCAAGATTGACGGAAAATAAAAGTTACGGCTCTCGGAAGAAGGGGAGCAAAAAACAAAACCGCAAAAACGGAAAGTGCCCCGGGGCTGAAGGGGTTAAAGGGATTGTCTACTAATTTTCAGCCCTTCTTCATCCCTGTTTTCCCCCCAACAAAAATAACACCTTAACTCTCCGATGTAGGCACTTGGCTCTCCCTTAGATTGCGTGACTTCATGCGGTCGCTGCAGCCATTTATCTCTGGCTTTACTGTCTCCTTTGTTGGATAACTCAGGACATTTGGAGGAAGTGATAACGGCTCTTTCCCTTCACTTCTTCCAAATGGCTTGATTCGTCCAAAAGAGAGGCCGATGAAGGCAGCTCTGATTGGCTGCAGTTCTCGCATTATGTCATGCGATCCTCAAGAGAGCCAGTGCCGACACCACTGAAATGGCACCAGAGGGGGAGTATAGGTGTTATTTTGTGGTGGGGAAATGGGGGATGGACAAGAGGTTGTCTTGAGTAATGGACAACCCCTGTAAAGGTGTTCTCCAAGAGTCAAGAAAAAAAACACGTCCAAAATACCTTTATTATTCTTGTTTGCCCTTTATTAACTTTAGAATAAAGGGGTTTGTTGGCTTATAAACAGCCCTAACCGTTGTCTGCAAATGTAATGAGCTTTCCCACGAATGGGGGGGGGGGGGGGGCTCTGTAAGACTGTGTGCTCTGTCTCTGGCTGAGCTCTTACTTTTAGACATCACATTTTAGAAATGGGCAAGTGTTAAAGGTGGCATGCTATGACAATGACACTTTTTAAGAGAATTTTTCAGCAAGATTTCACCTCCAAACTCTTATAGCTACATGTGCATTTAAAGACAAGTTTAGGCTAGTTTCACACCTGCGTTGGACGGGATCCGTAGCATTGCGTTGTGTGACGCATGCAACGGATGCGTTACATATAGTGGCACAACGCAATGCTACGGATCGTACAAAATATCGCAATCCGCCTGGTGATCAGCTGATCACTCCCCGTAGCCGGCCGCCGGGTGATCAGCTGATCACTCCCCGTAGCCGGCCGCCGGGTGATCAGCTGATCACTCCCCGTAGCCGGCCGCTGGGTGATCGCCGACAATGTGTGCGGGGGGCGGTGTGCGAAGTAGGTGGAGCCGAGCGGGGCCATGGTGAGGACGTCAGTGCCGCGGGGACTGCATCGCTTGGGGATAGGTAAGTGTGTGTGTGTGTGTGTGTGTGTGTGTGTGTGTATGTATACATACGGAGTGCGGGAGGGGGCGGAGCCGAGCGGCGAAGTGTCGGGCTCCCGGCACACGTAACCAGGGTTCCTTGGTTACCCGATGTGTACCCTGGTTACGGGTGGAGGGAGCCAGAGAGCATGCGCAGTGGAATCCAGAGGATTCCGCTGCTCAAAAAAAGTTACATGCTGCGTTCCTTCCGCCCGACGCAGCCTCAAAATAACGACGCTGCGTCGTCCAGCGGATGCAACGCAGACACTTGCGTTACAGTGCGTTGTCCATACAAGTCTATGGAGAATAGCGCAGTGCGTTAACGGACTGCGCTATTCTCCATAGTGACGGACTCCGGTGAACGCAAGTGTGAAACTAGCCTTAGCAATACCTTTTACATGGTCAATCCATTCTCCATTGCTGAGAAATCACCGTTGTTTGATATGCAAATGCAATGGCTATGGTAGACCTGAAGCATCTGTCTCTCCGGCTCTATTCCCTATCCTATGCTGCGGACTCCTGCTTGATTGACAGCCTCTATGCTGTGTAACGTCAGGTGAGACCTCGTGCAGACCACCAGATCACTCCTTCATTGTGGTAAATAGCAGTCATCGCCATGTTGTTCTGTGGGGCTGTGCACATGTTTGGCTTATTTTTTCCTCGGCTTGACTCTGTCTGAGATAATGTTGCAGTGTGCATGATTTGCCTCCCAAGAATCAGATGGCACTCACCCATTCAACTCTATGGGTCCATGGAAAAAATCGGGCCACATTCTAATGACAACTGAGAGGGAGGGTGTCCAAATTTCATGGACTGAGATTACAGAGGTAAAGAAACTAACACACACCCAACCCCCCCCCCCCCCCCCGTTTTTCCTCGATTTACACTTTTCTAATCAGCATAAACCGAATCTCTCAGATGTGGAGAAAAGGATAGTGTGACCCTAGTCTAAAGGCGCTAGAGCTGGAGTGACAGAGGTTTCAGATTTACAAATAACATTTTGCTATCATTTGCGTATCAATTCAGTCACTGGATGAACAGACTGGCCGTGTAAAGTATTGCTGGACTTGTCATTGAAGTTTGTAATGGATGTGGATACTTGAAAACCTGAAAAGGTCTACATACTTCTGGCCTTAAGGCTATGTGCGCATGTTGCGTACTAGCCCTGCAGAAATTTCTGCAGCGATCTGAAGAGCACACGTGCACTTCAAATCGCTGCAGAAAATGTCCGTAGAGAAAAAAAAAAGCCGATTCCATGCTCTCTGCCTGCAGCTCCTCCCATAGACAGAGCAGGGGCTGCCGGCAAAGCGCACGGAAGAAGTGACATGTCACGTCTTAGAACGCAGCGATTCGGGCAGCAG
The DNA here is from genome assembly GCF_048569485.1 of Anomaloglossus baeobatrachus. Taxonomy (NCBI): domain Eukaryota; kingdom Metazoa; phylum Chordata; class Amphibia; order Anura; family Aromobatidae; genus Anomaloglossus; species Anomaloglossus baeobatrachus. The sequence goes on from NC_134353.1 coordinate 365,416,706, forward strand.
CCGAAGCGCTGCTCTCTAAGACGCCACGTGCGCACGGCCCCTGCACAATCTCCATAGACTGTGCAGGGGACGCAGGACGCATGCAGTTACGCTGCGCTACAAAGCATGTATTTACGCAACGTGCGCACATAGCCTAAATGGCGGGATATAAGGGTGCTTTCACACTTACCATATTGATCCAGGCATTGAAGCCAAAACTAAGGGTGGCTTTACACGCTACGATCTTGTTACTACTTCATCACGCCCATATCGTTACAGCGATGAGTCCACATCGCAGTAGAGTTTATCTATCTACCTTACATTGCGTTTACACTGGTAGGTTATTTGTTTTTATTCCAGCGATCCCAAATCGTCCATCGACTTGTTTGTCCGCCTTCATTATCGTGAGGTATGCATCACACTACACACTCTATCGATTTGATTTTCGCATCATTAGGCAACACAGTTGCGTGTGTGTGTTTATCATCCTAGTTACGCAACTTCTGTGTTTCGCTAATTGCCCAATTAAGCTGTGTTTTTTTCCCCCCCAACTTATATAATTTGTGCAGATGTGTCTTTTTTCAGTGTTGCAACCACTACCCCATATGGGTGTGTCGTTACACAAATTTCCAGCGTTCTACATTTGGTCGTGTGTAACATTTTGGAGGATTACATGGTATTTTTTTAATTGTTTTTTACTTGTGCACAATGTGTGGGATTTTTTTTTGTTTTTGTTTTTTTTTTAAAAAAAAACTTTTTATTTTAAATTCTGATGAGTATATACATTTTAAAAAAAAACAAACAAATAAAAAAAACATTTTATAAAGAAAAAAAAAAGATAAACCAAAGATACTTACACGTGATGCGTTAATTACAAGGTTTAGATTAATGTGATGACGCCTGTGCGCAATGTAGCAAAGTCAGCCTAGATGCGTATCACTCACACTTCAACAAATAGACGCAAATGAGGAAATGCAAGTGAGCGTGCCGCCATTTTAAAACAGGATTTTCTAATCCACACGCTGATTAGCGGACCTATCCTGAACCCTTTATAAACAAAAAAAAAACCATTTGGCGCACACGTTCGCATCGATGCGGACGCACACAAGAACGATAACATAAATCGCTACATCAAAGTCACATGTAGCGATATGCACAATGACATGATGATTTTACAAATTTTACCAACAACGTGCAACGAGAATTGGGAGCAGACCCCCATGTCAACGATTAACGATTTTTGACGTTTTTGCGACGATTTTGAATCGCTAGTAGGATTCACCCGCAACGACGTCGCTCTGAACGCCGGATGTGCGTCATAATTTTCGTGACCCCCCCCAACGAGATCGCTGTTGCGAAATCGTAGCGTGTAAAGCCCGCTTAAGAATGAATTAATTCCTACCTATTCCTTACCTTTTGGGTAAGTTTTTTAAAAAAAATAAATAAAAAATTGTATAAAAATGCATGTGATAGTGTGTCTATAAAATTAGGACCAAATACAAAAATTGACCACTTCCTTGTAAGAGAAAAAAAGTCATTACTACCAGAAGCCTCTACCCTTCCCCCACTGCAGCACGGCCTCTCCAATGTTCTCTGCCAGATTGGAGATAATGTCCGGACCAGGGGCAGATATAACATTAAGGCAGCCGCACAGGGGCCTAAGAGGTTGGTGGCCCATTTCTACCGCCAAAGTAATTTTGCATTTTTGTGAGCTCTTAGGCTATGTGCCCACGTTGCGTAGAAATTTCTGCAGCGATTTGAACAGCACGTGCGCTTCAAATCGCTGCAGAAACACTGCTTAATGAATGCAGTGAAAAAGCCAATTTCATGCGCTCTGGATGCAGCCCCCACCATAGACAGAGCGGGACCTGCATCCAAAGCGCACGGAATAAGTGACATGTTGCTTTCTAGAACGCAGCGTTTTGGCAGCATGCGTTCTAAAAAGCAACGTGCGCATGGATAATGCACAATCTTCATAGATTGTGCTGGGGACGCATGCAGTTATGCTGCAGTGCAATACGCAGAGTAACTGCATGCAAATATGCAACGTGGGCACAGAGCCTTAGGCTGCAAAAGGCCCATATATTGTTCTGGCACAGGGGCCCTTTTAGTCTGTGTCCACCAGTGATCCGTACCTTCAGTCACTTAACCATGCAGCCAAGTCTGCCTCAATGGTCGGGTTGTTTACAGTTGGTATTAACCCTTTAGTGACGGAGCTAATTTTCACCTTAATGACCAGACCAAATTTTGCAATTCTGACCAGTGTCACTTCATGAGGTTATAACTCTGGAACGCTTCAACGGATCCCGGTGATTCTGAGATTCTTTTTTCGTCACATATTGGACTTCATGTTAGTACCAAATTTAGGACAATATTTTTTTGCGTTTATTTATGAAAAAAATTGAATATTGGCAAAAATTTTGAAAATTTTGCAATTTTCAACTTTTGAATTTTTATACCGTTAAACCAGAGATTTCTGTGACACAAAATAGTTAATAAATAACATTTCCCACTTATCTACTTTACATCAGCACAATTTTGGAAACAACAAAATTTTTTTTCGTTAGGAAGTTAGAGGGGTACAAAGTTTATCAGCGATTTCTCATTTTTACATCAAAATTTACAAAACCATTTTTTTAGGGACCACATCACATTTGAAGTGACTTTGAGAGGCCTAGATGACAGAAAATACCCAAAAGTGACACCATTCTAAAAACTGCACCCCCCAAAGTACTCAAAACCACATTCAAGAAGTTTATTAACCCTTCAGGTACTTCACATGAACAAAAGCAATGTGGAATGAAAAAAAGCAAAAATTAAATTTTACCTAAAAATGTTGCTCTACCCCAAATTTATTCACTTTTAGAAGAAATAACACAACAAAATGGACCCCACTTGTTCCCCACTTTCTTATGAGCACGCCGATACCCCACATGTGGTCAGAAACCTCTGTTTGGACAAATGGGAGGGCTCGGAACAGAAGGAGCAATATTTGAATTTTGGAAAGCAAATTTGGCTGAAATAGATTGCGGGCACCATGTTGCATTTACAGGTCCGCTAAGGTACCTAAACAGAAGAAATCCCTCACAAGTGACACCATTTTGGAAACTAGACCCCTCAAGGCTTCTATCTAGGGGTATAGTGAGCATTTTAGATCCACAGGTACTTCAGTTTTTGTTAACGTTACGTTGTCATATTGAAAATTTTAATAATTTTCTCAAAAATGTTGCTTTAGCATCAATTTTCTCACTTTTTCAAGAGGTAATTCCAAAAATTTGACCTCAAGGTTTGTTAACCACTTTTTTATGAGCGCGGTGATACCTCACATGTGGTCTGAAACCTTTGTTTGGAAAAATGGGAGGGCTTGGAACGAAAGGAGCAATATTTGAATTTTGGAAAGGAAATTTGGCTGAAAAAGATTGCGGGCACCATGTCACATTTGGAGGACCCCTAAGGTACCTAAACAGCAGAAACCCCGCACAAGTGACCCCATTTTGGAAACTAGGCCCCTCAAGGAATTTATCTAGATGTTTGGTGAGTACCCTGAACCCCCAGGTGCTTCACAGAATTTTATAACATTGAGCCATGAAAAAAAAAAAATAAAATTTTACCACATTGTTATTTCAACCAGGTAGCTTTTTTTTTTTTACAAGAGTAAAAGGAAAAAATTAAGCATAACATTTATTGTGCAATTTCTCCTGAGTTTGGCGATACCTTATATGTGGTGGAAATCAACTGTTTGGGTGCACAGCAGGGCTCAGAAGGGAAATAGTGCCATTTGACTGCAAAATTGCCTGGAATCAATAGCGGACGCCAGGTTGCATTTGGAGAGCCCCTGAGGTGCCTAAACAGTGGCGGTCCCCCACAAGTGATTCCATTCTGGAAACAAGACACCTCAAGGGTTTTATCTAGGTGTATAGTGAGCAGTTTGAATCCACGAATACTTCACAGAATTTGATAAGCTTAGGTTGCCATATTGAAAATTTTCATTTTTTTCACAAAAATGTTGCTTCAGCATCAAATTTCTCACTTTTTCAAGAGACAACCACAAACCGTGGACCCAACAGGTTATCCAATGTCTTATGAGCACAGGGATACCCCACATGTGGCCAAAAACCTCTGTTTGGATAAATGGGAGGGCTTGGAATGGAAGGGGTACCATTTGAATTCTGGAAAAGTTGAGATAAATTGCGGGCACCATGTCACATTTGCAGGGCCCCTTGGGTACCTATACATTAGAAACCCCCCACAAGTGACTCCATTTTGGAAACTGGATTTTATTCAGGAGTATAGTAAGCATTTTGAATCCACAGGTACTTCACAAAAATGTTGCTGCAGCAACAAATGTCTCACTTTTAGGCTATGTGGCCATGATCCAGCGACACAGCGTCTAGTACACAGTGTCAGCCTTCCTGCAGAGATGTGAGTGTTGTCCACGGGAGAACGCAGCTGCCCATGCCCACGATTTGGGTTCAGGCCGCTGTGGAGCTCTATGCTACCTGCAGAGAACACTCATCTCCGCAGCATAAATTGACATGCTGAGGCTCTGGAAGCCACGCCACAGGTCAGTTTATGCTGCGGAGAAGAGAAGCACAGTGGGCACGGGATTTCTAAAAATCCTTCCACTGTGCTTCTACTGCACAACGCAGCGTTATGGATGCAGGGAAAACACTCTGCGCCCAAAACGCTGCAAATCTTGATTGTGGGCGCACAGCCTAAAATGCTACAATGGATGAATGGATAGATGTCAAACAAATATAACGTCCCACCCCCTGCATATTCTAAGCTGGCGCCCTTTAGTGCCTTTCATGTGGCACTAAAGGGTGCCTAGCCTTGTATTTAGCCCCCCAAAAAATTAATAATTAAAATAAACGACGTGGGGTCCCCCCTATTTTTGATAGCCAGCTAGGGTAAAGCAGACAGCTGTAGCCTGTAAACCACAGCTGACAGCTTCACCTTGGCTGGTGATCAATTTGGAGGGCTCCCCAGGCGTTTTTTTAAAAAAAAAAAAACGTGGGGTCCCCCCCAAATTAGATCACCAGCCAAGGTGAAGCAGACAGCTGGGGTCTGGTATTCTCAGAGTGGGAAGAGCCATGGTTATTGGACTCTTCCCAGCCTAAAAATAGCAGGCCGCAGCCGCCCCAGAAGTGGTGCATCCATTAGATGCGCCAATCTTGGCGCTTCGCTCCAGCTCATCCCGCGCCCTGGTGCGGTGGCAGACGGGGTAATATATGGGGTTGATACCAGCTGTAATGTCACCTGGCATCAAGCCCTGGGGTTAGTGATGTCACGGCATCTGAACAGATACCCGACATTACTAACCCAGTCAAGTAATAGAAAAAAATAAAGACAAAAAAAAATTTATTTGAAAAAAAAAAACTCCCCGAAACATTCCTCTTTTACCAATTTATTGAAAATAAATAAATTTCGGTCGCTGTAATCTATTTTGGAGGTCCCACGCCGACTCTGGATCTTCTAGAATATGGGGGGCACGTTCAGGGAACGTATCCCCCATTTTCTGGAAGAGCAAGCTCTCCATGAGCAGTGTGGGTGCAGTAATCTGAGAATACTGCACTCACACTGCCCCGGTCCAACCTAGGGCAGAGTGACCTGCAGTAACCTCATTCTAGAATATGAGGGGCACGCTCACAGAACGTACCCCCCATTTTCTAGAACAGCAGTCTCTCCATGTGAGGAGTGTGGCTGCAGATTACCGCACTCACCCTCCCCCGGTCCACAGTGGAGCAGCCTGTGCAGTAGCGACGTCAGCATCCCTGCTTGCAGGGATCCAGCTGACAGCCGCTGTCTGCGCATGCGCCGCCAGCTTTCAAGAAGGAGGCGGCGTGATCGCGGGGCCGGAGCAGCAGCAGCCAGGTAACGTATAACCGGGGGCTGGGAGGGGGGGTGACGGGGGGGGGGGGGGGTGACGGGGGGTGACCTGGGGACAACTTTCTGCCGCATGTGACGTGTCACATGTGGCAGAAAGAGCAGCATGAATGCGGCCGCCATCACGCTCCGGAGGGGGGAGGCGGCTCTGGAGACCGGAGGGGGCTCCGGGGACCAGAGATCTCCGGTGTACCGGAGGAGGGGTCAGGGGGAGGACCTTTCCCTCCGATCTGAAATGTTTGATCATTTCAGATCGGAGGGAAATGAATGCAGAGCCGGCGGCGGCGGGAGTTTTCAGCGCGCGTCGGCGCCATCTTGGATTTTCCGGAGGGGGGGTAGGGGTGGCGGGGGGACTCTCCGGTACCGGGGGCTTTGGGGGCACTAAGGGCTCATATTTATTTCTCATCTGACATGTTTGATCATGTCAGATGAGAAATAAATCAATTTTACCGGCCATTTATTTTTTTTTAATGTTGTCGCCGGTATACGGTGTATACCGGCGATCGCATTAACGGGGTCCAAAAAAAACACCCCGATTCATAATCTGGGGGATCTCAGCTACCTCCGGTAGCTGAAACCCCCGAGATTTTTCGTCACTGGGGGGCGCTACAAGCTTTTTCCGGCCTGACGTCTCAAGACGTTGGAACAGAATAAGTACCCTGTTTTTCCGACGTCTTGAGACGTTAGGCCGTCGCTATGGGGTTAAATCACTTCTGGTGCTATTCAGCAGGGATGGCGGTAAGGATGGTGGTAAGTATAGCTTGTTCCTCTCACTGATTCTCACTGGTAATTTAAAAACAAGTTCATGGAGATTTTATATATATATCTCTCTATCATACACACAATATGTATGTGTTCAGTTGTCCATACAGAGTAACTTTAAAATGATGAGTACCAGTAACTAGATAATTTTTAGGCACAGTAGATAGCTGAATCCTGGCTGCTTATGTTGGGACTTTGAATCTGACTTTCCACCAAGAGTCATGATGCTCCGCACCCGCTCATATACCACTCTTGTAACCAGAATTACTTCATACGTGCGCCTCTGAGCTTTTCCTATAGGATCAAAGGGCAAAAGCCTGCATATATCCTATGTTGATGAGCCTATGTCAACCCTATTAACAATTGGTGATGTCAGCAGGGACTTGGGTGAGTATCTCATTGATGCCAAGACAGAAGCTCTGCTAATAATACTGATTGTGCAAGACCAGGGGTCCCCAGCTCCAGTCCTCAAGGCACACCAACAGTGCATGTTTTCAGGATTTCCTTAGTATTGCACATGTGATAATTTAATCACCTGCACAGGGGATTATTCCAACACCCATGCAATGCTAAGGAAATCCTGAAAACATGCACTGTTGGCGGCCCTCTAGCACTGGAGTTGGGGACCCCAGCCCAAGACGGTTCAGATGCAATGATTAAAGGGGTGGTTCACTACTCTGCAGTGGTGGCAACATCCCTGTAAAACTGATAGGGAAGGCTTTTTCAACTACCTTGTTCAGCGAATTCTGCCTCTGAGCAGCACTATTGCGGTCCGCTCATCCCCCACCCCCCCACCCCGTGCTCCGTGACCTCTGAGATACGGTGATGTCAGGTCAACCTGAGGTTGACGTGACATCACCGAGCCCAGACCCATTCTCCCTGAGTGACTGGGCTGTGGGTGGAGTTTCTCCACTCATTTAATTTCTTTCTATTCTTGATCTTCTAGACATTCTGAAAGTAAAATCTGTCTGACATACAACCTTATACGCATATCAAGAAAAGTGTTAATATAAATGTCTATAAAATGTTGTTGAATCTATAGCAGACCTGTATGAACTTGTGGCAGGTTAGGAGTCTGCATTGGTGGTGCGCTGCTCAGTACTGGACAGCCACTTCTCTACAACCTTTGCCAGCAAGAGAGGCCAGTGTGATTAACTATATTGTGTTCTAAAAAACGAAAATGTAACACCATTGAAACTAATATCACTATCATTACTGGATAATTTGAAAATTGTTACTTTGCTGCCCTCCAGTGGTTTTTTGGGGGTTTGTGCTTTACCATGTAGACCAGGATGTTATTTTAGCAGTATGCTAAAGTTTACAAGTAGCATATTTTATTAGAAGTATCTTGGTAGCAACCCCCCACCAGTAAAATGTATGGATAAGGTGACTAGTCCCAGACTTTGTGCCTGTGAGGCTGTTTGCATGGTATTGATTTTCAATTTTGACACTGTTTTAATCTGTACATGTTTGTTTTATGTTTAAGGCAAAAGAAATTCTTACTAAAGAGTCAAATGTGCAGGATGTTCGCTGCCCAGTCACCGTATGCGGAGATGTCCATGGCCAATTTCATGACCTCATGGAGCTCTTCAGAATTGGAGGCAAATCCCCAGACACTAACTATCTGTTCATGGGAGACTATGTGGATAGAGGCTATTACTCTGTGGAGACAGTTACTCTTCTCGTAGCACTAAAGGTAACTATACATTATTTTCTATTATGTCCCCACTTCAGTCTTCATAGTTTATTATTATACGATGCTATAGCTCATTGTAGTCTTCTTTATTTGATATTCCTGCTTGTTAATCAACTAATTATTTGCACCAGCGCAATACATAAATGCACGTACACGTGTTCAAGATGGTCAATCTATATCCAGACCTGAAGAACGTTTCTAAACTCACATGGACTCAGGTGGATCATCTACAGCAGCCGAAAGCCTAATCAGGTTCTACTAGGGAAGCTGGCTAGCCAAAAGACTGGAATAACACAGTGGACTGATGAATCAGGGAAGCTGGATAGCCAAAAGACTAGAATAACAGGTCGAGGACCTGTCAGACCGTGACGAAACTGCATCTCGCAGTCCCACCAATGACGTCTGTAATACGTCGGAGCCACTCCATACGACCTCATCACTTCAGCTAATGCGCGACGTTCCACGCCCCAAGGGGTACTTAAGCGCCGCTTGGTGGAATGTAACACTGACCCCTCCTGTCCCGGCGGGCACAGGGAGGCATGAGGAGGAAGACAGAGCAGGCAGTGCAAACTCCAACATGGCACCAAACTCTTCTAACAACCCCAATTGGCTGCCAGAACCTTTCCACTAGCCCCAGTGAAACAGGATTCTGCCACTCCAGCACAGTAGTCTGCCACCAGTTCGTCGTTAGATATAGGCCTGATCCATTAGCAGGACTATATCGGGCCTGAAACCAGCCCAGGTAGCATATAATGTTAAACCGAGCTGCTGGACATGAGGTTCAGTGATCGAGATAAAAGAAACAGCCCAAAATTAAATTCTATATTTAATGGCCTTAAGGGCACACTAGATAATGCACTAAATAGAAGATGGGATTTTTCGGATATTATGTCAGAAATACAGAGCAATACAGTTAAGCGTAACTTATCTTTGCAAACAGATCTACAGATGAATCAGTTACCTTGTTCTATATGATTAGGCCTGGTGCTGGCTCAACACAGGTGGGCACTGTGGAGCTACTGGTTTACTTAGGACTTTCCCTACACGTGACATGGTGCGACCTCCCAAAGAAAAGAAACCCACAAAATGTTCGCTCTTATTTTTATGAACTTGGGTACCTCCCATGTACCAATCTTGCCTTGTCATCGAAGACTGGGCTGGACATGGGATGCATCCGTGTGACTTCCGTTCCGTATACGGGCCGTGTGTCATCCGTGTGCCTCCCGTTTTTTTGCAGACCGCAAAACACGTAAGCAGCTAGATAGATAGATTAATAAATAGAAGGATAGAGAGATGGGTAGAGACAGGGAGAGGGATAAATAGAGGGATGAACGAATGGAGAGATAGATGGATAGCTAGAGGGATAGATTGAGAATAGATGAGAAAGACATATATAATGTCCCACTCCCCAGCATTTTGTAATCTTGCACCCTTTAGTGCCTTTCATGTGGTACTAAAGCCTTGTATTTAGCCAAAAAAATAAATAATTTAAAAAAAAACCAAAACGATGTGGGGTCCCCCTATTTTTTTGTTGCCAGCTCGGGTAAAGCAGACTGCTGCAGACCACAGCTGGCAGCTTCACCTTGGCTGGTAATCCATAACAGCAGGCACCCCATGCTGTTTTTTTAAATTAAATAGGTATTTTAAAACAAAAAAAGTGGGGTCCTCCCCCCCCCCCCCCCCCCTTCCTCCAAAATGGATCACCAGCCAAGGTAAAGCGGACAGCTGTAGTTTGGTATTTTCAG